>NC_091367.1:13897281-14059781 GCF_038502225.1 Cherax quadricarinatus
ACGTATACAGGCACTGTTCTTCACGTACACAGGCACCATTCTTCACGTATACAGGCACTGTTCTTCACGTACACAGGCACCGTTCTTCACGTACACAGGCACTGTTCTTCACGTACACAGGCACCGTTCTTCACGTATACAGGCACTGTTCTTCACGTACACAGGCACTGTTCTTCACGTACACAGGCACTGTTCTTCACGTATACAGGCACTGTTCTTCACGTATACAGGCACTGTTCTTCACGTATACAGGCACTGTTCTTCACGTATATAGGCACTGTTCTTCACGTATACAGGCACTGTTCTTCACGTATACAGGCACTGTTCATGTATGCATTGTTCTTTGCGTATACAGGCAATGTTCTTCATGCATACAAGAACTGTTCTTCACATATAGACTGTTCATGTATACAGGCACTGTTTCACGTATACATGCGCTATTCTTCACGTATACACTGTTTATCTTGTATACAGGCAATGTTCTTCACGTACAGAAACACTGTTCTTCCCGTCACTGTACCTCAGACACTACTCACTGTACTTCAGACACTGCTTACTGTACCTCGGACAATGCTCACTGTACCTCAGACACTGCTCACTGTACCTCAGACACTGCTCACTGTACCTCAGACACTGCTCACTGTAACTCAGACACTGCTCACTGTACCTCAGACACTGCTCACTGTACCTCGGACACTGCTCACTGTACTTCAGACACTGCTCACTGTACCTCGGACACTGCTCACTGTACCTCGGACACTGCTCACTGTACCTCACTGCTCACTGTACCTCGGACACTGCTCATGGTACCTCGGACACTGCTCATGGTACCTCAGACACTACTCACTGTACCTCGGACACTGCTCACTGTACCTCAGACACTGCTCACTGTACCTCAGACACTGCTCACTGTACCTCAGACACTACTCACTGTACCTCAGACACTGCTCACTGTACCTCGGACACTGCTCACTGTACCTCAGACACTGCTCACTGTACCTCAGACACTGCTCACTGTACCTCAGACACTGCTCACTGTACCTCAGACACTGCTCATGGTACCTCGGACACTGCTCATGGTACTCAGACACTACTCACTGTACCTCAGACACTGCTCACTGTACCTCAGACACTGCTCACTGTACCTCAGACACTGCTCACTGTACCTCGTACACTGCTCATGGTACCTCGGACACTGCTCATGGTACCTCAGACACTACTCACTGTACCTCAGACACTGCTCACTGTACCTCGGACACTGCTCACTGTACCTCAGACACTGCTCACTGTACCTCAGACACTGCTCACTGTACCTCAGACACTGCTCACTGTACCTCGGACACTGCTCATGGTACCTCGGACACTGCTCATGGTACCTCAGACACTACTCACTGTACCTCAGACACTGCTCACTGTACCTCAGACACTGCTCACTGTACCTCGGACACTGCTCATGGTACCTCGGACACTGCTCATGGTACCTCAGACACTACTCACTGTACCTCAGACACTGCTCACTGTACCTCGGACACTGCTCACTGTACCTCAGACACTGCTCACTGTACCTCAGACACTGCTCACTGTACCTCAGACACTGCTCACTGTACCTCGGACACTGCTCATGGTACCTCGGACACTGCTCATGGTACCTCAGACACTACTCACTGTACCTCAGACACTGCTCACTGTACCTCAGACACTGCTCACTGTACCTCAGACACTGCTCACTGTACCTCGGACACTGCTCATGGTACCTCGGACACTGCTCATGGTACCTCAGACACTACTCACTGTACCTCAGACACTGCTCACTGTACCTCAGACACTGCTCACTGTACCTCAGACACTGCTCACTGTACCTCGGACACTGCTCACTGTACCTCGGACACTGCTCACTGTAGCTTCACTGTAAGAGAGCTTTGTATCCAAGGCTCGCAGGCTTGGCTCATTAACCAGCGAACTCTCAAGTGGTAGGCCGTTGTTGAGAGAACTCCGGTAATATCAGCCTTATTATCAGTTGATATAAGAACATAACGGAGGAACACTGCAGAAGACCTACTGACCCATCTCCCCTCTCCCCTCCACTTTCACCATCACTCACTCTCAACTTGCCCCTCCCCATTACTCCCCCCCTCACTTTCAACATCACCTTTCACATTCAGCCTCACCCCTCATATTCACCCTCACCTCTCATATTCACCCTCACCTCTCATATTCACCCTCACCCCTCATACTCACCCATCACCTTCAGTCTCCTTCAGTCTTTTACACCCGAAACAGTCAATATTAAATCCCATCTTAAACATCGACAGGATACAAATATTTCTAATGTTTAACTGTGTTTAAAACGGTTAGTTATGTTTTAAATACGGCGTTTTAAATATTAGTCTTCTAAACATTGCTGTAAACACTGTTTTTGGTTTTAACTATTAAAATTTGCTTTTACGCGAAAATTGTGTTTAAAACACTTCGTTGTTAACATTAAATTGGCTTAAAACATTGTTTTAAACATAACTTGGGTTTAAAACATTAAAACATTCCATTCTCTCTTAAACATTATTTCCCGTTTAAAACACTAAACATCTGCGTTCAAAACATTCATTTGTCTTTTAAACATTCACTCATTATTTAAAACATTCCACCACAACATTCAGGGGAATTATTTTATTTCACGATTATGTTTACCAAATTATTCACATGAGGGCCACCTGATAATTATCTTTAAATTATCTTTAAACATTCGTAGACATCAGGGGATAAAAATAATTATCCAATAGCATTGTCAATATATTAGAATTACATTAAATTATATTAAATATTTAAATTATAATGAATACTAAATTATCTTAATTATTGAAATTAAACATTTAAGTATATTATTTAAAATTATACTGAATTACATTTAATTATAATGAATACCAAATTATATTAGTTATTAAGAATTATACCAGATTACATTAAAAATTAAATTTTAAATTGTATTGGATTATAATAATTATATTGGATTATAACATTCAATTATATTGAATTACAACATTCAATTATATTGGATTATATTAAATTACATTAAATTGCAATTAAGCTACATTAAATTTTGATTTTTTTCAAATATTATGATTTAAATTTTCATCTTGTGGGCAAGGGAGTAATAACACCCTATTTATATTCTCCCTTTGTCTCTCTATTCTCCCTTTGTCTCTCTATTCTCCATTTTCACTTATATTCTCCCTTTCCCTCTCTATTCTCCCTTTGTCTCTATATTCTCCATTTTCACTTATATTCTCCCTTCTCACTTATATTCTCCCGTTATCATTTATTTTCTCCCCTTGTCATTATTACACAGAAATTTTCAGAAACTAAACATTATGAAACATACTGGCGGAATGTTTATTGCCGCTTTTACCGTAAACATAAGTTACGTACACGACACAATATACAAAACATTGGGATGAGAATGGGAATTTAAAAGGAGTTTTAACATTCGATTCATATTCTCACGTAATGTTTGTAACATCAGGGGATGAAGGACAACTA
Source organism: Cherax quadricarinatus (assembly GCF_038502225.1). Lineage (NCBI taxonomy): Eukaryota > Metazoa > Arthropoda > Malacostraca > Decapoda > Parastacidae > Cherax > Cherax quadricarinatus. Next base: position 13,900,816 of record NC_091367.1, read on the forward strand.
TCATCCTCTCTGTTGTAAACATTAAAACATCGGAGGAATAACGTACTCCATTAAAACAATGTTTAAACGGAATGTTTTAAGGATCAGAATAAGCTGCCTGTAAACATCGTGAAAAATTGTAAAACATCACTGTTACAAGAAATCTTTATCATACACGTCTTAAACATTATAATGATTAGTAACATTAATGTGAAGCAAAAGAGGAAATCACAGAAAGCAAAAACATTAACGCAAGTCAATAAACATTATCACAAATAGCGCTGTAAATACTAGTTCTATCTCTGAACATCACTTATATCTAGTAAACATCGAGCACTTGCAAGACACTAATAAAAGAGGAGAAATCCCACTTCAAACATCGAGCGATGAAACATCAAACAACTCACTCAACACGCGAACGAGACGGAATTTTATCATGTGTTTATGGTCAGACATAAACACTGTCACGTGAGGCGGATATATATCTTCGTCAAGCAAGATTTACGCCATCTCAGCCCTGACAATTCTGTATCTCCCGTCTATTTGCCCCTCTATCACCTGTCAGTTTCCCAGGGTCTATGGGTCTTCTATTTCATCTATATAGATATAACTGATGATAGCTAAATATGTCTTTCCTTTCCATGGGTCGAGCCGGATTACCTGTTATATCCCAGGCGCTACGTCACCCCAGAGAAATCTATATCTATTGTCAACAAGCTATTGTCTACTCTCTATTGACTAGAATCAACTTTTACTAAATAATTAAAAAGAAAACTACCATGAATTGATGCGATACATCTGCCAACCATTGTCAAACATAATTGCAGTTTTCAGGGGGTGAAAACAAATGTTGTAGTGAGTTCTGACACAGTTTTATACAGGCGACATTTGTCTGACTTGTTGAAACGCTTAATTGTTTTCTGGACAAATTATCAATTATAAAAGAGTAATGACGGTGAATTTCAGCTGCCACATTTTTTTTGACAAGTGGAAATGATGGAAAATGAAATATATCCAATATGTGACAAAAATAAATATATATAACTTAGGGGGAGGACAACTGCTCTATTATATATATATATATATATATATATATATATATATATATATATATATATATATATATATATATATATATATATATATATGTCGTGCCGAATATGTAAAACTGGTCAATTAGCAAAAACTCATTTAAAATTAAGTCCTTTCTAAAATTTTCTCTTATACGTTTAAAGATATATTTTTTTCATTAATGTTAATGTAAAAAAATTTAATTTTCCTCCAGAAGAATCTTAGAAAACTTACCTAACCTTATTATAACAAGAACAATTTATTTTAGCCTAACCCAACTAAATATATTTTAGATTTGTTTACAATAATTTAATACTAAACAAACACTATCAAATATATTTTTTTCGTTAGGTTCAGAATGATTTTGGCGAAATTATTGCATACACAAATTTTCACTTGTCCTATATGACAAGATGAGCGTTGCTATTTAAGCCAAGATCGCAAGTTCTGCCTATTCGGCACGACATTATATATATATATATATATATATATATATATATATATATATATATATATATATATATATATATATATATATATATATATATATATATATATATATATGCATGCAAGAAATTCGCAAGAGCAGGCGAAATATACACAAACACTGATCTCTGGCCGAAGGAGACTCGAACCTACGAACCATGGAACAAGGTACGCAGTGCCTTACCATTCTCACCACACTGGACAATACCTTGGCGTCCAGCTTGCGCTAGACGTTTGATCCAAGGCACCCAGCTTTCAGGGAGAAGGCTTACAACTTTTCCTCTCATTCCCTGCATGCATCAGCCTTACTAGAGATTTTAACAATGCAAGGAATTCGCAAGAGTAGGCCAGAGATCAGTGTTTGTGTATATCTCGTCTGCTCTTGCGAATTCCTTGCATTGTTAAAATCTCTAGCAAGGCTGATGCATGCAGGGGATGAGATGAAAAGCTGTAAGCCTTCTCCCTGAAAGCTGGCTGCCTTGGATCAAACGTCTAGCGCAAGCTGGACGCCAAGGTATTGTCCAGTGTGGTGAGAATGGTAAGGCACTGCGTACCTTGTTCTAAGGTTCGTAGGTTCGAGTCTCCTTCGGCCAGAGATCAGTGTTTATATATATATACATACATACATACATAGAGGGTTGAAGCAAATCACTGGGTGCCTTATAGGTACGCCTAGGGAATGTGAAGAGGTCTTGATTTTCCTGGGTAAGCTTGAATAGGTTCAGGTTAAGGCATGAGAGAAGGCGAATATTTTGGCACAAAAATGGGCGTTAACTAGAGACATTTGTATTCACAAAAACTGTTTAATAACTTGATAAATAGGGATGTATGAGGGTGTAGAACGTTGGGAGACTTCTAGTCTTAACATTTGATGGGATAATAATCAGGATATGCTAGTTGCTGTTTGCAGATGTCTCGGTAACTTTTATACAAGATGCAGCAGAGAAGCTGCAGAAGTTGCCGGAGTTTAGCAAGTTATGTAAAATAAGTTGAAAATGAACACACAAAGGAGCAAAGTGATTAAATAGAAGTACATTGTTTTGTGTTTTGTAAAGGATAAAATCTGTGTTTAGCATATGTGTGTTTAGCATTCAACCCGAGTGGTGCAGGATCGATCTTCCGTCCGCTGATCTAGACTAGGTCTCTGACTAGTCGTTTTAATTTGTAGAAAAAGAAATATAGGGAATATAATATTAAAGGTCAGACCGAAATGAAGGAGTACATAGTGAATGTGTTTAAATATTTGAGATTAAATGTGTCAGAAGATGGATTAAGGACGATCAGAGAAATCTAAGTATACTTGAGAAAGTAGGTAGGATTTTTCTAATCATAACTAAGCGCTATACATGGGTCATACAGCTGTAGATAAATGGAGAACTGGGAAGTCATTGCATAGAATGAAGATTGTCAGTTTATGACGGAGAACTTATCAGCGTGTAGTTGTGTCGACGCTTTGGTTTAATCTTGGTTGACTCTTGGTTTAGTTATGGTTTAGCCTTTGCTTAAGTATGATGAAAAAAAATGACTTTCGAAGCACGTACAATAGATTTTGGATGCTACATAAATATTTACTTTGAAAATGTACTAAGAAACATTAGATTTGTGTACATTTAAATATATGCTCTTTGCCTGGGGAACCATAGACACATTTTGACATATGAAGCTTCCTCATGTGTTTTAAGTGGTGGAATTTTCTTTAGGCGACGAACGTGCACAAACACACGATACTTAAACTTATACGTCACATTTGTGAATATTTTCTTAGGTCGATATTTTCTGTCCTTCCTGGGACAAAATTCTTTTTAGTTTCTCTGTTGCTGCTTGTCTGAGAGGTCTGAGAGGTCTGAGAGGTCTGAGAGGTCTGAAAAGTGTGAGACGTCTGAGAGGTGTGAGAGGTCTAAGACTGTAGACTGAAGTGGAATATAAGACTGAATTAATAAAAAAAATCTGATTATCCACGATAATTCAAACATCCCAATAATCGCGCCACTTAAATTTATCCATCGAATCAAAGAAGAAAAAATCACGTTCACCATCACTCACACCCTAGCTGTCTTTCTGGAAGTGCACAAGCATCACGATACAATGGCCCACATCACTCACACACACACACACACACACACACACACACACACACACACACGAATCTTTAAAGTGCAGGCATTGTAACTTCTCACTCCCAAAGCTGTCAAGCTTACTAGTTTCTCCCAACTCCATCATATAAATTACCATGCTTACACTCCACCAGCATGTCAAATCCACAAACCCCTTGTCTCCACTCACTCCTATACAAGACACTCTCACAAGCCTGCTGGATGTTCCAGCCTCACCAAAGGAGGTCGCAGGAAGATTTAAGCGAGTCATAGAGCGGAGTTACTTACAATTACTTAGAAGCAGTTGCTGGTAAGCAGAGTTGGAGATCCTTTAACAGACAAGTAAATTCTGCTTCCTCCTCCTCCTTGCGAGACTGACGAGGGAATAACTCTCATGTAATGTGTGGTAGTATTAGCAAGAGTTTTTTTGCTAAGGGTACGTAGCTTGTTGTAGGTAGTAGGTTGGTAGACAGCAACCGCCCAAGGAGGTACTACCGTCCTGCCAAGTGAGTGTAAAACGGAAACCTGTAATTGTTTTACATGATGGTAGGATTGCTGGTGTCTTTTGTCTGTCTCTTAAACATGCAAGATTACAGGTACGTCTTGCTACTTCTACTTACACTTAGGTCACACTACACATACATGTACAAGCATGTATATAGACACCCCTCTGGGTTTATTTTCTTTCTAGTTCTTGTTCTTGTTTATTTCCTATCTCCATGGGAAAAGTGGAACAGAATTCTTCCTCCGTAAGCCATGCGTGTTGTAAGAGGCGACTAAAATGCCGGGAGCAAGGGGCTAGTAACCTCTTCTCCTGTATAAATTACTAAATTTAAAAAGAGAAACTCGTTTTTCTTTTTGGGCCACCCCGCCTTGGTGGGATACGGCCGGTATGTTGAAAAAAAAAACGTAGCTTGTATGGTAGTTTGTGTGTATACATGTGTATAAATTTATGTATGGCTGCACGTGTGTGTACATACATACATATATATATATATATATATATATATATATATATATATATATATATATATATATATAGATAAATATATATATATATATATATATATATATATATATATATATATATATATATATATATATATATATATATGTCTTTATCTATGTCATCCGCATACTCTTTCATCCACCCCTTCTTTCTCTTCCTCATTTTCTTAATGCATTCATCTGTCTCTTTCTCTGTCTCTGTCTCTCTCTGTCTCTCTCTCCTCTACCCTCCCACTCCAACCGCTCCACATTCAAGGAATAATCCAAGGGATACACCCACATGCGTTCTCCCTACTCAGTAAAGGTATTCTGCACGCCAGGGATCCTTCTAAGAGAGAGCAAGCTAACACGCTTCCTAGTATTTTCTTTCAAGAATTCAATTACTCTTGCAACCCTAATAAAAATGCTTCGAAAGGCCATTTACGGGTGTGCGCTCTCGATGGGAAGCAAGTGCATGCGCAATATCATCTCCCGTATTTCCACAAGGATGTAAGATGATGGGAAGATTATACTGTTTTTTGCACTAGATTACTCAGAGTAGTGGAGGAGATAGAGTAGTGTGTTAAGGGGGACGTTTGTTATGCTTCCTCGGAGGGTAAGGCACGCGAGAACCTTGTTTTCTTGCTTCCCGGGAGGGTAAGGGACGTATGATTCTTGTTTCCAGGGAGGGTAAAGGACGTATGATCCCTGTTTCCAGGGAGGGTAAGGGACGTATAACCCTCGTTTCCAGGGAGGGTAAAGGACGTATAATCCTTATTTCCAGGGAGGGTAAGGTACGTACAACCCTCGTTTCCAGGGAGGGTAAGATAAACTGAAAGGGACAAGGAGATAAACTGACAGAGATACAAGCAGATAAACTGATGGGGAGAGACAGGTAGATACACTGACAGGAGGAGAGAGGAAGATAAACTGACAGGGAGAGATAAGATAAACTGACAGGGAGAGACAAGATAAACTGACAGGGAGAGACAAGAAGATAAACTGACAGGGAGAGACAAGATAAACTGACAAGGCTGAAAAATATTTTAAAATTTCTAGGTACTGACAGTCAGAGAAGCTGTCAACACTCACACAAACAGACTGTCAACACTCACACAAACACTGTCAACACTCACACAAACAGACTGTCAACACTCACACAAACAGACTGTCAACACTCACACAAACAGACTGTCAACACTCACACAAACAGACTGTCAACACTCACACAAACAGACTGTCAACACTCACACAGACTGTCAACACTCAGAGAAAGTCTTATAGAATAAACGAAAAAAACTGAATAAATAAATAAAAAACAATTTTGATACTTTCAGATCTATGTTTAGAAGAGAGGGAGAGAGAGAGAGAGAGAGAGAGAGAGAGAGAGAGAGAGAGAGAGAGAGAGAGAGAGAGAGAGAGAAAATGGAGAGTCATAGCTAATTTTTGGCTTTCTACACCAGCAATTCAAACAAGAGCTGCTCTTTAGAGCAAGCAAGAGCTGCTCTTTAGAGCAAGCAAGAGCTGCTCTTTAGAGCAAACAAGAGCTGCTCTTTAGAGCAAGCAAGAGCTGCTCTTTAGAGCAAGCAAGAGCTGCTCTTTAGAGCAAGCAAGAGCTGCTCTTTAGAGCAAGCAAGAGCTGCTCTTTAGAGCAAGCAAGAGCTGCTCTTTAGAGCAAGCAAGAGCTGCTCTTTAGAGCAAGCAAGAGCTGCTCTTTAGAGCAAGCAAGAGCTGCTCTTTAGAGCAAGCAAGAGCTGCTCTTTAGAGCAAGCAAGAGCTGCTCTTTAGAGCAAGCAAGAGCTGCTCTTTAGAGCAAGCAAGAGCTGCTCTTTAGAGCAAGCAAGAGCTGCTCTTTAGAGCAAGCAAGAGCTGCTCTTTAGAGCAAGCAAGAGCTGCTCTTTAGAGCAAGCAAGAGCTGCTTTTTAGAGCATCCCAATCTACATTGGGCACAGTTCCCAGCCAGAACAAAAGTGTGCCACGGGCTTACAAGGGGTTTAATCCAACCTTGAATGTGTTCAGGCCTAGCTAACAGAAAGTTACTCTTTGGGTAGGCCTGGTGATACAGGCCTATATAGTGTGAGTGTAGGGTGAGTGTAGGGTGAGTGAGTGTAGGGTGAGTGAGGTGAGTGTAGGGTGAGCGAGGTGAGTGTAGAGTGAGCGAGGTGAGTGTAGGGTGAGTGTAGGGTGAGTGAGGTGAGTGTAGGGTGAGTGTAGGGTGAGTGAGGCGAGTGTGGGGTGAGTGTAGGGTGAGTGAGGCGAGTGTGGGGTGAGTATAGGGTGAGTGTAGGGTGAGTGTAGGGTGAGTGAGGTGAGTGTAGGGTGAGTGAGGTGAGTGTAGGGTGAGCGAGGTGAGTGTAGGGTGAGCGAGGTGAGTGTAGGGTGAGTGAGGTGAGTGTAGGGTGAGTGTAGGGTGAGTGTAGGGTGAGTGTAGGGTGAGTGTAGGGTGAGTGTAGGGTGAGTGAGGTGAGTGTAGGGTGAGTGAGGCGAGTGTGGTGTGAGTGTGGTGTGAGTGTAGGGTGAGTGTAGGGTGAGTGAGGTGAGTGTAGGGTGAGCGAGGTGAGTGTAGGGTGAGTGAGGTGAGTGTAGGGTGAGTGTAGGGTGAGTGAGGTGAGTGTAGGGTGAGTGTAGGGTGAGTGAGGCGAGTGTGGGGTGAGTGTGGGGTGAGTGTGGGGTGAGTGTGGGGTGAGTGAGGTGAGTGTAGGGTGAGTGTGGGGTGAGTGAGGTGAGTGTAGGGTGAGTGAGGTGAATGTAGAGCAAGTGTAGGGAAAGGGTGGTGTACACGCCTATTAGCGGTTGCAAGGGTCGAACCTCAGGCTCTGGGCCTGCCTCTTAATTGGATTTTGGAGTGGGTCGTGCCATGCTTTTTCTTAAAGCTGTGTATGGTATCTACCTTCACTGCTTCATCCAAGTCATTCCACATCTTGACCACACAGATTGAAAAATTAATTCCTGACAGCCTTTCATTCTTTGAAATACCTCCAGGTGAATTTCAGCCTTAATGACCCAGTCAATAAGGCTGAAAACAAAACCCATAGTCATAAAATATTTATCAAATTAAAAATAACTCACGAAACCTTACGAAAGAATGAAATAATAAGAAATTTTATTAAATGTAACAACAGCGTAATTTTAACAGTGAAATAAAAGTCACATCTGGAGTGCAGTAATTAAAAGGTTGGTAAAGGCTTTTTTTTATTTAGCAAAGTAGTCTGTTATTAAGTCATTGTGTGGAGGGAAGGTGGTGGAGGGAAGGTGGTGGAGGGAAGGTGGTGGAGGGTAGGTGGTGGAGGGTAGGTGGTGGAGGGAAGGTGGTGGAGGGAAGGTGGTGGAGGGTAGGTGGTGGAGGGTAGGTGGTGGAGGGTAGGTGGTGGAGGGTAGGTGGTGGAGGGTAGGTGGAGGGTAGGTGGTGGAGGGAAGGTGGTGGAGGGAAGGTGGTGGAGGGAAGGTGGTGGAGGGAAGGTGGTGGAGGGTAGGTGGTGGAGGGAAGGTGGTGGAGGGAAGGTGGTGGAGGGAAGGTGGTGGAGGGAAGGTGGTGGAGGGAAGGTGGTGGAGGGTAGGTGGTGGACGGAAGGTGGTGGAGGGAAGGTGGTGGAAGGAAGGTAGTGAAGGATGATGGATTGTGATGGAAGGTAATGGAATGTGGAGGGAAGGCAGTGGAGGGAGAGATGATGAAGGGGAGGTCGGAGGGATGGTACTGGAGGTAGGGTGGAGAGGTGGAGGTGATGGAGTGGTGGTGAGAAAAGTAACGGAAGGAGGGTAGTGGAGGGCTGTTGGCGAGTGTTGGAGGGATACCAAATAGACTCTATAGAGGGATTGACGGCATATACACCAACAACCGTTTTTTTAACTCCTCGTTTAGCCTGTGTTTTGACTGCAATAGACAAGAAGTAAATCTTTCCTGTGGGTGGATTCAGTGTGTTGTGGTCGCAAGATTCAGTGTGCTGTGGTCGCAAGTTTCAGTGTGCTGTGGTCGCAAGTTTCAGTGTGTTGTGGTCGCAAGTTTCAGTGTGTTGTGGTCGCAAGTTTCAGTGTGCTGTGGTCGCAAGTTTCAGTGTGTTGTGGTCGCAAGTTTCAGTGTGCTGTGGTCGCAAGTTTCAGTGTGCTGTGGTCCCAAGTTTCAGTGTGCTGTGGTCGCAAGTTTCAGTGTGATGTGGTCGCAAGTTTCAGTGTGCTGTGGTCGCAAGTCTCAGTGTGATGTGGTCGCAAGTCTCAGTGTGCTGTGGTCGCAAGTTTCAGTGTGCTGTGGTCGCAAGTTTCAGTGTGCTGTGGTCGCAAGTTTCAGTGTGCTGTGGTCGCAAGTTTCAGTGTGCTGTGGTCGCAAGTTTCAGTGTGCTGTGGTCGCAAGTTTCAGTGTGCTGTGGTCGCAAGTTTCAGTGTGCTGTGGTCGCAAGTTTCAGTGTGCTGTGGTCGCAAGTTTCAGTGTGCTGTGGTCGCAAGTTTCAGTGTGCTGTGGTCGCAAGTTTCAGTGTGCTGTGGTCGCAAGTTTCAGTGTGCTGTGGTCGCAAGTTTCAGTGTGCTGTGGTCGCAAGTTTCAGTGTGCTGTGGTCGCAAGTTTCAGTGTGCTGTGGTCGCAAGTTTCAGTGTGCTGTGGTCGCAAGTTTCAGTGTGCTGTGGTCGCAAGTCTCAGTGTGCTGTGGTCGCAAGTCTCAGTGTGCTGTGGTCGCAAGTCTCAGTGTGCTGTGGTCGCAAGTCTCAGTGTGCTGTGGTCGCAAGTCTCAGTGTGCTGTGGTCGCAAGTTTCAGTGTGCTGTCGTCGCAAGTTTCAGTGTGCTGTGGTCGCAAGTTTCAGTGTGCTGTCGTCGCAAGTTTCAGTGTGCTGTCGTCGCAAGTCTCAGTGTGCTGTCGTCGCAAGTTTCAGTGTGCTGTCGCTTCAAGTAGGTATAAAAAAGACTAGTTTACGTAGTCTGGGAAGGAGAGATGTGAAGTGCTGTGTCCGGTGGTGGAAGGACGACAGTTCAAGGGATTTGTACAAGAGTATTAAAGAGCGTAGAAACACCAGCGTAACCCATAACACAAACTCATGTGCGGTTTACTATAACTCTCTGGGTATACCTAGCTGGAATCTACCTGGAGGGTATTCCGGGGGTCAACACCCCCGGTGGATCAGGGCCTGATCTACCAGGCTGTTACTGCTGGCCGCATGTAGTCTAACGTACGAACCACAGCCCGGCTAATCGGTTAATGACTCTAGGTACCTGTCCAGCGCCGTCTTGAAGACAGCCAGACCTTCATAAAAGTGTAACCTCACTCGTGCCAATTTTAGATACATCCACAATAGCAACAGTTATAATATTTTCAAAGTATTAGCAAGAATACTCCAAAATAATACCATCACTTGGCAGCTGTTATGCACGTGGTATTTCTACAACTCTCTTGCTAAAGTGCAGTGTTCTTCCATTGTTATGTTCTTAGTGGGAAGGATTGTAAAGGATCTGCCTAGTATGGGCCAGCAGGCCTACTGCAGTGTTCCCCCTTTCTTATGTTCTTATGTATTCTACAAGTTTCCCCTGTGCAACTCTGCTGCTAAACCTTAGCTGCGTTCTTCACGTTCTGGCTCCTGAACGTGTTGTGTCCTGGTGATGTAGAGACGTCATGTCTCTCCTGCAGAGCAAAACCTGTTTAAATTATATTCCCAGAGCTCTCAATGTGTGTTAATTTAGCTGAAATTGAGGGTGTTGTAGAGGGTGGAGAAGGAATGAAGAGGGTGGAGAGGGTAATGAAGATAATGAAGAGGGTGAAGGAGATGGTGGTGAAGATGGTAATGGAGAAGGTGAAGGAGAGGGTGATGAAGAAGGTAATGGAGAAGGTGAAGAAGAGGGTGATGAAGAAGGTAATGGAGAAGGTGAAGAAGAGGGTGATGAAGAAGGTAATGGAGAAGGTGAAGAAGAGGGTGATGAAGAAGGTAATGGAGAAGGTGACGGAGAGGGTGATGAAGAAGGTAATGGAGAAGGTGAAGAAGAGGGTGATGAAGAAGGTAATGGAGAAGGTGAAGGAGAGGGTGATGAAGAAGGTAATGGAGAAGGTGAAGAAGAGGGTGATGAAGAAGGTAATGGAGAAGGTGAAGAAGAGGGTGATGAAGAAGGTAATGGAGAAGGTGAAGAAGAGGGTGATGAAGAAGGTAATGGAGAAGGTGAAGAAGAGGGTGATGAAGAAGGTAATGGAGAAGGTGAAGGAGAGGGTGATGAAGAAGGTAATGGAGAAGGTGAAGGAGAGGGTGATGAAGAAGGTAATGGAGAAGGTGAAGAAGAGGGTGATGAAGAAGGTAATGGAGAAGGTGAAGGAGAGGGTGATGAAGAAGGTAATGGAGAAGGTGAAGGAGAGGGTGATGAAGAAGGTAATGGAGAAGGTGAAGGAGAGGGTGATGAAGAAGGTAATGGAGAAGGTGAAGGAGAGGGTGATGAAGAAGGTAATGGAGAAGGTGAAGGAGAGGGTGATGAAGAAGGTAATGGAGAAGGTGAAGAAGAGGGTGATGAAGATGGTAATGGAGAAGGTGAAGGAGAGGGTGATGAAGAAGGTAATGGAGAAGGTGAAGGAGAGGGTGATGAAGAAGGTAATGGAGAAGGTGAAGGAGAGGGTGATGAAGAAGGTAATGGAGAAGGTGAAGGAGAGGGTGATGAAGAAGGTAATGGAGAAGGTGAAGAAGAGGGTGATGAAGAAGGTAATGGAGAAGATGAAGAAGAGGGTGATGAAGATGGTAATGGAGAAGGTGAAGAAGAGGGTGATGAAGAAGGTAATGGAGAAGGTGAAGGAGAGGGTGATGAAGATGGTAATGGAGAGGGTGATGGAGAAGGTGAGAGGGTGATGAAGAAGGTAATGGAGAAGGTGAAGGAGAGGGTGATGAAGATGGTAATGGAGAGGGTGATGGAGAAGGTGAGAGGGTGATGAAGAAGGTAATGAAGAGGGTGATGGAGAAGGTGAGAGGGTGATGAAGGTAATGAAGAGGGTGATGGAGAAGGTGAGAGGGTGATGAAGGTAATGAAGAGGGTGATGGAGAAGGTGAGAGGGTGATGAAGGTAATGAAGAGGGTGATGGAGAAGGTGAGAGGGTGATGAAGGTAATGAAGAGGGTGATGGAGAGGATAATGCAGAGGGTGATGGAGAAGGTGAAGGAGAGGGTGATGGAGAGGGTGATGGAGAAGGTGAAGGAGAGGGTGATGGAGAGGGTGATGGAGAAGGTGAAGGAGAGGGTGATGGAGAGGGTGATGGAGAAGGTGATGGAGAGGGTGATGGAGAGGGTGATGGAGAGGGTGAAGGAGAGGATAATGAAGAGGGTGATGGAGAAGGTGAAGGAGAGGGTGATGGAGAGGGTGATGGAGAAGGTGAAGGAGAGGGTGATGGAGAGGGTGATGGAGAAGGTGATGGAGAGGGTGATGGAGAGGGTGATGGAGAGGGTGAAGGAGAGGGTGAAGGAGAGGGTGATGGAGAGGGTGATGGAGAGGGTGATGGAGAGGGTGATGGAGAGGGTGATGGAGAGGGTGATGGAGAGGGTGATGGAGAGGGTGATGGAGAGGGTGATGGAGAGGGTGAAGGAGAGGGTGATGGAGAGGGTGATGGAGAGGGTGAAGGAGAGGGTGATGGAGAGGGTGATGGAGAGGGTGAAGGAGAGGGTGAAGGAGAGGGTGATGGAGAGGGTGATGGAGAGGGTGATGGAGAGGGTGAAGGAGAGGGTGATGGAGAGGGTGATGGAGAGGGTGAAGGAGAGGGTGATGGAGAGGGTGATGGAGAGGGTGATGGAGAGGGTGATGGAGAGGGTGATGGAGAGGGTGATGGAGAGGGTGATGGAGAGGATAATGCAGAGGGTGATGGAGAGGGTGAAGGAGAGGATAATGAAGAGGGTGATGGAGAAGGTGAAGGAGAGGGTGATGGAGAGGGTGATGGAGAAGGTGAAGGAGAGGGTGATGGAGAGGGTGATGGAGAAGGTGATGGAGAGGGTGATGGAGAGGGTGATGGAGAGGGTGAAGGAGAGGATAATGAAGAGGGTGATGGAGAAGGTGAAGGAGAGGGTGATGGAGAGGGTGATGGAGAGGGTGATGGAGAGGGTGATGGAGAGGGTGATGGAGAGGGTGATGGAGAGGGTGATGGAGAGGATAATGCAGAGGGTGATGGAGAGGGTGAAGGAGAGGATAATGAAGAGGGTGATGGAGAAGGTGAAGGAGAGGGTGATGGAGAGGGTGATGGAGAAGGTGAAGGAGAGGGTGATGGAGAGGGTGATGGAGAAGGTGAAGGAGAGGGTGATGGAGAGGGTGATGGAGAAGGTGATGGAGAGGGTGATGGAGAGGGTGATGGAGAGGGTGAAGGAGAGGATAATGAAGAGGGTGATGGAGAAGGTGAAGGAGAGGGTGATGGAGAGGGTGATGGAGAAGGTGAAGGAGAGGGTGATGGAGAGGGTGATGGAGAAGGTGATGGAGAGGGTGATGGAGAGGGTGATGGAGAGGGTGAAGGAGAGGGTGAAGGAGAGGGTGATGGAGAGGGTGATGGAGAGGGTGATGGAGAGGGTGATGGAGAGGGTGATGGAGAGGGTGATGGAGAGGGTGATGGAGAGGGTGAAGGAGAGGGTGAAGGAGAGGGTGATGGAGAGGGTGATGGAGAGGGTGAAGGAGAGGGTGATGGAGAGGGTGATGGAGAGGGTGAAGGAGAGGGTGATGGAGAGGGTGATGGAGAGGGTGAAGGAGAGGGTGATGGAGAGGGTGATGGAGAGGGTGATGGAGAGGGTGAAGGAGAGGGTGATGGAGAGGGTGATGGAGAGGGTGATGGAGAGGGTGATGGAGAGGGTGATGGAGAGGGTGATGGAGAGGGTGATGGAGAGGGTGATGGAGAGGGTGATGGAGAGGGTGATGGAGAGGGTGATGGAGAAGGTGATGGAGAAGGTGATGGAGAGGGTGATGGAGAGGGTGATGGAGAATGTGATGGAGAGGGTGATGGAGAGGGTGATGGAGAGGGTGATGGAGAGGGTGATGGAGAGGGTGATGGAGAGGGTGATGGAGAGGGTGATGGAGAGGGTGATGGAGAGGGTGATGGAGAGGGTGATGGAGAGGGTGATGGAGAGGGTGATGGAGAGGGTGATGGAGAGGGTGATGGAGAGGGTGATGGAGAGGGTGATGGAGAGGGTGATGGAGAGGGTGATGGAGAGGGTGATGGAGAGGGTGATGGAGAGGGTGATGGAGAGGGTGATGGAGAGGGTGATGGAGAGGGTGATGGAGAGGGTGATGGAGAGGGTGATGGAGAGGGTGATGGAGAGGGTGATGGAGAGGGTGATGGAGAGGGTGATGGAGAGGGTGATGGAGAGGGTGATGGAGAGGGTGATGGAGAAGGTGAAGGAGAGGGTGATGGAGAGGGTGATGGAGAGGGTGATGGAGAGGGTAGGAAGTGTGACTGACACTGTGTGGAGTGGTAGAGATAAATTAAGAGGCATGTAGATTCTTATTAAACATCAGCTTTCAATAATACATTACTACTACAACTACTACAGTTATTACTACTGTTAATATTACAACTACTACCATTATTACTACTGTTACTACTACTACAATTATTACCACTAACCCTGCTACCGTTACCACTATTACTACTACTGCCACTACTACTACTACGACTATTACTACTATCACTGGTATTTCCATTGCTGTAACTACCACTAAAATTAAAAATATTTATAATTAAAAGTAAAGTAATTCCTAAGTCTGCTTTAATTCTGCGTCAATTATCTGCCTTAATTACATGTTCCCGCTGGCTTCTCTTTGCAATATGTAAATAAAATAACCAAGAAGAATATTTCAGGAAAAAACTGACTTAGATTACAGTTATTATCCAGAATAATTCATATTAAATTAACTTATTCATGCATCTTTACTAACGAGGTTGTTTGTTGGGTCAGTGAGTACTCGCATTGTTGCTCTCGCCTTGTGGTGGTTGCGGGGATGGGAGGAGGGGTCGAATCTCGGTTCTTGGCCGGCACCTTGCAGTCACTCGTCGTAGCTTCACGAGGTCCTCGGTCTCGTGAGGTCTATCCCACTTATTCGGGAAAGCTGTGTGTGGATTCCGCTAGCCAGTCTCGCATACTGGTGTCGTGTTTCTGGTGATATGTTCGGTGTTATGCTTACTCCTTCATCCTTCTTGTTTGTGGCCTTCGGTCTTTTGCTCCCTAGGCTATATTCACTGTTTATTTTCATCATTTATTATTTTCTCATTACTTTTCACTTGCTGGTGTTGAGTAGCGTCAAACACCTGTCTTCTGACCTCTACAACCTACGCAAGTCCTCCTCCAGCCCAGTCCTGTCTACACCTGTTTGTACACATCTGGCATATTTTGGGGCAATATACAGACGACAGAAGCATACTGGGGCTTAAGGAAAAAATCTTGGTCTCTCACTGAGAAAGTTACAAATTTTCTTCGACAAGCAAATTCTGTAGGTTTGGTAAGCCTGGAGCCAAGATCCTTTACATCATCCTAGTAACGTTTATGATTCATCTACCACTGGAATGTTAAGTATATCAGCCTTAGCACTGATACTTGTAGCACCCCACTCGTCAAAATTGTCCAACCAAACAGCGTCTTCCCTAACCTCTCACAGTGTGGCTTCGTCCCTCCTTGATTTATTTTAGTGAGTTTCTTTACCTTCCAGCTTATGTCTCCAACTTATGGATTAACGTCTGGTAATGTACTCTGTTCAACACCTTTGTGCTGGCCAGTAAAATGAGACACCGCGTCGTTCATAAATAACCCGCACCCAGCAGAAGGAACTTATGACTATGTTACAGTCCATCCTGGACGACTGACAAGTCCCAATTGAATATATGATGTCTCCCAGCCACGAATTATATTCTTCCTGAAACACCGCTCTTTGTTGCCTTGTCTTCGTCACTCACAGCACGCCAGTGTCTTCGTGACCACTTCTGTGACTGTCGTTTATTTTTCTCTCCAGGTGTTCCACTAATCATATCTGGATTATCTCCTTCAGCATCAGACTAAACACATTAAGGATACCGTCGTGTATCTTAGAGCTTCCTGTCTCTCCCACTCATTGATGACTGGCAGCACCATCGCAGTTTTCCAAGACACATTACGACACATTATTGATGATGCGACACATGTGCAACACCTAGGTGACCTTTATTATGCAGGTGTTTCCCCAACCAGTGCCTTTGTAATTTTTTTTTTGTTTTAGTTCGGTGTCCCGTAGCTCGGTTGTTAGCGCGCTCAGTTCACACACTGGGGTCCGAGGTTCGATCCTCGGCATTGGTGGAAACATTGGGGAGTATTTTCTCAAGACATCTGCTATTCTTGTTCACCTAGCAGGAAGTAGGTACCAGGGTGTTAGTCGACTGGTGTGGGTCGCATCCTGGGGAGAAAATTGACCTAATTTGCACGAAATGCTCTGCATAACCAGGAACTTTCTATATAGTATGTCACTGATGTCAGCTTTGGTCTGTATAACTTGTATCATGTAGTTGTAGAAATAAAGATTATTATTATTATTATTATTATTAACTGGAGGCAGTAGACGAGGTACTTTGACTCACGAAATCATAACTCGATTGTAAACGAAGCTGGATGACTTATTAGAGGCAGCTGACCCAGTGGCTTGGTAGTCTTAGAACTCACCATGGGTTCTAAATCCCAAGCGTTCCAGTCTGTCAGCCACAAGGAGAAAGAGTGAGTCAGGCTCCACGGCTTGTTGTCATCGTGACCGGTTGTCAGAGTAGCTTCTTCACATCGTTCACACTAAACGCCATCACTCAGGGATACGTTAATCCTTAAAACTGGGATTATAATAAACTGTCAGCGTATTTACCCTAAGGGATGCACACTTCTTGGTGTAAACACCCCTATTAAGTTCCTAGTAAGTGGTCGTGTTATGTGGAAGGGAAATCTGACAGGTCAGTAGTGTACTTCACTGCTTGCTCCCTCAGCAGTCAGGACATTGGTTGAACAGCATATCTACTGCAGAGGTTGAAAAACATATCTACTGCGGAGTTAAGGCTATAATATCTGGCTTGTTACTCCTTGTTTGCTCCATCATTCAGTTGGGCCTGTGTGTGTTTTGGGGGGGGGAGACATTCGCCTGACTCCTGGTGCTCCCCGCCTGGTAGGAAACAAGCTTCGCGTGTTCCTCGACGACAGCTTAAATTGCCGGGGGTCGAGCCTTATGACAGATTCTTTCCGACAGGGAGACCCAACCTTGCCTAACTGACACTTGTAGCGACGCTGGACTTCCTTCTCTCTTTCTCTGTCTCTCCCCCTCCCCCGACCAACCATCACATAAGAATGGGTAGCAGTGAAAATGGGGCCTGGGTTTGAGAAGGACTTGCCTAATATGGATCAGTAAGCCTGCTGCAGTGTTCCTCCTTTCTAATGTACTTAAGAACACTGCAGCAGGCCTAGTGGCCCATACAAGTCACGTCTTTCTCGAAACAAAGCATTCCTAACTCTTCTAGGGTTCGATACGGTGCTGCCTGCCACTGGCCCTATGAAAAACAACTTTAGATTTTATTCTCTTTGGCCTCGTTGTGGAGAGACTGTCTTCTGTCCGCATACTGCTGAACGGTCTCTGAGCAGCCAGGCTGTTGGTGAAGCCTTACTGACTCACTAATGTACTGCAGTCCACCGAGAATGTCAGCTTTTCCCAAGAAAAACAAGTCCAGGTTTCATTATGGCAGACTGAATAAATTTTGAAACAAGTTCATCAAGACACCAAGACTTACTGTCCACTGAAATAAATAAAAGATATTGATATATCTTCCCCACACCTTCCAGTGTCTTCCTCTGGTCGACTTTTATTACCAGTGTCTTCCTCTCGTTGACTTTTATTACCAGTGTCTTCCTCTGGTTGACTTTTATTACCAGTGTCTTCCTCTCGTTGACTTTTATTACCAGTGTCTTCCTCTCGTTGACTTTTATTACCAGTGTCTTCCTCTGGTCGACTTTTATTACCAGTGTCTTCCTCTGGTTGACCTTTATTACCAGTGTCTTCCTCTGGTCGACTTTTATTACCAGTGTCTTCCTCTGGTTGACTTTTATTACCAGTGTCTTCCTCTGGTTGACTTTTATTACCAGTGTCTTCCTCTGGTTGACTTTTATTACCAGTGTCTTCCTCTGGTTGACTTTTATTACCAGTGTCTTCCTCTGGTTGACTTTTATTACCAGTGTCTTCCTCTGGTCGACTTTTATTACCAGTGTCTTCCTCTGGTTGACTTTTATTACCAGTGTCTTCCTCTCGTTGACTTTTATTACCAGTGTCTTCCTCTGGTCGACTTTTATTACCAGTGTCTTCCTCTGGTTGACTTTTATTACCAGTGTCTTCCTCTGGTTGACTTTTATTACCAGTGTCTTCCTCTGGTTGACTTTTATCACCAGTGTCTTCCTCTGGTCGACTTTTATTACCAGTGTCTCTCGTTCCTGTCGTGTCTTCTCATTTCAGTCTTTGTTTATCAGTGTTTCGTTAGTTACTCCAGCTGAACATTCGTAAATCCAGACGGTACATGGACGGTACACGGACGGTATATGGACGGTACACGGACGGTACGTGGCTGGCATGGACCTGCCCTTAGACTTGAGACTAGACTGGTACCTCCGACTTGAGAAGGTTCAAGACTTGAAGGAAGTACGTGGGAGAAGAGTACTATTGTACGTGGGAGGATTGGGTTGACTCACGAAATCGTAATGATGTACGTGGGGGAAATGTACTGACGTACGTAGACGAGTGTGTATTGATGTGGCATATTACAAAATTTATAACCCAGGTCATTACTAAAGACCAGTGACAAGCGACTCTCTCTCTCCCCTAGTGAATAAAACACCACTGGTGTTAACACTAACACCTGTGTTAACACTAGTTAACACCAGTGTTAACAGTGTTAACACTAGTTAACACTGTTAACACCAGTGTTAACACTAATTAACACTGTTAACACCAGTGTTAACACTAATTAACACTGTTAACACCAGTGTTAACACTAATTAGCACTGTTAACATCAGTGTTAACACTAATTAACACCAGTGTTAACACTGATATTAATACTGGTGTGTGTGTTAACACTGGTGTTAAACAGCCGTTAAAATATTACCTTCACCCCAATCTTTATTCTTCTCTCTTCCTTTACCCCTCTCCTCCTTTCCCCCATTCCTTTACGCCATCTTCTCTTTCCCACATTTATCTTCCTCTCTTCCTATATTCCTTCTTCATATTCTCCTTTTCCTATTCTCCCTCCTTTCCGTATTTCATTTCTTCCTGTTTTACAACTCTTCCTCTTCCCATTTTTTTTCATATTCCCCCCTCTTTATTTTGACCCACTTCTCGTTTTCCTCTCTCTCTCTCTCTCTCTCTCTCTCTCTCTCTCTCTCTCTATCATTAATCTCCGTACCTGTTTCTTTTCCCCTCACATGACGGTTACTTCACTTCCCTCTTTATTCTCTCTTCCCTCTTAATTCGCTCTCCCCTCTTCATTCCCTCTCCCCTCTTCCTAAGATATTCTCAACAGCGTAATGATGATAAAATTGGGAATATATTACAGTATTACACTCTGAAAGTATTACCTTCTGAAGCAAGACTTAAACAGTAGGGTTTCCACTGTCATCTTAATGGTTCCTGAGACAGCCAGCGAGGCTGCCAGAGTGCACAACGTTTATCAGGCTTCCGTTTCACCATCATACGAGAGGACAACTGGGAAGATACTAAATTCCTAGACAGTAATATTCAGTGTAATAATAATAATAATAATAATAATAATAATAATAATAATAAATAAATAAAAAGAAGAAATATTAGTATTGATGAAATAAGTAACGCCATTTTAATAATAATAATGATAATAGGTAATAATAATGCCAATAATAAAAAATAATAATGATAATACTAATAATAATAATACCAATAATGGTAATACTAATAATAATGGTATTAATAATCAATACCATTAATAATTTATTAGGCTAACTCTCAAGAGTCTTAAGCCAATCAATATAATCTTCACTGGCTAATGACCCACTCAATATAATTATCAAAAATAATTATTATACACAGCAGGGTAATATCAGCCCTATAATTGAAACTACTTCAGGCAAATTATTCTCATTAATTATGCAAGGACTATAAACATCGAGGGTAATTAGTGTCTGTAGCTATAAGCTAATAATAATAATAATCAATATTTTCGTGATGTAATTTTTACAGGATTTTTTTATTCACGGAAAAACTGCATTTTTTCCAGCTTTAAAACTGGGAAAGTGTACTCACCCAATTGTGGTTGGAGGGGTTGAGTCACAGCTCCTGGCCTCGCCTCTTCACTGGTCGCTACTAGGTCCTCTCTCTCCCTGCTTCATGAGCTTTATCATACCTCGTTTTAAAGCTATGTATGGGTCCTGCCTCCACTACGTCACTTGCCAGACTATTCCACTTCCTGACAACTCTATGACTGAAGAAATACTTCCTAACATCTCTTTGACTCATCTGAGTTTTCAACTTCCAATTGTGACCCCTTGTTTCTGTGTCCCATCTCTGGAACATCCTGTCTCTGTCCACCCTGTCAATGCATCGCAGTATTTTGTATGTTGTTATCGTGTCTCCCCTAACCCTCCTGTCCTCCAGCGTCGTCAGGCCGATTTCCCTTTACCTTTCTTCGTAGGACATTCCCCTGATCTCTGGAACTAGTCTTGTTTTAAACCTTTGCACTTTCTCTAATCTCTTGACGTGCTTGAGAAAAAGTTAGCGTATGGCAAGTCGCTTTTGAAAAGCAAAAAATTGTATAAGGAGGGAGTATAATAAGAGAAAAGGAGAGGTTAAGAGGGTGGTAAAGGAATGTAAAAGGAGACCGAATGGGTGGGTGAGGTACTGTCAATAAATATTGCTTAGAATAAGAAAAAGTTTTGAAGCGAGAATAATAAGTTGAGAAAGCCTTGGCAACGAATGTATTTGAAAGTTAAAAGCAGAAGAGGAGAGTTATTAGATGGGGAGGTGGAGGTTTCAGGAAGATTGAGGGAATATTTTGAGGAACTGTTAAAAGTTGATGAAGACAGGGAAGCCGTGATTTCATGTATTGACCAGGGAGATTAAACATCTTTTAGGAGTGAGGAAGTGCCAGATGTGAATGTAGGGGAGGTTCCTGAGGCAGTGGGTAAAATGAAAGCGAGTAAAGCAGCTGGGATTGATGGGATCAAGACAAAAATGTTGAAAGCCGGCAGGGATACAATTTTGGAGTGGTTGGTGCTTTTATTTAATAAATGTATGAAAGAGGGAAAGGTACCTAGGGAATGGTAGAGAGCATGCATAGTTCCTTTGTATAAAGGGAAGGGGGAACAAAAAAAGTAAAGGAATTATAGGGAAATAAGCCTGTTGAGTAGACCTGGTAAAGTCTACTCAATAGGCAAATGAACAAAGAAGCTTTAGGAAGGGTAAGAGATATTTATCAAGTGTTTACGGTGAAGCATATAAATGAACACAATATAGGCAAGGGTAAAGTTTTCGTTGCATTTATGGATTTGAAAAAGGCACGACAGGATGGAAAGGAATGCCATGTGTATTGAATAGGTGGTAGTTTACTGAGCAGTGAGGCTCAGGTTAGGGTATGTAGGGAGATTATTTCCCAGTAAAAGTAGGCCTTAGACACGGATGTGTGATGTCACCGTGGTTGTTTAATATATTTATATATGGGGTTGTAAGAGAAGTGGATGGGGAGAGGTGTGGAATTGGAAGATAAAGATTCTAACACAAAGTGGGAGTTATTACAGTTGCTCTTAGCGGACAACACTGTGCTTTTTGGGAGATTCTTTAGAGAAGCTGCCAAGGTTGGTACACAAATTTGGGCAGGTATGTAAAAGGAAATTAAAAGTGAAAATTGGAAAGAGCAAGGTGATGAGGATAACAAAAAATTTAAGTAATGATGGACTGGATATCAGATTGAAGGGCGTATGGAGGAAGTGAATGTGTTCAGATATCTGGGTGTGTACTTATCGCCAGATGGGTCTATGAAAGACGAGGTGAACCATAGGATTGACGAGGGAAAAAAGATGAGTGGTGTTGTTAAGCATCTGTGGAGACAAGGAACGTTATCCATGGAAGCACAAATAGGAATGTTTGAGAGTATAGTGGTACTAACGTTCTTATATAAATGTGAAGCATGAGTTGTGAATGTTGCAGCAAGAAGTCTGGAAGCAGCAGAGATGTCGTGTCTGAGAGCAATGTGCTGTGTGAATATTTTGTAAAGAATTCATTGCTTGGAGATTAGAAGGTGCGGGGTTACTAAAAGTATTATCCAGAGGGCTGAAGAAGGGCTATTGAGGTGGTTCGGACATATAGAGAGGATATAGCAAAATAAGATGACTTGGAGGGCGTATAAATCTGTAGTGGAGGGAAGGAGGGGTAGGGGTCGTCTTAGGAAAGATTGGAGGAAGGGGGTAAAGGAGGTTTTATTTGCAAGTGGCTAAGACATCCAGTAAGCGTGTATTTTATTTATATATATATATATATATATATATATATATATATATATATATATATATATATATATATATATATATATGGTTTAGAAAGACACGTAAGCAAACACTATAACATATTTATTAGAAAACGTTTCGGTCCTGGGACCTTGATCACTTCTAACATACAGAGGTAGAAAGACATTATATGTATAGGCGGAGAGTGAGGTGTGACGCACGTGACCTGAGGAATGTCATAAGAACATAAGAATGGAGGAACACTGTGGAAGGCCTACTGGCCCATGCGAGGCAGGTCCTTATCAAAACAACCTCTACCTATGATGAGGACGGGTAGACGATGAAATCATGTGACTCCTGCGTTGTTGGGTTGGTGCTGCTTAAGTATCATGTATGCCAATGTTTTTGAAATTTTGTAGTTTCCTGTGTTGCGTTCTATAGTGTCGGTGACGGCGATTAGTGAGGCTTCTAGGCACCGTCGGCATCTGAGGTCTGGTTCGGTGAGAACGAGTTGTGCCTCATTCCAGTTCATCAAATGCCCCGTGGAGTCTCTGTGGAGGACACAGGCGTACCTTACATCGTCTCTGTTAGAGGCATTTCGATGCTCATTCAGGCGGACTGCAAGATCTCTGCCTGTCTCGCCTACATATTTCTTGGGACAGAACCCACAGGGGATAGTGTAGACGCCTGCTGTAGAAGTTAGAGGTGTGGGGCTGCGTTTCGTAGTGAAGTCTTTGATAGATGATGTGTTTATGGTGGAAACGTTGATGTTACTCATAGCAAGTGCCCGGCGAGTATTCATGGCAACATCACCACATGGGAGTACTATGAACTGTTTAGGGGGCTGTTCCATGGGCGGTTTGTTGAGGATAGCTTGTGCCTTGAGTCTGCAATCTCGGATGAAGAAAGATGGGAACTGAAGACGTGTAAAGGCTTGTGTTATGTAAGTGCATTCTTCTTCTAGAAAACAAGGGCTGGAGATGCGAAGAGCTCTCAAGAAGAAGCCAATGAGGACTCCTCTCTAGTGCGGGTGTCTTGGTGTGAATAAAAGTGTATAAGATCGTCCTTGTTGGTAGGTTTTCTATACACTTTGAAGAGAAGTTTGTCACTGTCGGGAGATCTGCACAGTAGAACGTCGAGGAAAGGAAGTTTGCCATCATTTTCGAGTTCAAGTGTAAACTTTATTGATGGTTCAACTGCACTGATCTTGTTGAGAAGGGCCTGGATATTGAGACGTCTCGGATAGAAAACCAATATATCATCAACGTATCTTAGCCAGGTAACGGTGTTGGGAATGAGGGTGCTGAATTTCTCTGTCTCCAGGTTTTCCATGAAGAGGTTGGCAAGCACATCACTGAGCGGGCTGCCCATTGCCATCCCAAAGCACTGTTTGTAACAGTTGTCCTGATACTTGAAGAAGTTGAAATTAACACAAAGTTCCACTAGATTGATGAAATCTAGAAGAGGTAAAGGGAGGTCGTGGTTTTCAGTGAGCCTGTCTCAGAATGTTCATAGTACTCCCATGTGGCGATGTTGCCACGAATACTAGCCTGGCACTTCCTATGAGTAACATCAACGTTTCCACCATAAACACATCATCTATCAAAGACCTCACTACGAAACGCAGCCCACACCTCTAACTTCTACAGCAGGCGTCTACACTATCCCCTGTGGGTTCTGTCCCAAGAAATATGTAGGCGAGACAGGCCGAGATCTTGCAGTCCGCCTGAATGAGCATCGAAATGCCTCTAACAGAGACGATGTAAGGTACGCCTGTGTCCTCCACAGAGACTCCACGGGGCATTTGATGAACTGGAATGAGGCACAACTCGTTCTCACCGAACCAGACCTCAGACGCCGACGGTGCCTAGAAGCCTCACTAATCGCCGTCACCGACACTATAGAACGCAACACTGGAAACTACAAAATTTCAAAAACATTGGCGTACATGATACTTAAGCAGCACCAACCCAACAACGCAGGAGTCACATGATTTCATCGTCTACCCGTCCTCATCATAGGTAGAGGTTGTTTTGATAAGGACCTGCCTCGCATGGGCCAGTAGGCCTTCCACAGTGTTCCTCCATTCTTATGTTCTTATGACATTCCTCAGGTCACGTGCGTCACACCTCACTCTCCGCCTATATATATAATGTCTTTCTACCTCTGTATGTTAGAAGTGATCAAGGTCCCAGGACCGAAACGTTTTCTAATAAATATGTTATAGTGTTTGCTTACGTGTCTTTCTAAACCAACTTGTCGGTATTTATTACCAAGGTTTATACCATATTTATATATATATATATATATATTATATCATCATCATCACATCTAACACGCACTCTAAGAATATCAATAATTATAGGCGGAGAGTTGGGTAAAACTGACCCACATGGTAACCTGAAAAATGGCTCATTTGAGATGAGGTCAAGTAGACAATGAGGTCATGTGATTCCTGTGTTGTTAGGCAGGTGGTGTTTTGTTTGGCTGAATATCATAGATTCTAATATTTTAGAAATTTTGCAGCTTCCTGTATTATGCTCAGTGGTGTCGGTGATGGCTGTTAGTAAGGTTTCTAGACATCGTCGGCGACTAAGATCTTGTTCCGTAAGAACGAGTTGTGCTTCGAATAAACCATACCACGGGTGGGGATTGAACCCGCGGTCAGAGAGTCTCAAAACTCCAGACCATCGCATTAACCGCTGGACCAGCTAGCCACAATAAGATTCATCCAACTAGGTATATTTCTACACCATAGGAAGGTTAGCATAGGCACCACTGTGACCACAAATACAAGTTTTTACAGACTTGCATTTGTGGTCACAGTGGTGCCTATGCTAACCTTCTTATGGTGTAGAAATATACCTAGTTGGATGAATCTTATTAAGCTAGCTGGTCCAGTGGCTAACGCGATGGTCTTAGTTTTGAGAGAGACTGACCGCGGGTTCAGACCCCACCCGTGGTATGGTTTGTTTGCAATCGTGTCATTACGATTTCGTGAGTCATGTGCTTCGAATGCTCTAATTCATCAAATTTCATTTGACGTTCCTGTGGAGGACACAGGCGTACTTTAACTCGTCCCTGTTGCTGGCGTTTCGGTGTTCGTTCAGGCTGATCGAAAGATTTGTTCCGGTTTCTCTTACATATTTCTTGAAACGATATCCACAGGGGATGGTTTAGACGCCTGCTGTGGAAGTTAGATATGTGGGGCTACGTTTCATCGTGACGCCTTTGACAGAGGATGTGTTTATGGTGGAAACGTTGATAATGCTTCTAGCAGGTGCCAGGTGGGTATTCTTGGCAACATTACCACATGACAGCCTGAAATACTGTTCTATGAGGGATTTGTTGAGAATAGCTTGTGCCTTGAGTCTGCAATCCTGGATGAAGAAAGATAGAAACCGAAGACGGGTAAAGGTTTGTGTTATGTAAATACATTCCTCAAGAAAATAAGGGCTGGAGATGCTGCAAAAAGCTCTCAAGAAGCCAATGAAAACCTCTTTCAGTGTGGGTGTTATGTTGTGAATAGTGAATAAAATCATCCTTGTCGGGAGACCTGCACAGGAGGACGTCGAGGAAGAAAGTTTACTGTCCTTTTCGAGTTCCAGCGTAAACTTTATAACTCGAAAGCACTGATCTTCTTGAAGAGGGCCTTGATACTGAAAGGTCTGGGTTAGGAAATCAAGATATCGTCAACGTAGTTTGCTGGGAAAGAGGGTGCTGAGTTTCTCCGTTCCTAGGTTTTCCATGAAGAAACTGGCGAGCACAGCACTGAGGGAACTCTACATTGCAGTTATCCTGGTACTTGTAGAAATTGTAATTAACTCAGAGATCCACTAGGCTGAGGGAATCCTGGAGAGGTGATGAGAGGTCGTGGTTAGCATTGAACCTCTGTCACGGAATATTTATGTTAGCATCAACAGGAACGTTGGTAGAGATGGGACATAATAGGAAGCTATGGGAAGGTTCAAGACTCTCTCTATTCTCGCAAGAGAGATGCCTTATATGGTGGATTAATTTTGTCATCCTTCTCTGAATGTTCTTCAATGCATTTACATCCACTCTGTAGTTTGGCGACTAAACGTAAGCTGTATAATCAGAATGAGACCTTACTAGTGCTCTATAGAGCTGACACACTGCGTAACTATCATATAGGATAGTGTAGCAGCACACTGCTGATGTATCAAATTTTGTTTAATACAAAAGCACCCCCCCCTCAGTCCCCCCACCCCCAACACCCTCCACACACACTCCCCCACACTCTCCCCACACTCCCCCCACACAATCACATACAACCCCCCCCACTTCCCCACACTCAGATGCCTCAGACAAGTGAACAAATTAGGGAACAAAGGCTCTGCGTCAAACTTGATGCGTGCGTCATGACGCAGAGATGACGCATAGCTCTCCCCTCGCCTATCTCTGTCTTCCCCCTCGCCTCTGTCTTCCCCCTCGCCTGTCTCCGCCTTCCCCTCGCCTGTGTCTGTCTTCTCCTCGCCTATCTCTGCCCTCCCCTCGCCTATCTCTGCCCTCCCCTCGCCTATTTCTGCCCTCCCCTCGCCTGTCTCTGCCTTCCCCTCGCCTGTGTCTGTCTTCCCCTCGCCCGTGTGTCTGTCTTCCCTTCGTCTGTCTCTTTCTTCCCCTCGTCTGTGTCTCTGTATCCCCCTCGTCTGTGTCTATTCTTCTCCTTTCTTATATTCCCTCCCTCCCTCTCTCTCTCTCTCTCTCTCTCTCTCTCTCTCTCTCTCTCTCTCTCTCTCCCTCTCTTTCTCTCATTATCTTTCACACCCTCACTAACTTACATGTCTTATGAGATATTACTGGACATTTTCTATCCTCGGCGTCTCAACACTCAAGATTTTTCCTGGCGAGGGAGGAAGAGAGAGAGAGAGAGAGAGAGAGAGAGAGAGAGAGAGAGAGAGAGAGAGAGAGAGAGAGAGAGAGAGAGAGGCAGGCTTAATGATATCTTCTGATAAATATTATCAGCAGTCTAATGACCTTAAATTCTTAGTACTTCATGCATGGAGAGTGAAGCAGAAGGCTCACTCCCCACCCTCCACTCCAGTCTCTCCACCTCCCCTCCATTCTCTCCATTTCTCTCCCTACCCTCCACTTCTTTTAACCCACCTTTCTTACCTCTCTTTCTCACTCCACTATTCTAAGCCCAGTTCATTTCCCACATTTATGTTGCCCCTCGTAATACGGGGTTTTCATTTCACAGCTTCACGTCACTGCACAACAACATACTCATAATTCATCTTTTAAAAAGAAAATCATATAATTTTTTAATCTCAAATTGACTAAAAACAAATAAATTTATGATTGTAGATTTGGTTTGTTAGTGGTGGTACGAGTTTGTTAGAGCTTTCTCGTCTCTACGCTCTACACAGAGCTGAGTAGATAGGAGGGACCAAAAGCCCCAAGTAGATAGCAGGACATTACGAAAGAGCTTATGCTTCTATCGTAGTTAGAGTTCGTGAGAGCTCTACCTAGACAAACGTCTATCGGGTAGAGCTCTCAGTAGACAGAGCTCTCCTTCAGCCAAGCGACCTTATAATGAGATATTAAGTTCTCTTGTGTAACAGTCCCCAGTGTTGTTGACTCGACAAACCCAGCTGTGGAACCTGGCACTCGAGGAGTGTGCCAAACTCATATCAGAGCCAGCGTGTGTGTGTGTGTGTGTGTGTGTGTGTGTGTGTGTGTGTGTGTGTGTGTGTGAGAGAGAGAGAGAGAGAGAGAGAGAGAGAGAGAGAGAGAGAGAGAGAGAGAGACAGACAGACAGACAGACAGACAGACAGACAGACACAGACTCGTACAAACTCCAGTAGCAGCTGACCTCTGAGGAATTACCTTGGTCCTGTATTAAAGAATTTGTTGCACCAGTCTAAAATGATGCTGAGTGTGCCTCTATGATCCCGGTAGTGCTCAGGCAGTGTTGGTGGTGCTCAGGCAGTGTTGGTGGTGCTCAGGCAGTGTTGGTGGTGCTCAGGCAGTGTTGGTAGTGCTCAGTGTTGGTGCTGCTCAGGCAGTGTTGGTGGTGCTCAGGCAGTGTTGGTAGTGCTCAGTGTTGGTGCTGCTCAGGCAGTGTTGGTGGTGCTCAGGCAGTGTTGGTAGTGCTCAGGCAGTGTTGGTAGTGCTCAGGCAGTGTTGGTAGTGCTCAGTCAGTGTTGGTGATGCTCAGACAGTGTTGGTGGTGCTCAGTGTTGGTGCTGCTCAGGCAGTGTTGGTAGTGCTCAGTGTTGGTGCTGCTCAGGCAGTGTTGGTGGTGCTCAGTGTTGGTGCTGCTCAGGCAGTGTTGGTGGTGCTCAGGCAGTGTTGGTAGTGCTCAGGCAGTGTTGGTAGTGCTCAGGCAGTGTTGGTGGTGCTCAGGCAGTGTTGGTGGTGCTCAGACAGTGTTGGTGGTGCTCAGTGTTGGTGCTGCTCAGGCAGTGTTGGTAGTGCTCAGTGTTGGTGCTGCTCAGGCAGTGTTGGTGGTGCTCAGGCAGTGTTGGTAGTGCTCAGTGTTGGTGCTGCTTAGGCAGTGTTGGTGGTGCTCAGGCAGTATTGGTGGTGCTCAGGCGGTGTTGGTGGTGCTCAGTGTTGGTGGTGCTCAGTGTTGGTGGTATTCAGGCAGTGTTGGTGGTACTCAGATGGAACTGGTCCTGTACAGACGGGACTGGTATTGACAGCTGGGACTAGTATGCTCAGACAGGTCTGATAGTGCTCATACAGGTCTGGTGGTGATAGCTGGGGGCTTGGAATAATCTGGGGTAATCTAGCAGCTTTTAGCTTCACGAAACCATACATAAAAATGCTAGTGTTCAGAGAGCAGCGAACACAGTCTAACGACTTGGCCTGTTAAGTGGCTGCTAGAGTTCAAACCCAGCAAACACAAGGTCCTGCGGTATGTAGAAGAAAATGGGAATACGTGAAAAAAGCGTAGTGTAGGAAGGGCAGTAGGCCGCAAAATGTCAGTAGGAAGAGAGGGTTGACATTACAACGAACATATCTTCAGCAGTACAAAACGAGCTAAGGTCAGATCAACGTTCAGGAACTTGATCACAGAACCCATAAGAATTTTATAAATGACCTACGGTGTGTTAGGCCTACCACTATGTACAACAATTCTTAGTAGGTGTAAAGGTTTGCAAGCCAAACTAGTCTTAGAACTGAGGAGAAATTGAAGGAACTGAGCTAAAGATGACAAAGAGAGACTAGGGGTCACAAGAGTTCTAAATACACAATTTTTGGAAAGATTGACAGAGAGAACAGAGACAGATTGAATAAAGAGAAGCAAGTATAAAAGGATAAAGGTGGGAAATATTGTTTCAGAGTGATAGAACAATAGAGTTGCAGGTGAAAAAAGTGGTATAGAAGAGATTACAGAACAGAACGTGAAATAATATTTATGACAGGATTTCAGAACGCAATATATTCAATTTAGAATTGTATGGGACTGCGGAAAATTTTATGCACAGACTCAGACAGGCTGGAAGACAGAGATTCAGTCAGGCTGGAAGACAGAGATTCAGTCAGGCTGGAAGACAGAGATTCAGTCAGGCTGGAAGACAGAGATTCAGTCAGGCTGGAAGAGAGAGAGATATTCAGACAGGCTGGAAGAGAGAGATTCAGACAGGGTGGAAGAGAGAGATTCAGTCAGGCTGGAAGACAGAGATTCAGTCAGGCTGGAAGACAGAGATTCAGTCAGGCTGGAAGACAGAGATTCAGTCAGGCTGGAAGACAGAGATTCAGTCAGGCTGGAAGACAGAGATTCAGTCAGGCTGGAAGACAGAGATTCAGTCAGGCTGGAAGACAGAGAGAGATTCAGACAGGCTGGAAGAGATTCAGACAGGCTGGAAAAGAGACAAATTCAGTCAGGCTGGAAAGGGAGACAGATTCAGACAAGCTGGAAGAGACACAGATTCAGACAGGATGGAAGACACAGATTAAGACAGGCCGGAAAAAAGCTTCACCGGGATTAAATGATCGTAAACAAATCGCTGAGTACAAACTGATTAAAGTACAATGTGGGATTACCTTCACAGTCAAGTAACTGCTTAATTATTTTCAACATCTTAGGTTTCATTAATCTACAGAGGTCGAAAACAACTTCAACAGTATCAAAGACAATTTCGATGTCTGCCCAGGGACGGTGGAAGTCCGATACTGTGTCAGAAAACAAAAATATATAATACCGTGACTGGAACAATACACAAATAACTCACACATAGGAGTGAGGAGCTCACCACGATGTTTACAAAGTCACACACATACATTAAGACACTTCGATTTAAGTTGGTTGCCACAGTAATGTTCTTCACCCCCCACACACACACACGATTGAATTACAAGAGGACATATTAAATTCTACAACCAATGGAAATTTTTAAAAATTATATGACGGGCAAATTATTAAAGACACCTTGAGACCGCCTCTGCTCCTGTAACTACTAATTCAACACACACACACACACACACACACACTTCAAGAAGACATTTAAATACTACACACAGTACTAAAAACATGTCTGAATAATATGAAAGGCACTCTGCTGGATGAGAGATAAAGGAGGGAGGGAGATAAAGGGTCGGAAAGAGGTATACGAGCATAAACACTGGTTTATTTACAAGGATCCAGGTTTTTTCTGATGTATTTCAATGCCATGCTTGATGAGGTAGCGTCCTACGTGTTCCTTTTTGCAGATGCTATAAAGCTTATGGAGAGATTACATAGCGGAGATGACAGGGAAAGTCCACAGGAAGATCCGAAGAGACCGCATCAAGAATGGTCCGAGAGATGGCTGTTAGACTTCAACCCCAGCAAGGTCAAGGCTATAAAATTCCGGGAAGGAAAACAGAAGACTGGATACAGAATACAGACGAGAGAAAGAGAGGCCGCAAGCCTCAGACATGGCAAAGGACCCCTGGGTAAGCATAACACCAAGCATATCACCGGAAACGCACATCAGCCGAATAACCGATGCTGGTCTGTAGTTTAGAGCCTGTTGTTTGCTTTTCACTTTTGAAGATCGGTGCTACATTTGCAGTTCTCCAGCTTTCTGACAGCCCTTTTGTCCGCAGTGACTTGTTGTAGATCCTCGTTAGTGGCCTGCATAGTTCCTCAGCCGTCTCCTACATTACCCAGGGTGAGATTTTTCCAGGCCCCATGGCGTTTGATTCCCCCCCATCTCCTTCACATTTTTTTTCATCTCTTCTGTCATAAGTTTGTGGTTTAGGAAAGTGTGGCCAGGCCTCTCCTCCCTGCCCCTCCACTCCCTGCCCCTCCACTCCCTGCCCCTCCACTCCCTGCCTCAGCTCTTGGATTTGTAATTGAATTTGTAAACACTGCTTCAGAGTATTCACTGACTTCTAGGCACATTTCTGTGTCATTCTCGGTGAGGTTTCTCTCCTTTCTACCGATTAAAATTATGTACTGACTTACCTGGTGTCAGAGTACCAGTGAGGGAGAAACGTGTTGGTGTCAGTGTACCAGTTTGTCAGAGACGCCGCAACATCGTGGCAGGTGTTGTCTGACTTCCTGGTGAATCCAGTTATCATTGCTGATCAGTCAGTTGGGTCTCTGGTGTTCCGCGTTTATCATTCCATACATTTATTGATAAATGGGCTATCTTTGTACTTCCCTTCCCTCCCTCCCTCCCTTCCTCCCTTCCCTTCCCTCCCTTTCCTCCCTCCCTCCCTTCCCTCCCTCTCTCCCTCCTTCCCTCCCTTCCTCTCTCCCTCCCCTTCCCGTCCCTCCATTCCTTCCTCCCTCCCTCCCTTCCTCCCTCCCTCCCCTTCCCTCCCTTCCTCCCTCCCTCCCTTCCCTCCCTCTCTCCCTTCCTCCCTTCCTCCCTCCATTCCCTTCCCTCCCTCCCTCCCTTCCCTTCCCTTCCCTCCCTTCCTCTCTCCCTCCTTCCCTCCACTTCTCTCTCTCTCTCTCTCTCTCTCTCTCTCTCTCTCTCTCTCTCTCTCTCTCTCTCTCTCTCTCTCTCTCGCTCACTCTGTCAGTGGTTTCTCTGTCTCTTTACGTGCTTTGGTTTACTGTCTCTGTTTTTCCAAGACGCACACACCCATACTTTCTGTTGTGGTGTCCTAATCTCTCTCATACCTTCTGTTGTGGTGTCCTAATCTCTCTCATACCTTCTGTTGTGGTGTCCTAATCTCTCTCATACCTTCTGTTGTGGTGTCCTAATCTCTCTCATACCTTCTGTTGTGGTGTCCTAATCTCTCTCATACCTTCTGTTATGGTGTCCTAATCTCCTTCCCATACCTTCTGTTGTTGTGTCCTAATCTCTCTCATACCTTCTGTTGTGGTGTCCTAATCTCCTTCCCATACCTTCTGTTGTGTCCTAATCTCTCTCATACCTTCTGTTGTGGTGTCCTAATCTCCTTCCCATACCTTCTGTTGTGTCCTAATCTCTCTCATACCTTCTGTTGTGGTGTCCTAATCTCCTTCCCATACCTTCTGTTGTGTCCTAATCTCTCTCATACCTTCTGTTGTGGTGTCCTAGTCTCCTTCCCATACCTTCTGTTGTGGTGTCCTAATCTCTTTCCCATATCTTCTGTTGTAGTGTCCTAATCTCTCCCATACCTTCTGTTGTGGTGTCCTAATCTCTCCCATACCTTCTGTTGTAGTGTCCTAATCTCTCCCATACCTTCTGTTGTAGTGTCCTAATCTCTCCCATACCTTCTGTTTCCTAATTTCGCCCATACCTTCTGTTGTAGTGTCCTAATCTCTCCCATACCTTCTGTTGTAGTGTCCTAATCTCTCCCATACCTTCTGTTGTAGTGTCCTAATCTCTCCCATACCTTCTGTTGTAGTGTCCTAATCTCTCCCATACCTTCTGTTGTAGTGTCCTAATCTCTCCCATACCTTCTGTTGTAGTGTCCTAATCTCTCCCATACCTTCTGTTGTAGTGTCCTAATCTCTCCCATACCTTCTGTTGTGTCCTAATCTCTCCCATACCTTCTGTTGTATTGTCCTAATCTCTCCCATACCTTCTGTTGTATTGTCCTAATCTCGCCCATACCTTCTGTTATAGTGTCCTAATCTCTCCCATACCTTCTGTTGTGTCCTAATCTCCATTCCCTTGTTCTCTACTTTTACCCTCCTGAAGATATCCCATTCTTATATTCACGAGGAAACTCTAAACCAGTAGGGGCCACACAGCGCCTTGGGAGCGGAAGGCAAGGAGGTTCTATCCAAGAAAGGAGAGGTTATCTCTATTTGCTTGGACCAAGAACCCTTCACCGGCACCATGGCACCTCCAAGGAAGGGAGACCACGATGTCATGGTCCCCAGGTTCTTTCTTGGTCCTCGTTTTCAATTTCCTCCAATTTCTGACCAGCCTGTGGCTAGAAGATTTCCTTCACAATTTCCTGTGAAGCATTTGTATCTATAACTTTTATCTTTGTCCCCTTTGTACTTATTTCCTGCCTCTCAGTATTTCTCCATACCTAGTCCTCTGAGTATATTAAAGAAAGTAATTGTGTGCCAACTGATTCAGTTCTTTCATGGTTCTATGTCACTGCCATTTCCTCCAGGACTAGACTAGTTGCAAACCTCTGTCTTTTTTCTAGTTTCTGGGTGTGCTTGATGAGATGAGGGCTCTAAGGCGGCGCTGCATGCTCTATGATGGTCGTGGCTTATGTCAATATTTAGGTTCAGGAATTTTTGCTGAACATCCTGAAAATCTTATGCTTGGCAGTCGCGCATTACTGTAGAATATAATCGGTTGATGTGCGTCTCCGGTGATATGTTCGGTGTTATGCTCACCCCTAGGTCTTTCTCCTTGAGTGATGTTTGCAGCCTCTGTCATACCCACCTCCTAATCTGTACTTTGTTTCCGGTCTTATTTACCATTCCCCAGTTTTAATAACAATGATTGTGCTTGCTGGGGGTTGAATTCCAGCAGCCACTTGGCTCAATAACCCTGCAGTTAATCCAGGTCATATTGTAGCCCTCTGTAATCTGCTGTTTTTCTCATTAATTTCAAATCTGTAAACAGGGATATATTCCAGTACTTATATCCTAGCATGTCACTCATATACTAGCAGCAGCAGTACCAGTGTGTAACCTAACTTGATATTCTTAGCTATCCTGATTCCCTAGATCATCAGTGTGCCCTTCCTCTTAGTCTTTCTTTGATGCAATGCCTCGCATTCTCTGTTTTCTCTGCTAGCTCCTCTTAGATTTTTTTGAAATATTTTCTTGTGATGTACACTATCGACTGCCTTCTTGCTGTCCAAGAGTATGCAGTCTGTCCCTCACTCTCTTTCCTCCTTTACTTCTCTTATCCTGCCACAGAACAACAGCAGGTTTGTGAGGCAGGATTTTCCATCTCTCAATCTACGTGCTTC
This sequence comes from Cherax quadricarinatus, assembly GCF_038502225.1. Taxonomy (NCBI): domain Eukaryota; kingdom Metazoa; phylum Arthropoda; class Malacostraca; order Decapoda; family Parastacidae; genus Cherax; species Cherax quadricarinatus. Next base: position 13,935,198 of record NC_091367.1, read on the forward strand.
CCCAACCTTCTGATTATGGTCTATTACAAGCATGTGTGTGTGCCTGTAGGACAGCAACTTATCCGTCCATTTGGGATTGACTTTGCTGTTGTTTACTATTCTGGCAATGTTTCCAGTGACCTCTTAACTTTCAGTTCAAAGTACTTCTGCGCTCTGTATCAGATCCAGTGTTGACACTCATATGTCATTGCCTGAAGTCTTAAGCTTATCCTGTAGTCCCTTCACTTATTTTCCAGTTTGTGTGGTGCTCAGTTACTGTATCTCCCTCTATAGTGTCTCTGGTGTTGTCACCAGCTCCACAGACAACTTTTGAAGTCGTTTCAGCTCAGTGCGGATTTCCTTGTCATTTCTCGTGAGCTCTCCTCCTTCCTTCAGTCTTGTTGACAAGACTTCCACTATCTTTCTCTCGATGGGGCTGTGTAGAAGCATCATTTTAGGCTTACATTCTGACGCTGTCATTCTCAACTTGAAGCTACATCATTCTCAACTTGATGCTATATCATTCTCACCTTTCTGCTTTATCATTCTCACCTTTCTGCTTTGTCATTCTCAACTTGCGGTATGCTTCTCTCCTCACACACGCTTATACAGTTCAAGTTCTCCAGCTTGACTAACCCCAGCACCAGCTTTGATTCAGATTCAGCTTGTTCATTGCCACATAACTCGTAAACTTCCCTCCAGCTTCTCTCCTCACAAAAGCTTATTCAGTTAAAGGTCGCTTTTCTCTGCTTCCTACAGCTTTTCCATGCTCCTCTGCTTCTTTGATTATCCGCACCTTTAGCTAAATAATGGGTCTTTCTTTAGCTTCCATTGTCTCATCACCATAATAAATAGTAGATTACATATGCGATAATAGTGAAGGAGCGATATAAGATGCAAAATAACCACAGCGGGAGCTGAATGATAGTTCTAGGTCTTTTGTGTTGCAATCAACACATCAGGAGCTTCCAGAGTTGCAGAAATAAATAGAAAGTCCAGGCAGATTTGTTTAGGTAAACGACTCTCCAAAACAACAGAAATGGGCGCTGGGCAGAGTGGCAAGTGCCAGATAATGCAGACAGCATATTAAAACATATATGCATAAAGCATATAAAGCCCGTAAGCATTGCATATGTAGTAATAACCTAGCAACCACAACATTAGTGACATGTCAGTTATCACAATCATGCTGTCAGACTCCAAACCATTTCAGTATAAAAGACCTTAAATTCATGATTCCAAAAGTATCTGGAAATTGTTTTGAGGAAGCTTCCTCTCTTCGTATTAAAGAAAATGGGTTAAGGGACACACTTAGATAAGAGGAGACAATCATAGTTTAAGAAACTATTCCTATCCAGCTCTTTAGCAGAATAAGAGAGCGCAGGAAAAGCAGACACTAAATATCCCTCAAATGACATTTACAACAGACCAAAGAATTTGAATAAGAATTCGACTTAAGGTTATGTACAATGACCTCGATTATAAGAGTCAAGTTTGAACAATCCAAAACTATTATTATATAGTAAACATTTATCATGTTTTATAGTTGCTGATTCTGAAATATTTCTCTCCAGCTAAGAGGAACAAGGAACCAAGACTCTGGTTTTCAACTAATTTGCAGGATTATTGCAAATCCAGGTGTGACTATCACACTTGATTCCTGAGCCATTCGTATAGAATATCGGTGTTTGATACCCTAACATCTCGAGGTCTGCCAGTCTGTTGCATGTAAGATAAATTGCAGCCACTACAACGAATCTTGTAAACACCACCAACACAGTGTTGAGGGGAATTCTTGATCAAAATTCTTTTAATCATCCATGAATTCTTAATATTTGTATGTTGAATCTATTTAAGGCATTCACTAGGACAGATAAATTCTCATTGTATGGGAGAACCAGCATATTCTTAATCTGAGGTGTTATCCTATGTTCAGTCCTAGCTGTCAGGGTTTCCAGAAAGACCTATTATTAGCTTGGTAGGATCAGTGACATAACTCCAATTCTTGGCAACATCTCTGGAGCCCACGTGAAAAACAATGTTGAGCTCATTAACAAATTGCAGAATTTGAACATGCCCTATGATTTTACACTAGTAAGTTTTGATGTCATTGCGTTGTTTACTCTGTTACTGCTTCTGATCTGTCATCCTACCTTGATGAAGTTCCCCCTGCCGTTCAATAAGAACACCGTTGAGTTGATTAAACTGTGTGTAGTTGATTGAAAATTTGAGTTTGAAGGGGAAATATTAAGCTAGAAGGCAGGAAATGGCTAAGGAAAATCTATTTTCTACCGTATTAAGTAATCTATACATGGAGTTTCTCGAGTCTAATTTTACCGAGATTTAATGCTCACCGTAGAGACAGAAGCGGACTTAAACTTCCATTCTAAGATGCTCTGATCAACAGGGTTGATATTATAATCAAAAAAAGTACTAAACCTACAAGAGTCATACAGCACACAGAGGGTTGATAGAAAGTTCAAGTTTATAGTACATAGGAAGGCCACTAATGTTTGTTCACACATCCACTATCACTCAAACCATGAAACAAAAGCAAAAAAGGAGTGTCTTTTTCATTATGTTCATAAAAGCTTACCGATGAGAAATTAGGAAAATCTTTGATACTGCTACAAAACTATGATGCCCTAAAGAGTTTGTGGAAACAGCTTGGCTAGCAGCTAGGAAAACTTATCATAGGACTGAACCTAAAGTAACGCCTCAGATTAAGAATGTGCTGGTTCTCCCATATAATGAGAATTTCTCTCTCCTGCTGAATGCCTTAAAAAAATTAAGCATGCAAGTCGTTTTTAAGAATTCATGGATGGTTACAAGCATTTTCATCAACAATTTCTCACGTGCAACAGACTGGCAAACCTCTGGATACTAGACTAACGCAACAATATTTGATACGAACAGCTCAGGAATCAAATGTGATATTCATCTACACTCGGGCCTGCAAATTAGTCAGAAGCCAGAGTCCTGGTTCCTTGCTTCTCTTGGCTGGAAAGAAATAACTTAGAATCAGCAATAACAAAACATGATAAATGTTCACTATGTAATAATAGTTTTGGAGTGTTCAGACTTGAATTTTTTATAATTGAGGGTATCATACATAACCTTAAGCCGGATTCATATATGAATTCTTTGGACTGTTGTAAATGTAGTTTCACCCTGATAAATTGATAAATGGCTCAGACTTTTAACCCCATAGGGTTAGCCATTCAAGATAACGGAATGAAGTCTTATTTCCATTAGGGTCCTTAAATCTTGTCGTCCCCAGGATTCAACCAACACTAATCGACTAACACTCAGGTATGTACTTGTTTGCCGGGTAAACGGGAGTAGCATGTATAAAGAAACACGCCAAATGTTTCCATCCTTGCCGGGATCGAACCATGGGCACTCAGTGTGTGAAGCTAGAGCGTTACCTACCAGGCCACGGGACTCCGTGTCTGCTCTTCCTACCCTCTCTTTTGTTTGACCTGCTAAAGTTTGGAATGGGGTTAGACTAACTAGGATTATCTCCCTCTTGTTTCAGTGTGTTGGTCCTAGACCCATTTTCTTTAATACGACGACAGGAAATTTCCCAAAAATAATTGCCATATGCTTTTGGAATCAGAATTAAGTCTTTTATAGTGAAACGCTTTGGAGTCGGACAGCATGATTGTGATAACTGACATGTCACTAATGTTATGGTCGCTAGGTCATTACTATATACGCAATGCTTATGGGCTATACATGCTTTATGCTTATATGCTTTAATATGCTGCCTGCATTATCTGGCACTTGCCACTCTGCTCGGCGCCCATTTCTGTTATTCTGGAGAGAGTCGTTTTCCTGAACAAATCTGCCTGGATTTCCTACTCATTTCTGCAACACTGGAAGCTCCTTATGTGTTGATTGCAACACAAAAGACCTAGATCTATCATTCAAATCTCCCTGTGGTTATTTTGCATTATATATATATATATATATATATATATATATATATATATATATATATATATATATATATATATATATATATATATATAGTGCCGAACAGATAAAACTTGCGGTTTTGGCTTAAATAGCAACGCTCTCCTTGCCGAATTAACCAAGCGAAAATTTGTGTATTCAGTAATTTCGCAAAAATCATTTTGAACCTAACGAGAAAAATATATTTCACTGTGATTTATATATATATATATATATATATATATATATATATATATATATATATATATATATATATATATATATATAAATATATATATATATATATATATGTAGGTAGGTAGAAGGTTGGTAGCCAGCAACCACCCAGGGAAGTACTACCGTCCTGCCAGATGACTGTGAAACAGAAACCTGTAACTGTTTTGCATGATGGAAGGATTGCTGGTCTCTCTTTGTGTCTCATAAACACGCTAGATAACAGGGATATCTTGCTACTCCTACTTACACTTTGGTCACACTTCACAGACACGCACATGCATCTATATATACATACATCTAGGTTTTTTCTCCTTTTTCTAAATAGCTCTTGTTCTTCTTTATTTCTTCTATTGTCCATGGGGAAGTGGAAAAGAATCTTCCCTCCGTAAGCCATGCGTGTCGTATGAGGCGACTAAAATGCCGGGAGCGATGGGCTAGTAACCCCTTCTCCTGTAGACATTTACTAAAAAAGAGAAGAAAAACTTTATAAAACTGGGATGCTTGAATGTGCGTGGATGTAGTGCGGATGACAAGAAACAGATGATTGCTGATGTTATGAATGAAAAGAAGTTGGATGTCCTGGCCCTAAGCGAAACAAAGCTGAAGGGGGTAGGGGAGTTTCGGTGGGGGGAAATAAATGGGATTAAATCTGGAGTATCTGAGAGAGTTAGAGCAAAGGAAGGGGTAGCAGTAATGTTGAAGGATCAGTTATGGAAGGAGAAAAGAGAATATGAATGTGTAAATTCAAGAATTATGTGGATTAATTATGTGGAGTAAAGGTTGGATGCGAAAAGTGGGTCATAATAAGCGTGTATGCACCTGGAGAAGAGAGGAATGTAGAGGAGAGAGAGAGATTTTGGGAGATGTTAAGTGAATATATAGGAGCCTTTGAACCAAGTGAGAGAGTAATTGTGGTAGGGGACCTGAATGCTAAAGTAAGAGAAACTTTTAGAGAGGGTGTGGTAGGTAAGTTTGGGGTGCCAGGTGTAAATGATAATGGGAGCCCTTTGATTGAACTTGGTATAGAAAGGGGTTTAGTTATAGGTAATACATATTTTAAGAAAAACAGGATAAATAAGTATACAAGATATGATGTAGGGCGAAATGACAGTAGTTTGTTGGATTATGTATTGGTAGATAAAAGACTATTGAGTAGGCTTCAGGATGTACATGTTTATAGAGGGGCCACAGATATATCAGATCACTTTCTAGTTGTAGCTACACAGAGTAAAAGGTAGATGGGATACAAGGAGAATAGAAGCATCAGGGAAGAGAGAGGTGAAGGTTTATAAACTAAAAGAGGAGGCAGTTAGGGTAAGATATAAACAGCTATTGGAGGATAGATGGGCTAATGAGAGCATAGGCAATGGGGTCGAAGAGGTATGGGGTAGGTTTAAAAATGTAATGTTAGAGTGTTCAGCAGAAGTTTGTGGTTACAGGAAAGTGGGTGCAGGAGGGAAGAGGAGCGATTGGTGGAATGATGATGTAAAGAGAGTAGTAAGGGAGAAAAAGTTAGCATATGAAAAGTTTTTACAAAGTAGAAGTGATGCAAGGAGAGAAGAGTATATGGAGAAAAAGAGAGAGATTAAGAGAGTGGTGAAGCAATGTAAAAAGAGAGCAAATGAGAGAGTGGGTGAGATGTTATTGACAAATTTTGTTGAAAATAAGAAAAAGTTTTGGAGTGAGATTAACAAGTTAAGGAAGCCTAGAGAACAAATGGATTTGTCAGTTAAAAATAGGAGAGGAGAGTTATTAAATGGAGAGTTAGAGGTATTGGGAAGACAGAGGGAATATTTTGAGGAATTGTTAAATGTTGATGAAGATAGGGAAGCTGTGATTTCGTGTATAGGGCAAGGAGGAAAAACATCTTGTAGGAGTGAGGAAGAGCCAGTTGTGAGTGTGGGGGAAGTTCGTGAGGCAGTAGGTAAAATGAAAGGGGGTAAGGCAGCCGGGATTGATGGGATGAAGATAGAAATGTTAAAAGCAGGTGGGGATGTAGTTTCGGAGTGGTTGGTGCAAATATTTAATAAATGTATGGATGAGACTAAGGTACCTAGGGATTGGCAGAGAGCATGCATAGTTCCTTTGTATAAAGGCAAAGGGAACAAAAGAGAGTGCAAAAATTATAGGGGGATAAGTCTGTTGAGTATACCTGGTAAAGTGTATGGTAGAGTTATTATTGAAAGAATTAAGAGTAAGACGGAGAATAGGATAGCAGATGAACAAGGAGGCTTTAGGAATGGTAGGGGGTGTGTGGACCAGGTGTTTACAGTGAAACGTATAAGTGAACAGTATTTAGATAAGGCTAAAGAGGTCTTTGTGGCATTTATGGATTTGGAAAAGGCGTATGACAGGGTGGATAGGGGGGCAATGTGGCAGATGTTGCAGGTGTATGGTATAGGAGGTAGGTTACTGAAAGCAGTGAAGAGTTTTTACGAGGATAGCGAGGCTCAAGTTTGAGTATGTAGGAAAGAGGGAAATTATTTCCCAGTAAAAGTAGGCCTTACACAAGGATGTGTGATGTCACCGTGGTTGTTTAATATATTTATAGATGGGGTTGTAGGAGAAGTAAATGCGAGGGTCTTGGCAAGAGGCGTAGAGTTAAAAGATAAAGAATCACACAAAGTGGGAGTTGTCACAGTTGCTCTTTGCTGATGACACTGTGCTCTTGGGAGATTCTGAAGAGAAGTTGCAGAGATTGGTGGATGAATTTGGTAGAGTATGCAAAAGAAGAAAATTAAAAGTGAATACAGGAAAGAGTAAGGTTATGAGGATAACAAAAAGATTAGGTGATGAAAGATTGGATATCAGATTGGAGGGAGAGAGTATGGAGGAGGTGAATGTATTCAGATATTTGGAAGTGGACGTGTCAGCGGATGGGTCTATGAAAGATGAGGTGAATCATAGAATTGATGAGGGGAAAAGGGTGAGTGGTGCACTTAGGAGTCTGTGGAGACAAAGAACTTTGTCCTTGGAGGCAAAGAGGGGAATGTATGAGAGTATAGTTTTACCAACGCTCTTATATGGGTGTGAAGCATGGGTGATGAATGTTGCAGCGAGGAGAAGGCTGGAGGCAGAGGAGATGTCATGTCTGAGGGCAATGTGTGGTGTGAATATAATGCAGAGAATTCGTAGTTTGGAAGTTAGGAGGAGGTGCGGGATTACCAAAACTGTTGTCCAGAGGGCTGAGGAAGGGTTGTTGAGGTGGTTCGGACATGTAGAGAGAATGGAGCGAAACAGAATGACTTCAAGAATGTATCAGTCTGTAGTGGAAGGAAGGCGGGGTAGGGGTCGGCCTAGGAAAGGTTGGAGGGAGGGGGTAAAGGAGGTTTTGTGTGCGAGGGGCTTGGACTTCCAGCAGGCATGCGTGAGCGTGTTTGATAGGAGTGAATGGAGACAAATGGTTTTTAATACTTGACGTGCTGTTGGAGTGTGAGCAAAGTAACATTTATGAAGGGGTTCAGGGAAACCGGCAGGCCGGACTTGAGTCCTGGAGATGGGAAGTACAGTGCCTGCACTCTGAAGGAGGGGTGTTAATGTTGCAGTTTAAAAACTGAAGTGTAAAGCACCCTTCTGGCAAGACAGTGATGGAGTGAATGATGGTGAAAGTTTTTCTTTTTCGGGCCACCCTGCCTTGGTTGGAATCGGCCAGTGTGATAATAAAAAAAAATATATACATATAAGTGTAATTACGCTCGTGTTCTGGTTTCATAACCTTCTCGTCAGGTGATTTTTATTGATCTACGATGACTGTAGTGCCTGCTACTTCGTGTGTGTGTGTGTGTGTGTGTGTGTGTGTGTATGTGTGTGTGTGTGTGTGTGTGTGTGTGTGTGTGTGTGTGTGTGTGTGTGTGTGTGTGTGTGTGTGTACGGAGGAGCCATAAAATAAATTTAACTATATCATATATAATGAAACTCATGATGCAATCTGCAAGACAGGAAGAACTATGACGAGGGTTGGTGACTTTATTGCATAGATATGGAGGGATGGGAGGAGGCTTGGGTAGGGAGTGATGGATGGGAGGAGGGAGGAGTTAATGGTGGAAGAGACTGAATTTGGGGAAAGGGAAAGTGACAAAGAGAGGAAAAGAAATATATTAAAGGGGACAATATCTTAAATAAAAAACAATAAGAGCAATTTATTTACCAACATCAAGTGGGTTCCCACTGCTTATATATTGTTGTATAACAGAGAGAAGCCCATAGTTATGCAAAGCATATCGAGCAAACACACTAATGTATTTATTATTTTTACAAGGTCTCTCGGTGAAAATCTTGAGAATTCTCGTCATATTTCTCTCCTCCTCTTCCCCCTCCTCTATTTCCTCTTACCATCTTCATCTAACGTTGCCTCAGTGAGCGCCTGTGTCCACTATGAGTGAGTGAACCAAAGGCCTCTTAGTGGTGTTGGACGCCACAATAGGGGGCGCTCGCGAGGCTTGCTCAAGTGAGGCACGTTCTGCTAAACAATGGAGCATCACTTTTCGTTCTGGAACTTATTGTACTGACACACTGAACAATAAGGAGAGATTTTATAGTCCAAGAATTTTTAAGCCTCTGGTATCGACAGCCTGGACAAATGAGTTTTTTTTTTTTGACGAAGACATTCTAAGAGTCTTGTATTGATAACTCGAAGGAGGATCAGCTCGCCTAAAAGCATCGAATCCTCTGATAGCGACAACTTAATGAAAAACCGGCGATCGTTTCGGCTAAGAGATTCTAAAACTTTTTCATCAATACATTGAACAAAAGACGCTGTGTTTTCCTAAGAGCTTCCGAACCTCTTTAAGCAACACCTTCTGCACAAGACGATCACTTCAGCTAAGAGTTTCTAAACCTGTGGCATCTATACTTTGACTTGAAATAGAGGTTTATCCTGCATATAGAGGTTTATAGAGGAAAGTGGATCAGTGTGGCAAGAGGTTTGGATTCTCTCTACTCGTACCTTGAACTATTTGTATTGAACTGTAGAATATTTAAGGCTCTTCTGTGGGCTCTTAAATGCAATAAACGATCAAAACCTGTTAGAATCCAGTCGCATTATGAACAAAATTGAACCAGCTCGAGTGAAAGCGCAAATTAAAAAAAGCAATTATCTATCCAACAAAAGCTAATTAAGCATTCTGTTGCAAGCCTAATACAAGAGGATCCAATACTTATAGTCAGTCAGAAGTATAACTGTTCTTGCACTTATAACTTCTAATTAGACCCATGAATTCTGTAATGGTACATTCTGCCGCTTTTTGAAAAATTTGGGAAATTACATTATTTTATGGATTACACTTAATAATAGATTCAAATGTTACTATTTATATATAATAGAAAAAAATAAAATAGGAATGTCTGTGTAAGTTTTATTTTATATATGTCGTGTCGAATAGGTAAAACTCGTCAATTAGCAAGAACTAGTTTAAAATTAAGTCCTAAAATTTTCTCGTATGCGTTTAAAGATATACATTTTTAATTTGCGTTAATGTAAAAATTAATAATTTTGTACCAAAAGAACCTTAGAAAACTTACCTAACCTTACTATAACAACTACAGTTTAATTTAGCCTAACCCAACTAAATATATTTTATACAAGGTTACAATAATTTAATAATAAACAAGCACAATGAAATATATTTTTTTCCTTAGGTTCATAATGATTTTTGCGAAATTATTGCATACACAAAGTTTTGCTTGCCTTATTCGGCAAAAAGAGCGCTGCTATTTAAGCCAAAATCGCAAGTTTTGCCTATTCGGCACGACATATATATATATATATATATATATATATATATATATATATATATATATATATATATATATAGGGAGGTACCACCTCTGGAACTGTCCTGGGGACCTTTATCCTCAGAGAAAAGAATAAACTTGCTTCAGGGAAAACTCAAGGTTCTCCCTGAAGCTTTTTGAATATTGTCTTTTCCTTCCACCCCCTATATTCTATATTTTATGTAGACTTTGTTTAGAGACTAAATACATTGACAAAAATACAATAGGGAGTAGAAACACATAGATAACATCTCAGAGCTATATCTCCAATACTTCGTCCAGCTCCCCGGCGGTGGCCGCGTGCCCAGAATGCTGCAGGCATTTCCCGTGTGTGTGTGTGTGTGTGTGTGTGTGTGTGTGTGTGTGTGTGTGTGTGTGTGTGTGTGTGTGTGTGTGTGTGTGTGTGTGTGTGTGTGTAACACATACTTCCAGCTTAGGAGCTGTGTGTATTTGCTGATATTCTGTATTCTTGTAATCTTGCGTTGCGTTGCGTTGCTTTGTGTGGTGGAAAGTCGACTAACGAAGTGAAGGCTTCAAAAAGAAAGTCGAGATTGTAATTAAGGGCGATAAAAGGTGGCTCACAGGGTGAAAAGTCGCCTTTCTTGGCAGCTGCATTGATATTGGGCAAAAAAGGTGGATGAAAACATGGTTCCCCCTCCTCTTTCTCTTTCTCTCTCTCTCTCTCTCTCTCTCTCTCTCTCTCTCTCTCTCTCTTTCACGGCTTCAATGCTAGAAAAAGCATGGAGCAGTACAGTAACAGCAGAAGAAACAGTAGAAACAGCACAACAGCAAAAAAACAAACAGTAACAGCAGCAGTAACAGCAGCAAATCTTTCCCTCGGCAAGTCTGTCCTCCTCACTAAATTGCAACACGAATCATGCGGATCTCTCAAATTATGAATTCATCTGGCAGAAGATGCAAATCTTGAAAAATGGCACTCGATACTACTTGGGAGAAAATATCATGTCTGCAACACTGTCCATAAACCAGTCTTGATTCACACTGAAGAATCCTGAAAGAAGCAGTGTCTGAAACAGTGTAAATCATTCTTGATAAACTGAATAGTCTTGGAAGAGAACGTTTACAAGTGTCTGTAAATCACCCATAATAGACAATAATCTTGAAAAAATATCTATAACAATGTCTGTAAATCAGCCAAAATAGACACTTAAGAATCTTGAAAAAAGTTTACAACAGTCTGTAAATCAGCCCTAATAGACGTTGAAGAGTTTTGAAAAAGAGAAAAAATTCCCCCCCCCAATTTTTTTTTCTATTTTATTCATGACTCTTTGCTCACTTAGTGTAAAAAATATATTTGCAACGTTTGACTATTCAAATGTTGCAAATACAACAATGATCAGTGGCAGATGCAGTTTAATATTGACAAATGCAAAGTTCTAAATGTTGGACAGGAAAATAACCATGCCACATATTAACTAAATAATGTAGATCTTAATACTACTGACTGCGAAAAGGATTTAGGAGTTCTGGTTAGCAGTAATCTAAAACCAAGACAACAGTGCATTAGTGTTCGCAATAAAGCTAACAGAATTCTTGGCTTCATATCTAGAAGTATAAATAATAGAAGTCCTCAGGTTGTTCAACTCTATATATCCTTGGTTAGGCCTCATTTAGACTATGCTGCTCAGTTCTGGTCACCGTATTACAGAATGAATATAAATGCTCTGGAAAACGTACAAAGGAGGATGACAAAGATGATCCCATGTATCAGAAATCTTCCCTATGAGGATAGACTGAGGGCCCTGAATCTGCACTCTCTCGAAAGGCGTAGAATTAGGGGGGATATGATCGAGGTGTATAAATGGAAAACAGGAATAAATAAAGGGGATGTAAATAGTGTGCTGAAAATTTCTAGCCAAGACAGGACTCGCAGTAATGGTTTCAAGTTGGAAAAATTCAGATTCAGGAAGGACATAGGAAAGTACTGGTTTGGTAACAGAGTTGTGGATGAGTGGAAAAAGCTCCCGAGTACAGTTATTGAGGCTAAAATTTTGTGTGGTTTTAAAAATAGGTAAGATAAATACATGAGTGGGTGTGAGTTGGACCTGACTAGCTTATGCTGCTGGGTCTGGTACAGTGCTCCATCCTTGAGTGGGGATGACCAGACTGGGTGGGTCATTGGAATAATCCGGGGGGTGGGTCATTGGTCTAATCCGGGGGGGGACATGGACCTGCTCCGCATGGGTCAGTAGGCCTGTTGCGGTGCTCCTTCTTTCTTATGTTATGTTCTTATTATTGTTATCACCATCATCACTATCAGTAAGACATTGAAGATGATCTCTGACAGTATGATCTTGTTTACATGGATTTCAATAAAGATTTTAACAGTCTCACACAGAGGACTGGTATGGAAAGCGGCAGCACATGATATTGTGGGAATACTTCTCTCCTGGATAGGTTAATAGTTTACTAGTAGACAGCAGAGTTGATGGATCAAGTATTGGATACTGTAGCCAGCAGAGATTGATTCAAGAATTAGAGAATCATGCACAAATACGAGATAAAACACTACAGTGGATCAAGGAATAACGAACGGAAGACAGAGTGATGGTAAGGGCAGATGTGTCAGAATGAGAGTGTGTAACAAGTGGGGTTCCCCAAGGATCAGTTGTAGAGCCAATATTATTCTTATTCAGAAATAACCTGCCAGAGGGAATTGACGCCTATAGATTCCTTGTTTACTAATGACGTAAAACTAATAAGAGCAATACATAGGGAAGAGTCTACAGTCTACAGGTTGTCCTAGACAAACTAGTCAAACAAATGGCTACTGGAATTCGACCCTTGCAAATTGCAAAGTCATGGACATTGGAGGATGGAGAGAGGCTACCAGACACGGAATACAACTTGAGACAAAAACTACAGATATCACTGAAGGAAAAGGATCTTTGAGTAAACATTACACCTAACATATCACCATTGGTGATATGTTAGGTGTAAGGTGAAGAGAGACCAAAGGTGTAAGGTGAAGAGAGACCAAAGTGACTAAAGTAAGGATTAGAGTAGACATGGTTACGACATACGAAATACTCAGAGGCTTTAACCGAGAAGATGGGGACGGATTGGAACGAGAGGTATAGCAAAGAAGCGAGAAATGGAAATAAAGACACGAGAGCCACAGGGATGTTTGGAAATACTTTTTCAGTTTCAAGAGTAGGTATGATAGGGCCCACGAGGCCAGGAACTAATAATACCTGCAACTGTAGTTTAAGAAACGGGGCCACGAGTTGAGGCTCGACCCTCAGCAAACAGCTCGGTGAGTTCATTCGCTCACACACACACACACACACACACACACACACACACACACACACAGCAGGGATAACAGGGAAGGCACTACAATGGATCAGGGAATACTTGTCAGGAAGACAGCAGCGAGTCATGGTACGTGGCGAGGTGTCAGAGTGGGCACCTGTGACCAGCGGGGTCCCGCAGGGGTCAGTCCTAGGACCAGTGCTGTTCCTGGTATTTGTGAACGACATGACGGAAGGAATAGACTCTGAGGTGTCCCTGTTTGCAGATGACGTGAAGTTGATGAGAAGAATACACTCGATCGAAGACCAGGCAGAACTACAAAGGGATCTGGACAGGCTGCAGACCTGGTCCAGCAATTGGCTCCTGGAGTTCAATCCCACCAAGTGCAAAGTCATGAAGATTGGGGAAGGGCAAAGAAGGCCGCAGACGGAGTACAGTCTAGGGGGTCAGAGACTACAAACCTCACTCAAGGAAAAAGATCTTGGGGTGAGTATAACACCAGGCACATCTCCTGAAGCGCACATCAACCAAATAACTGCTGCAGCATATGGGCGCCTAGCAAACCTCAGAACAGCATTCCGACATCTTAATAAGGAATCGTTCAGGACCCTGTACACCGTATACGTTAGGCCCATATTGGAGTATGCGGCACCAGTTTGGAACCCACACCTAGCCAAGCACGTAAAGAAACTAGAGAAAGTGCAAAGGTTTGCAACAAGACTAGTCCCAGAGCTAAGAGGTATGTCCTACGAGGAGAGGTTAAGGGAAATCAACCTGACGACACTGGAGGACAGGAGAGATAGGGGGGACATGATAACGACATACAAAATACTGAGGGGAATTGACAAGGTGGACAAAGACAGGATGTTCCAGAGATTGGACACAGTAACAAGGGGACACAGTTGGAAGCTAAAGACACAGATGAATCACAGGGATGTTAGGAAGTATTTCTTCAGCCACAGAGTAGTCAGTAAGTGGAATAGTTTGGGAAGCGATGTAGTGGAGGCAGGATCCATACATAGCTTTAAGCAGAGGTATGATAAAGCTCACGGCTCGGGGAGAGTGACCTAGTAGCGATCAGTGAAGAGGCGGGGCCAGGAGCTCGGACTCGACCCCCGCAACCTCAACTAGGTGAGTACAACTAGGTGAGTACACACACACACAGGCAGAGAGAGGGTCGTCAAAAGTGAGGAATGGGTGTTGGTAATGGATTTCTGGCGGTGGTAGCAGTGGGTGGTGGTTGTGGTGGGCGGGGAGGGGGAGTGGGTAGGTTGGGGAGTGGGTGGGGTTGGTGAGTGGGAGGAGGTGAATTGGGGTGGGCGGTTGGGGAATTGGGTACAAACTTAAACTCCTGAGTGGATGTTACACACTGTGATTGTCTTCCCTGTGTGTTGACACAATTGTATGTATGTGTGTGTGTGTGTGTGTGTGTGTGTGTGTGTGTGTGTGTGTGTGTGTGTGTGTGTGTGTGTGTGCGCGCGCGCGCTTGTGAACTCATCTGTATGTAGTTACAGGGGTCGATTCACAGCTCCTGGTTCCACCTCTTAGCTGGTTGCTACTAGGTCCATTCTCTCCCAGCACCAAAAGTCTTACCGTATCTGTTCCTATACCTATGTATGGATCCTCCCTTCACTACTTCATTCTCCAGGTTGTTCCACTTCATGACAACTCTAACATCCCTATGACTCGTCTGAGTTTTCAACTTCCAGTTGTGTCCTTTCATTCCTGTATCCCATCTCTGAAACATTGTCTCTCTCTTCACCTTCTCAGTTCCTCTAAGTATTTTATGTTTCGTTATCATGTCCCTTCCCCTTTCCCTCCTGTCCACCAGTGTCGTCAGGTTGGGTTCTCCTAACCTCTCCTCGTAGGACATCTTCCTTAGCTCTGGGACTAGTCTTGTTCCAAACTTTTGCACTTTCTTTAATTTCTTGACCTGCTTGACCAGGTGTGGGTTCCATACTGGTGCTGCATACTCCAATATGGGCCTGACGTACATGGTGTACAGAGTTTTGAATGACTCCTTAATTAGATGTCAAAACACTTTTAGGTTTCCTAGATACTCATGTGCTGCTGCAGTTATTTGGTTGATGTGCGCCTCAGGAGATGTGCTCGGTATGATGCTCACCCCAAGGTTCTTCTCTTTGAGTGAGGTTTGCAACCTCTGATCCTCGAATCTTTACTTCATTTTGCGATATTATTTGTCTTTCTCCAAGCTTCATAACTTTGCACTTGGTTCGGTTAAAATCGAAGAGCCAGTTGTCGAACCAGGTTTACAGCCTGTCCAGATATCGGTCTTTGTTCATTTATCTCATTAGCTTCAAGTCGTCTGCAAATAGGGACACCTCTGAATCTATTCCTTCCCTCATGTCAATCACATATACAAGAAACAGCACTTGCCCTAGGACTGACCCTTGTGGAACCCCACTCGACATATGCGCCCACTCCCATACCTCGTGACGGACCATTACTCGTTCCCTTCCTGTCAGATATTTTCTGATGCATTGAAGGGTTTTTCCTGTTATTCCTGCCTGCTCCTCTAGCGTTTGTACCAGTCTCTTGTACGGTACTGTGTCAAAAGCCTTTTTACAGTTCAAGAAAATGCAGTCTGCCCATTCGATTTTCTATTTTCAGATTCCATGTCATAGAACTCCAGTAGGTTTGTGACACAGGATTTTCCATCTCAGAAGCTGTGTTGTATGTCATGTATGAGCCCAGTTCTTTGTGTGCTCCACCACTCTCCTCCTGGTAATCTCCTCTATGACTTTACGTATTATACATGTCAGTGACACTGGTCTGTAGTTTAATGCTGTCTTTCTTAAAAATTGAAACTACGTTTACTGTCTTCCACACGTCAGGCAGTTGTCCTGTTTCGATAGATTTATTGAAGATCATTGCTAGCGGCACACACAGTGCCTCTGTTCCCTTCCTCAGGATCCATGTGCATGTATATATGTGTGTGAGAGTCGAGTCTCAGCTCCTGGCCCTGTTTGTTCACTAACCATTACCGCGTTTATTCTTGGACCTTGTCATACCTATTCCTAAAGCTAAGGATGAACTCCGACTCCATTTCTGCATCCATATCATTCCTCATTCTGAATACCGCGAGCCAAGAGAAATATTTCCTAATATTCCTGTGACTCACTGGTGTCTTTAGCTCTGCACCCAGCCCTTATGTACCAGTTTCCCGCGTCTCTGATTAACTTGTATAACGTTGTCTCCTCTGGACTTCTATTCTCCATTACGTCTAGTTCCTCTCTTTTCATCGTTAGTTAAGTTTAGCTAGTTGACTAATCTCGCTAAAAACCTTTGGACTTTCTTCAACTTCTGATATGCTTTATCCAACGCGCAATTGCTGCAGAGGTTATTCTGCTGATGTGAGCCTCTGGTGATATGCTCGGCACGATGCTCACCCCGAGGTCTGCCTTGGGGTGTGATTTGCAGGTTCATTCTCTTAATCTGTACTCCGTTTCCGGTTATTTTTCCCATTAACAAGTCTTCATAAAATTGTGTTCGTTAGGGCGGAATTACACCAGCCACTTCTCTAACGCAATGTGTGTGTGTGTGTGTGTGTGTGTGTGTGTGTGTGTGTGTGTGTGTGTGTGTGTATGTGTGTGTGTGTGTGTGTGTGTGTGTGTGTGTGTGTGTGTGTGTGTGTGTGTGTGTGTGAGAGAGAGAGAGAGAGAGAGAGAGAGATTGAGACAGAAAGAGAGAGAGAGACAGTGTGACCAAACGAACGGAAGGAAAAGGAGATAAGAGAGAAGTTAAATGGAATGGAACAGAGAGAGAGAAAGAAAAGAGGAGAAAGAGTAAGACGAGAATTTTTAAAGTCAGGAAGGAAAGAGGCAATAAAAAGGATATGAGAGAGAGAGAGAGAGAGAGAGAGAGAGAGAGAGAGAGAGAGAGAGAGAGAGAGAGAGAGAGACTGATACTACATGGCAGAAATAGATAAAACAAAAAGAATATAGTATATAAGTAAAGGTTATTGATAAAGAAAGACAAGAGAAATAAGAGACAGACAAAAACAAAGACACAGATACAGAAAAACAAAGAAACAGACACAGAGAAACAAAGACACAGACAAAGACGCACAGAAAGGCAAAAACAGACACACAAGAACAAAGACACAACTACAGAAAAACAAAGACAGACACACAGACATGAAAAAACAAAGACAGACGCTGAAAAACAAACACAGATTCAAAGAAACAAAACTATTCAAAACATAAATAAAAACACGAGAGCACTGAATACCAGACTTAGGGTGGGATACCAAGCCTGTGTTCACAACACAGCAGGGATACCAAGCCTGTGTTCACAACACAGCAGGGATACCAAGCCTGTGTTCACAACACAGCAGAGATACCAAGCCTGTGTTCACAACACAGCAGGGATACCAAGCCTGTGATCACAACACAGCAGGGATACCAAGCCTGTGATCACAACACAGCAGGGATACCAAGCCTGTGTTCACAACACAGCAGGGATACCAAGCCTGTGTTCTCAACACAGCAGGGATACCAAGCCTGTGTTCTCAAAACAGCAGGGATACCAAGCCTGTGATCACAACACAGCAGGGATACCAAGCCTGTGTTCACAACACAGCAGGGATACCAAGCCTGTGTTCACAACACAGCTGGGATACCAAGCCTGTGTTCACAACACAGCAGGGATACCAAGCCTGTGTTCACAACACAGCAGGGATACCAAGCCTGTGATCACAACACAGCAGGGATACCAAGCCTGTGTTCACAACACAGCAGGGATACCAAGCCTGTGTTCACAACACAGCATGGATACCAAGCCTGTGTTCACAACACAGCAGGGATACCAAGCCTGTGATCACAACACAGCAGGGATACCAAGCCTGTGATCACAACACAGCAGGGATACCAAGCCTGTGTTCACAACACAGCAGGGATACCAAGCCTGTGTTCTCAACACAGCAGGGATACCAAGCCTGTGTTCTCAAAACAGCAGGGATACCAAGCCTGTGATCACAACACAGCAGGGATACCAAGCCTGTGTTCACAACACAGCAGGGATACCAAGCCTGTGTTCACAACACAGCAGGGATACCAAGCCTGTGATCACAACACAGCAGGGATACCAAGCCTGTGTTCACAACACAGCAGGGATACCAAGCCTGTGATCACAACACAGAAGGGATACCAAGCCTGTGTTCACAACACAGCAGGGATACCAAGCCTGTGATCACAACACAGCAGGGATACCAAGCCTGTGTTCACAACACAGCAGGGATACCAAGCCTGTGTTCACAACACAGCAGGGATACCAAGCCTGTGTTCACAACACAGCAGGGATACCAAGCCTGTGATCACAACACAGCAGGGATACCAAGCCTGTGTTCACAACACAGCAGGGATACCAAGCCTGTGATCACAACACAGCAGGGATACCAAGCCTGTGATCACAACACAGCAGGGATACCAAGCCTGTGTTCACAACACAGCAGGGATACCAAGCCTGTGATCACAACACAGCAGGGATACCAAGCCTGTGTTCACAACACAGCAGGGATACCAAGCCTGTGATCACAACACAGCAGGGATACCAAGCCTGTGTTCACAACACAGCAGGGATACCAAGCCTGTGTTCACAACACAGCAGGGATACCAAGCCTGTGTTCACAACACAGCAGGGATACCAAGCCTGTGATCACAACACAGCAGGGATACCAAGTCTGTGTTCACAACACAGCAGGGATACCAAGCCTGTGTTCACAACACAGCAGGGATACCAAGCCTGTGATCACAACACATCAGGGATACCAAGCCTGTGTTCACAACACAGCAGGGATACCAAGCCCGTGTTCACAACAGAGCAGGGATACCAAGCCTGTGATCACAACACAGCAGGGATACCAAGCCTGTGATCACAACACAGCAGGGATACCAAGCCTGTGATCACAACACAGCAGGGATACCAAGCCTGTGTTCACAACACAGCAGGGATACCAAGCCTGTGATCACAACACAGCAGGGATACCAAGCCTGTGTTCACAACACAGCAGGGATACCAAGCCTGTGTTCACAACACAGCAGGGATACCAAGCCTGTGATCACAACACAGCAGGGATACCAAGCCTGTGATCACAACACAGCAGGGATACCAAGCCTGTGTTCACAACACAGCAGGGATACCAAGCCTGTGTTCACAACACAGCAGGGATACCAAGCCTGTGTTCACAACACAGCAGGGATACCAAGCCTGTGTTCACAACACAGCAGGGATACCAAGCCTGTGTTCACAACACAGCAGGGATACCAAGCCTGTGTTCACAACACAGCAGGGATACCAAGCCTGTGTTCACAACACAGCAGGGATACCAAGCCTGTGATCACAACACAGCAGGGATACCAAGCCTGTGATCACAACACAGCAGGGATACCAAGCCTGTGTTCACAACACAGCAGGGATACCAAGCCTGTGTTCACAACACAGCAGGGATACCAAGCCTGTGTTCACAACACAGCAGGGATACCAAGCCTGTGTTCACAACACAGCAGGGATACCAAGCCTGTGTTCACAACACAGCAGGGATACCTAGCCTGTGTTCACAACACAGCAGGGATACCAAGCCTGTGATCACAACACAGCAGGGATACCAAGCCTGTGTTCACAACACAACAGGGATACCAAGCCTGTGTTCACAACACAGCAGGGATACCAAGCCTGTGATCACAACACAGCAGGGATACCAAGCCTGTGTTCACAACACAGCAGGGATACCAAGCCTGTGATCACAACACAGCAGGGATACCAAGCCTGTGATCACAACACAGCAAGGATACCAAGCCTGTGATCACAACACAGCAAGGATACCAAGCCTGTGATCACAACACAGCAAGGATACCAAGCCTGTGATCACAACACAGCAAGGATACCAAGCCTGTGTTCACAACACAGCAGGGATACCAAGCCTATGATCACAACACCACAGCAGTGATACCAAACCTGTGTTCACAACACAGCAGGGATACCAAGCCTGTGATCACAACACCACAGTATGGATACCAAACCTGTGTTTACAATAACTCAGGAATACAATCCCCGGGAAGCATCACAGCAGGGATTCCTAGGGATACATATGAAGCATTACATCAGGGATATAAACCCAGTCATACTCCTGAAGCATCACATCAGGAATACGAACCCAGGGACACTCATGAAGCATCACATCAGGGATTCAGAGCCTGGTATACACATGAAGCATATTAGGGATACCACCCCCAGGGATATACAAAGCATCACAGCAAGGATACCAACCCAGGGATACACATGAAGCATCACAGCAGGGATACCAGCCCAGGGATACATACATGAAGCATCACAACAGGGATACTAACCTCGGGATACACGTGAAGCATCACAGCCATTCCCTTGGGGATCCATTTGCCTCAGGCAGCTTGAAGGATGGAGTGCTTAAATTGGCAACACTGGTAGTGTAAATGGTGGTAGGTGTTGGCAACACCGATGGTGGTGTAAATGTTGATAGGTCTTGGCAACACTGGTGGTGTAAATGGTAGTAGTAGATGTTGGCAACACTGGAGGTGTAGTTAGTAGTAGGTGTTGGCAACACTGGTGGTGGTTTAGGTGGTGGTAGGTGTTGTTGGCAACACTAGTGGTGGTAGGTGTTGTTGGCAACACTGGTGTTGGTAGGTGTTGTTGGCAACACTGGTGGTGGTAGGTGTTGTTGGTAACAGTGGTAGTGGTAGGTGTTGTTGGCAACACTGGTGGTGATGTAGGCAACGCTGGTGATGTGGCAAGCAGAGAGAGAGAGAGAGAGAGAGAGAGAGAGAGAGAGAGAGAGAGAGAGAGAGAGAGAATCAGTCCTCCACAAGACTACTTCAAATCCCTCAAACCCATCCATAAGTTTACTCAAAGTGGCTTTACAAACATGTGAAAGAAAGAAAGACAACTTTAATCTCAAGAGACGTATAAGAGACTCTCCAGTCTCTTCTCCGGTTCATCTCCTCAATAAACAACACATTTAGATTCCATCCATCTTCCTCGTCTGTTTACAAACACTATATAAACTCAATGTTTTTTTCCTCGCTCCAAACACACACACACACATTATATATATATATATATATATATATATATATATATATATATATATATATATATATATATATATATATATAAGAATAATAACGAGAGCGTCAGCGTTAAAAAGTAACTATTTTTTTTTAAAGAAAAAAAAATAGAGAAAGTCTTTCTCTGACTTCTGAAATATTTTCAGTCTTACGTCTAAAGAGTGGGGGGGGGGGACTGGTTGAGGGGGTAATATTTATAGGAGGAAATTTCTTAAAAAAAAAAAAGTCTTAGAAAGTGTGGCAGAGTTTCCGAAGTCGGGAGCGTTACTGAGTCTCCTCTGGGAGCGATCAGAAGCTGGGTGGAGGCTGTGAGAGAGAGCGTGTGTGTGGGTCCAAGAGCAAGGAGGAGCATCATGCTCAAAGTCAAGAGCAAGGAAGAGCCTTATGTATAGAACCAAGAGCATAAACAGTCCTCGTAAAGGTGGAAGTTGTAATAATACAGACAAAATAGATGAAAGAAGACAAGTGATTCAAGGTTTTAGGACCTTGGTCATTCCAAATGATTCAATCGAATGAAATAACACAGCATATACCACAACAGAGAAAGTAGGTCGCTGGTGAGGCTCAGGTGAAGGCGTCAGGTCCAGTAGTTGCCGTGTCACCTGGCAGCAGATTAAAGGGCAATTGAGAGGACGTATTTGTCAGCTCTTTGGTCTCTCCATGTTGAATTCCATAAAGATTAATTCTGCTTTGTTGCAGTGCTTCAGATGGCTTCGTTTAGATCTGTGTACGACACAAGCACTGCTTGTGTCGTCTCGGTTAGAAAGATTCCTCCCTGTTTCTCCTACATTTTGCTGCATCCTCCACCGCATGGTATTATGTACACTCCTGCCTCGCTGTTGGGTGTCATTAATATTTTTATTCATATTAAGGCTTCTGATGGAAGACGTGGTCATGGTAGCTGCGTGGATGTTGCTTCTTGAAATGGTCTGTCTAATGTTTTTGTCCACTCCTCAGGATACTGACAGGAATCAGGATTCTCAGTGATGGTGGAAACGAGTGTTCTGACAGTTCTACGTTTGCAATCATGTGTTAAGTGAAGTACGGAGGGTGTAAGCGTGTGAAGCCATTGGTAATATACTGGAGGTCTTCTACGAATTTGGGACTGAAAATAGGGATAGCTGTAGAGGAAAACCCCAGCGATCATGCCCCTCTTGGTGCGAGTATCGTGGTGAAAGTAGAAATCTGGGGTCATTTATACTGCATGATTTTCTATAGCCTCAAAGGGTAACCTGCATAGGAGAACATTAAGATGATAAATTAGAGACTTGTGCAACGTCTGGGTATCTTTACTCTGCAGACGTTTCGCCACTGACATACACAAGTACATCAAGAAATAGTAGTTTGCCATCGCTTTCTAGATGAAGAGTGAACTTGACAGAAGGCTGAACGTTGTTGACCTTATGAAGAAGTCCTTAAAGGTCGAGTCTTCTAGGATACATGACCAGAATGTCACTGACATATCTGAACGAATCTCTGAGTTGTCCTGAATATTTAGAATTCCTGTACATCTCCAGTACCTTCAAGCTCTTATTTACATAATTCCACATCTTTAATTACACACATTCAGGGTCCGGGGTTCGATCTCGGCATGGGTGAAACGTTGGGCATATTTCCTTACACTTGCTGTCCATGTTCACCTAGCAGTAAGTAGGTACCAGGATGTTTCTCGACTGCTGTGTCTCGCATCCTGGGGGACAAGATTAACCTAAGTTGCCCGAAATGCTCTACATAACCAGGGGCTTTCAGTGATGTCGACTAGGTCTGTAATATTTGTATCAAGGACTTGTAGAAATAATAAATTATTGTTATTATTATTATTATTATTATTATTATTATTATTATTATTATAGAACCAAGTACGTCATTTCAGCTACTTTTGTCCATGTAATAATATCCCATATCAGTTCCTTGTTGCCAATTGACACAGCAATCAGATGACCTGACTCCTTCACCTGACCTTCAACTTGAAGGTGTGGCCCGGTAAGCCAGTGGAAGGCCTCGGTCAGGTGACTCAAAGCTCTAGTGGCGGGTCATGTGACTAAAGACCCGAGTCAGGAATCTTACCTAACCTAACCTGACCTTCAACACTGACTTTCTTTCTCTCAGTCTTTTGTATCATTTGGAGTAACCAAGGTCCCAGCACCGAAATGTAAGAAACAACCTCAAGATTAGGACGAAGAATCTACAAGAACCTCTGATTTGGAGCTAAAAGCCTGCAAGAACCTCAGGTTCAGAACCAAGAATCTACATGAACCTCAGGTTGTCGGCTCCTGATCGTCTCTGGAAGGTCCAAAAGATAAGATTCTCTTGAATGATTTTCTCAGTAGTTCTGGCAGTAATTAGTAATAGTAATATGGTGGTAGTAGTAGTAGTAGTAGGGAAGGTAGTGGTAGTAGTTGTGGCTGCGGTAGTGGTAGCGGTGGAAGATGTGGTAGTAATGGTGGAAATAGTGGTAGTAATGGTAGCAGTGGTGGTGGTGGTAGTGGCAGTAGTGGTGTGGTGGGGGTGGTGGTGGTGGTGTCGGTGGTGGTGGTGGCGGTGGTGGTGGTGGTGGTGGTGGTGGCGGTGGTGGTGGTGGTGGCGGTAGGTGGTGGTGGCGGTGGTAGGTGGTGGTGGCGGTGGTGGTGGTGGCGGTGGTGGTGGTGGCGGTGGTGGTGGTGGTGGCGGTGGTGGTGGTGGTGGCGGCGGCGGTGGTGGTGGTGGCGGTGGTAGGTGGTGGTGGTGGTGGAAGTGGTGGTGGGGTAGGTGGCAATGGTGGTGGTGGTGGTGGCGGTGGTGGTGGTGGTGGTGGCGGTGGTGTGGTGGCGGTGGTGGTGGTGGCGGTGGTGGTGGTGGCGGTGGTGGTGGTGGTGGTGGTGGTGGTGGAGGTGGTAGGTGGCGGTGGTGGTGGTGGTGGCGGTGGTGGTGGTAGGTGGTGGTGGCGGTGGTGGTGGTGGTGGCGGTGGTGGTGGTGGCGGTGGTGGTGGTGGCGGTGGTGGTGGTGGTGGCGGTGGGGTGGTGGTGGTCTGGCGGTGGTGGTGGTGGTGGTGGTGGTGGTGGTGGTGGTGGTGGCGGTGGTGGTGGTGGTGGTGGTGGCGGTGGTGGTGGTGGTGGCGGTGGTGGTGGTGGCGGTGGTGGTGGTGGTGGTGGTGGTGGTGGTGGTGGTGGTGGTGGTGGCGGTGGTGGTGGTGGTGGCGGTGGTGGTGGTGGTGGTGGTGGTGGCGGTGGTGTGGATGATGGTGGCGGTGGTGGTGGTGGCGGTGGTGGTGGTGGTGGTGGCGGTGGTGGTGGTGCTGGCGGTGGTGGTGGTGGTGGTGGTGGTGGTGGTGGTGGCGGTGGTGGTGGTGGTGGTGGTGGTGGCGGTGGTGGTGGTGGTGGCGTGGTGGTGGTGGCGGTGGTGGTGGTGGTGGCGGTGGTGGTGGTGGTGGTGGTGGTGGTGGTGGTGGTGGTGGTGGTGGCGGTGGTAGTGGTGGTGGTGGTGGTGGTGGTGGTGGTGGTGGTGGTGGTGGCATGGTGGTGGCGGTGGTGGTGGCGGTGGTGGTGGTGGTGGCGGTGGTAGGTGGTAGTGGTGGCGGTGGTGGTGGTAGGTGGCGGTAGGTGGTGGTAGGTGGCGGTGTAGTAGTGGTGGCAGTAGTAGTAGTGGTGGCAGTAGTAGTAGTAGTGGTGGTGGTAGTAGTAGTAGTAGCAGCAGCAGCAGCAGTGGTAGGTGTGGTAACAGTGGTAGTAATGGTGATAGTGGTAGTGGTGTAGGTGGTAGTAGTAGTGGTGGCGGTGATAAAGCATGTTAGCCGGGGATGATAGAACAGTGATTAATGAACAGATGTGAATAAATCTTGATAGGAAAAGAGAGAGAGAGAGAGAGAGAGAGAGAGAGAGAGAACAGGTCCCCTTAGTGTAAATTTTTCCCCAAATACATTACAATTGTCATAAAAACACGTCGTGCGAATTAAGCTTAAAGACATTTCGCCCAGGATTGAGCCTTGACAAGTTTTGCTCAAACTCAGTGCCGGGCGAAACGAGGTTTAAAAATAGATGGTTTTATACCGACTAGCTGGCTTAATGTTAGGCAACATATATGTAGACGTTTCGCCCACAGTGGCACATTTCACCCACAGTGGCACTTTCGCTCACAATGAGACCTTTCGCCCACAGTGAATGAAATCAGCCTTCACAGCCTCGGTATCATGATTATTCCACTTTGTCATCACTTCAAGGCTGAATAAATAGTTTCTGACTTTACCTGTGGCATGTTTGTGTCTTCAACTTTCACCCTTGCCCTAGTGTACCTCTTTCCGCCTCTCGACCAATCTACCCCTTCTGTTCACCTTATTTTTTTTCACCTGATTATTTTATATGTTTATTCATGTCTATTATTTTCATATCTATTTTGACGTCTACTATTTCGTTGTCTACTATTTTCTTCAGTAGTCAGGCACATTCATTCTTTTGAGTATTATAGACCACTCAACTCGGGGTCTAGTTTTATTGCGAACCTCTTCACTTTTTCAATTTTTTTTAGCATATTTTATCAGGTGTGGGTTCCATACTGGCGCTGCGTACTCCAGGACGTGCTTGGCGTGCGCACACAAGATCATGAATGAATTGGTTCAAGTTTCTAGCAGCTAATCCTAGGACTGGCAGTGATGATTTCGCCCTAGAAATTATTCCGTTATGTAGCCATGTTTCGCTCGCTCAGGGGTCCTCTTGCAGTGACGTCTGTAGATAAATGGTTCAGAGAACCGACAAATTGATATATTAGACACATGTGCACCATTTGGGTATCTTTATTGAGGAAACGTTTCGCCACATAGTGGCTTCATCAGTCCTATATCAACGTTGCCGTCAGACACAGCAACATCTAGGGATCTTGATTCCAGGAATTCTTCACTTGCCTACCCTGCAGACATGACCTACTTCCACATATGGATTTACCCACTGTGATACCGTCTACGACTGCTTCACCTCACCTGTCTACAGTATATAAGCCACTTCTTTGCGAATATGCTGTATTCTTTTCAACAATGATGGGCTGATTACATGGACTCTAGGCTGAGGGACCGATTACCACAAACTCCTGATCTTCACCATTCTTCTTTGTATATAACTGATGAAGCCAGTGTGTGGCAAAACGTTTCCTCAACAAAGATACCCAAGTATTGCACATATGTCTAATTTATCTACAGTGAGGTCTGATAAATTAGACACATGTGCAACTCTTGGGTATCTTTATTGAGGAAACGTTTCGCCACACAGTGGCTTCATCAGTCCATACAAAGGAGAATCTTGAAGAACAGGAGGAGAATGAGGTAATCAGTCCCTCAACCTTGAGTCGATGTGGTCAGTCCATCAATCTTGAATAGAATACGGCATACGTGCTGAGAAGGAGCTTATAAACCGTTGGCAGGAGAGGTGAAGCAGTCATAGGTCGTGTAACATTTGTTCAATGTTGAAGTAGGTCGTGCCCAAGAATTAGGCAAGCGAAGAATTCCCAAGTATTAAGATCCCAAGAAGTTGCAGTGTCTGACAGGTTTGTAGATGAATGGATGAATGTAGATGAATTGGACTGACCACATCGACTCAAGGTTGAGGGACTGATTACCTCATTCTCCTCCTGTTCTTCAAGATTCTCCTTTGTATGGACTGATGAAGCCACTGTGTGGCGAAACGTTTCCTCAATAAAGATACCCAAGAGTTGCACATGAGTCTAATTTATCAACATGTCGGTTCTCTGAACCATTCATCTACAGTGAGGTCTGTTGACTCTGTAGACAGTCTGTACTCTCTTTTCAGTCTTTTCTTTTCCCCTCTTCTAAAGTTTTCATAACCTCGCATTTGCTATTATGGTGTTTATCTTCTGTTATTCGGGTTAATCCAAGTTATCAGAAATGCTCTGCATAACTATGGTCTGTGTAAGTTGTATCATGTACTTGTAGAAATAAAGTTTATTACTATGATTATTATTATTATTATTATTATTATATTAAAAACAAGCTAATTATTATTCTGTGAAATAATGACCTAACTCTTAACTTAAGTCTAGTCCAGTGGCTGTGACATGACTGACTGCTGAACAGGTAAGGTGGAGTGTCCACCCCACAACCCTCGCCAGTCATACTGTCTTATCATTTAAAACACTAAACTATGCAACATATATGTTTTGATTACATTAAAGGAATGAAATAATCTCGAACAAGCGACATGGGATGCAAAACAACCACAGAGAGGAGTTGAATGATAACTTTAGGCCTTTCGCATTGCAATCAACACATCAGGAGCTAGCAATGTTGCAGAAACGAGTAGGAAGTCCAATCAGTTTCGTTCAGAGGAACGCTCTAGCTTTCATTCTAGCTAGAACGTTCCCTTGAACTAATCTACCTAGACTTCCTACTCATTTCTGCAATGCTGCAAGCTCTATGTGGTAATTGCAACACGAAAGGCCTAGAGCTGTCATTTAACTACCCCTGTGTTTGTTTTCCATTAAATAGTTTTTAAAGAAAAAGTAACTTAAACTTGATTTATTGAAATAGCAGTTAGTCGCAGCCACTCCATAAAACAATATCGAAAGAAGAGGGATTTAAACCTAACTTCTTCTGGTAACTGCATTGGTAAGACTTGTATTAATTTACAGTAATGACTGAGTTAACAAGGGTGTACCTGGGGTGCATTTTGAGTACCTGAGATGCACCTGGAGTAACTGGGGTGCACCTGGAGTACATGGGGTGTACCTGGAGTACCTGGGGTGTACCTGGAGTACCTGAGGTGCACCTGGAGTACCTGGGCTGCACCTGGAATGCCTGGGTTGCACCTGGAGTACCTGAGGTGCACCTGGAGTACCTGGGGTGCATCTGGATTACCTTGAGTGTACCTGCAGTACCTGGAGTGTGCCTGGAGTACCTGGGGTACCTGGGTTGCACCTGGAGTACCTGGTGTGCCTGGAGTACCTGGGGTGTACCTGGTGGACCTGGAGAACCTGAGGTGCACCTGTGGTACCTCGGGTGCACCTGGAGTGCACCTGTGGTACCTCGGGTGCACCTGGAGTGCACCTGTGGTACCTCGGGTGCACCTGGAGTGCACCTGGAGTACCTCGGGTGCACCTGGAGTGCCTGAGGTGCACCTGGAGTGCCTGAGGTGCACCTGTAGTACCTGGGGTGCACCTGGAGTACCTATGGTGCACCTGGAGTACCTGGGTGCACCCGGAGTACCTGGGTGCACCCGGAGTACCTGGGGTGCACCCGGAGTACCTGGGGTCCACCCGGAGTACCTGGAGTGTACCTGGAGTACATGAAGTGTACCTGGAGTACCCGGGTTGCACCTGGAGTACCTGGAGTGCACCCGGAGTACCTGGGGTGCACCCGGAGTACCTGGAGTGTACCTGGAGTACCTGGGTTGCACCTGGAGTACGTGGAGTGTGCCTGGAGTACCTGGAGTGCACCTGGAAGACCTGGGGAGCACCTGGAGCACACCGAGTGTATCTGAGTTGCACCTGGAGTACCTGGGATGCATCTGGTGTACCTGAAGTGCTTCTGGAGTGCCTGGGGTGCACCTGGAGTACTTGGGATGCACCTGGAAGACTTTGGGTGCACATGGAGTACCTGAGGTGCATCTGGAGTACCTGAGGTGCACCTAGAGAACCTGGGGTGCACCTGGAAGACTTGGGATGCACCTGGAGTACCAGAGGTGCTCTTGGAAGACTTGGGGTGCACCTGGAGTACCAGAGGTGCTCTTGGAAGACTTGGGGTACACCTGGAGTACCTAGGGTGTATCTAGTGGGCATCTGGAGTCACTTCCGAAGGTGACTACTCTCGTGGTTCGGTCCTACACCAGTCAGGTCAAAGTTCCATTACACCAGCAAGGTGTATATCATAGCTGTCTTCCCCTTTATTGAGTGTCCTCAATAATTACACGAGTGTGTGCGTGAGAGAGAGAGAGAGAGAGAGAGAGAGAGAGAGAGAGAGAGAATGCTAGCTAGCATCCTGCACTTGCGTCTCTCTCTCTCTAACTGGTACATTGGCACCGATTTGTAAGGATGAAACACACGCTTTCCCTTTCTTTCTTTTTTCCCCTTTTCCCCTCTCCCTCCATTACTTCCGCTTTATCTATTCTCATTTGTTCTTTGTTACTGTTTCTGGAAGCGTAGATGGCAAGGAGAAAGAGGAGAGAGAAGACAACTGTAATGTAAGTTGAATGTGTGTGTGTGTGTGTGTGTGTGTGTGTGTGTGTGTGTGCGAGAGAGAGAGAGAGAGAGAGAGAGACAGACAGACAGAGAGAGAGAGAGAGAGAGAGAGAGAGAGACAGACAGACAGACAGACAGAGAGAGAGAGAGAGAGAGAGAGAGAGAGAGAGAGAGAGAGAGAGAGAGAGAGAGAGAGAGAGAGAGAGAGAGAGAAACAGAGAGAGAGAGAGAGAGAGAGAGAGAGAGAGAAATTGGCTTATCTATATATTGTATGTAAAGCGTTAGACCATTTTGGATCACAACACAAGGAGTGACAGAGGTTCGAGACTGCAGAGCAGTCCCACAGATAAAACCATAAGCTAAAGGCGACCGTCACAAGCCCTTCAGGGTGGGTACCTTAGCGCTGAAGGGCTCTTGACCCGAGGAATTGGAATTGCCCTCTTTTTCCGTGGATCAAACACTTGACTGCTTCCCACGTCAAGAATGTATGTGACCCCCTCCGGGTTTGGTTTATTCCCGTGAACACACACACACACACACACACGATGAACAGGGTAGTGGAAGAGCATCCAGACATTATAGCTATCACAGAGATGAACCTCTCTGGAATAACCAATACAGTATTCCCAGAAGGGTACCTCACTCTAAGAGTTGGTGATAATTGGTGGTTGGTATTGGTGGTATCTGTGGTTGTGGTGGGTCGTAGAGGTTGTGGTTGTGGTGTTGCCCCACTAATAAGGGATCAGCTTCTATATCCAAACAGTAGTATTTTGAAATACTAACACAAGAGCCAAGGTAACAATAGCAAAAATTTACAACACTCCCCCCCCCACTGAACAGGTGACCAAAGCAGCAGTTCAAGAACAGATCCACGTAGAGAACAAGTAGAACGACAGGAAAGCAACTGGTCACAGAGGGACTTCCACCTCGAGAAAAAAAAAAAGAAAACTCTGAAAAGCGGGATCCGCGAACCAGTTAGAAACATGGAAAGCAATTCTCTCGAGAGCAGTAACGGAAAATTTGACCACCTAACACGTTAAACAACAAGCATTATAACTTAGAAAGAACCAGTATGACTTGACCTGGTTTTCACCTTCAGCTTATCCAACACACGGGAAATAGAACAGTGTGTCCAGTAGCTCGATTGCTAGAGCACTCAGCTCACACACTGAGGTCCGTGGTTCGATCCCCAGTACGGGTGAAAACATTAGGACGTGTTTCTTTAAGACACCTGCTGTCCATGTTCACCCATCAGTAAAATAGGTACCTGGGTGTTAGTCGACTGGTGTGGGTCGCATTCTGGGGACAAAATTGACCTAATTGCCCGAAATGCTCTGCATAACAAGGGGTTTTCTATATAGTAGTACGTCATTGATGTCAGCTAGGCCTGTATACCTTGTACATGTACTTGTAGAAGTAAAGGTTAGCATCGACTACCAGTAGAGACCAGTGATCAGTGCTACAGGCTCTGAATAATTGGGAAGAGTGGAGAGAAGAGAACAGGGATAAATATTAAAAACAGAATACTGAAAAGGAACCCGTACAGGGACGAGAAGTTCCCAAGCGGAATAAATCGGGGTAGGAAAGTCAATTGAGAAATCTCCCACGAGATGATGGAAGGCCAAGCAGGACAGTGCCTGGAGGCAACAGGAAAATCAATACCCATCAGGTGTGGGAACGCAGAATACCAAGTCCCTTAGTTCAATCAGAGCTGCTGGGAGGCCAGAGAAACAAAAGATCACTGAAAAAGTAGCGGACACGAAGAACGGGGAAGTAAAGAGCTGGGAATAACAACACAATGATGATAAAGAATGACATAGCAGCAAAGGACGAAGCAGCAAGGAAATTACTGATCCACATTAGAGTGAAAATGAGCATGAAAGAGTAACTGATACTACCGAAGGAGAGTGACGCACTCACACAACAAAGGAAGGCCAGGAAATGAGCAGAAGTTTTATGTATTCACTGAGAAGACAATGATTGTGACAAAGTAAAGTAGGAAACCTACCTGGAGTCTACCTGGAGGGAATTCCGGGGGGTCAGCGCCACTGCGAAAATTACTATGTGAGTAAATTACCTGCAAGAGGTTTACAGGGCATTACCTGAATTATTACCTGCAAGAAATTTGGGTGTGGTAAGTGGGACTTAAATCACAGTAGGTCACTAAACTGCAAGTCCTTCGACTACCCACTTCATCACCACTCTCACAAAAAGCTAGACCTGACATTACTTTAATAATTATAATGTTAAAACCAGCTACTCTAGTAATCAAGGTTGTGAACTGTATGTTATTTTGGTTTACTTGCTGGGTACACAAAAATATATTAGTTCAACACCTAGAATACCATAGTGTTAAAAAGAACTTTGTATACCACTTGCTATTTAATTGCTGTAGATGGATCACACCACAAACACCTGCCTGACATCTAGATCCTACACTTGCCAGCTAGTGATCTAAATGCAAAGACTATGGTGTGCTTCCCTGTGAGTGATGTTTCCTTATATTTCGCCATCCACGCGTAATTCTTGAAGTCCAGCAAATTTCCTGTCCCAATTCTTCAGCAGGGGACATTAACATGGGTTCCTATTATAAATTCAGGCCGAAACATTTTAATTTGGCCTTGGAAAACGCCGATTAGCAGAATTTTCCATGAAAACCAGTGTTTACATATTGCAAACAGCGTCTCCCCCCGGCGTCCCTACAGACTGTTCCACACTCCCTCCCTCGAAATTTCTCGATGGGTCCAAATAGCATCATATTTTAGTACGCAACTATTATATTATTCATTCGCATGTTCTACATTTAGCAAATTATGTAAAAAATTTCCACAACCCCCGTGGCCCGGTCCATGACCTGGACTTACGATGGATCAGCGCCTGATCATCCAGTCGGTTACCACTGGCCGCTCGCAATTCAGTGTACGAACCACAGCCCGGCTAGCTAGTCACTGACTGTAGGTATCTGTCCAGTCCCTCTTGAAGACAGATGTCTATTGATAATCTCCTTGATGCATGATATGAGGCTGTTGAACAGCTTTGGTCCACTGACACTTGGTGTTTTATCTAAGTATGTTCACGGCAGCATGCTTCTCACAGGAGTAAGTTGCACCGTCTGCTGAGTATTTGCTCTCATAGGTAGTGATTTGTGTGTGCAAATTTGGGACCAGTTCCTCTAGTTTTTTCCAACTGTAAATCATGATGCATCTTTTACGTGTGTGCTTCAATGAGTACAGGTTTAGAGCCTTCAAACACTCCCAGTAACTGAGATGCTTGACTTAAATTATATGTGCAGTGAAGATCCTCTGTACAGTCTTCAGATCTGCAAATTCCCCTGCCTTGAAAGGGGCTGTTAGTGTACAGCAGTGCTCCTGCCTAGAGAGAACAAGTGACTTAAAGAGTATCATCATTGGCAAGGCATCCCTGGTTTTGAAGGGTCTCATCTTCCAGCCTATCATTTTTCTTAACAACAATTGGATAATATCTATATACCAAAGAAGTTTACAAAGCTGCTAAGAGAGTTGGAAAAATTAAAATCCAAAGAGCCTAACAACATATCCTGGTTACTGAAATAAGGAGCGAAAGCACTGCAGGAACCTATATCTAAAATATACAGCAAGTAACTACAGACTGGTCAATTACCGGACAGCTGAAACACTGTGAATGTAGTCCAAAGATACCAACAGTGGCACGGACAGGAGGTTCTGAATTACAGGCCCAGAAGAAACTGGCTGATCACCTGGTAAAGTAGAACTTTATTGCAAAAAAAATGAGGCTGAATTTAAGGAAGTCGTGTACCTGGCTGACTCGAAACACTGCCTTGGCTGACTCGAAACACTGCCTTGGCTGACTCGAAACACTGCCTTGGCTGACTCGAAACACTGCCTTGGCTGACTCGAAACACTGCCTTGGCTGACTCGAAACACTGTCTAGTTCACTGACAGATAATTAGGGTGGAAATGTTTGTGATAATGGAGACAGTGGATGGGTTTAGCTGTCAGGAAACAAAGTTTCGTATATTTAATCATGTCCCAAAGGGGTAGTGAGGGTTATTTCTGTGCATTACTAAGCGGAAGTGAAGGACATGATCTGTATGTCATAAAAGCCTTAAATCTCTGGGAATTACTATTTACTTTCATGAATTAGACATATGGAACACCTGGGTATCTTCCTGGAGAGCGAAACGTTGACACAGTAAAATTAGTTGCATCTGTGTCCATTTACCAATTATCTTTCTAAGGGCGTAAGGACATAGGCTGTTATAACGGAGCCAATGGATAAAAGGGTTAGATGTAGCAGCTGAAGGTGTGGTCACATGTGGGTGGGGCCCACTCGTGGAAGCATATAAAGCCTACAAGATAGGCCAGACTAACGGACATCTAGCAAGAGATAAGCATAAATTAGATGAGCAAGTGTCGGAGCACAACACCATACGCAGTACGATGAATAGGTACAGTGGAGCGTCCAGGAGTCAATACCACCAGTGATGGTAGTTTGTGAGGTGGAGTCAGGAGACTCGACCCTTGGAAACACAGCTTGGGAAACACATTCTGGGACTATTTTAGACAGGATAAACAAGCTAAGAAACAGAAATTCAGTCGAGCCAAAGAGACATAACGAATTTCTGCAGTGTTAGACAAATCTAGGCTAAACTAGGTTAGGTTAGGTTAGTTTAGGATACATCATCAGCGAGGTAGTGGAGGTGAACGTAATATTTGGATGAGATAGCTGGATATGACTGAGTCATGGTGTGCCAGGAGGGAGGCACTCTAGCAAATTGAAGTGCAAAGGTAGGAACCAGGGAGCTAGAGCTCAACCTTCGTCAACACAGTTAGGTAAATACAGTTAAGGACAGGCTCGCTCAGTCGCTCCGTCACACACACACACACACACACACACACACACACACACACACACTGGGGTGAGTATAACACCAGGCACATCTCCTGAAGCGCACATCAACCAAATAACTGCTGCAGCATATGGGCGCCTAGCAAACCTCAGAACAGCATTCCGACATCTTAATAAGGAATCATTCAGGACCCTGTACACCGTGTATGTTAGGCCCATATTGGAGTATGCGGCACCAGTTTGGAACCCACACCTAGCCAAGCACGTGAAGAAAATAGAGAAAGTGCAAAGGTTTGCAACAAGACTAGTCCCAGAGCTAAGAGGTATGTCCTACGAGGAGAGGTTAAGGGAAATCAACCTGACCACACTGGAGGACAGGAGAGATAGGGGGGACATGATAACGACATACAAAATACTGAGAGGAATTGACAAGGTGGACAAAGACAGGATGTTCCAGAGATTGGAGACAGTAACAAGGGGACACAGTTGGAAGTTGAAGACACAGATGAATCACAGGGATGTTAGGAAGTATTTCTTCAGCCACAGAGTAGTCAGTAAGTGGAATAGTTTGGGAAGCGATGTAGTGGAGGCAGGATCCATACATAGCTTTAAGCAGAGGTATGATAAAGCTCACGGCTCAGGGAGAGTGACCTAGTAGCGATCAGTGAAGAGGCGGGGCCAGGAGCTCGGACTCGACCCCCGCAACCTCAACTAGGTGAGAACTAGGTGAGTACACACACACACACACACACACACACACACGCACATTCATGGAGCAGGAAGTGAGACATGGTAGCGTTCAGTGAAGAGGCGGGGCCAGGAGCTGAATCTCAACCCCAGCAACCACAATTAGGCGAGTACACACACAGGCAAGAGAACGTTTTGAAGACTGGTGTCGGTACTGACAACACAGTGGTGTCAGTACTGACAACACAGTGGTGTCAGTACTGACAACACAGCGGTGTCAGTACTGACAACACAGCGGTGTCAGTACTGACAACACAGCGGTGTCAGTACTGACAACACAGCGGTGTCAGTACTGACAACACAGCGGTGTCAGTACTGACAACACAGCGGTGTCGGTACTGACAACACAGCGGTGTCGGTACTGACAACACAGTGGTGTCGGTACTGACAACACAGTGGTGTCGGTACTGACAACACAGTGGTGTCGGTACTGACAACACAGTGGTGTCGGTACTGACAACACAGTGGTGTCGGTACTGACAACACAGTGGTGTCGGTACTGACAACACAGTGGTGTCGGTACTGACAACACAGCGGTGTCAGTACTGACAACACAGCGGTGTCAGTACTGACAACAGAACACAGCGGTGTCAGTACTGACAACAGAACACAGCGGTGTCAGTACTGACCACAGAACACAGCGGTGTAAGTACTGACAACACCGCGGTGTCAGTACTGACAACACAGCGGTGTCAGTACTGACAACACAGCGGTGTCAGTACTGACAACACAGTGGTGTCAGTACTGACAACACAGTGGTGTCGGTACTGACAACACAGTGGTGTCAGTACTGACAACAGAACACAGCGGTGTCAGTACTGACAACACAATGGTGTCAGTACTGACAACACAGTGGTGTCAGTACTGACAACACAATGGTGTCAGTACTGACAACACAGTGGTGTCAGTACTGACAACACAGCGGTGTCAGTACTGACAACAGAACACAGCGGTGTCAGTACTGACAACAGAACACAGCGGTGTCAGTACTGACAACAGAACACAGCGGTGTCAGTACTGACAACAGAACACAGCGGTGTCAGTACTGACAACAGAACACAGCGGTGTCAGTACTGACAACAGAACACAGCGGTGTCAGTACTGACAACAGAACACAGCGGTGTCAGTACTGACAACAGAACACAGCGGTGTCAGTACTGACAACAGAACACAGCGGTGTCAGTACTGACAACAGGTGTCAGTACTGACAACACAGTGGTGTCAGTACTGACAACACAGTAGTACTGACAACACAGTGGTGTCAGTACTGACAGCGGTGTAAGTACTGATAACAGAACAGCGGTGTCAGTACTGACAACAGAACACAGCGGTGTCAGTACTGACAACAGAACACAGCGGTGTCAGTACTGATAACAGAACACAGCGGTGTCAGTACTGACAACAGAACACAGCGGTGTCAGTACTGACAACAGAACACAGCGGTGTCAGTACTGACAACAGAACACAACGGTGTCAGTACTGATAACAGAACACAGCGGTGTCAGTACTGACAACAGAACACAGCGGTGTCAGTACTGACAACAGAACAATGCGGTGTCAGTACTGACAACAAAACACAGCGGTGTCAGTACTGACAACAGAACACAGCGGTGTCAGTACTGACAATAGAACACAGCGGTGTCAGTACTGACAACAGAACACAGCGGTGTCAGTACTGACAACAGAACACAGCGGTGTCAGTACTGACAACAGAACACAGCGGTGTCAGTACTGACAACAGAGCACAGCGGTGTCAGTACTGACAACAGAGCACAGCGGTGTCAGTACTGACAACAGAACACAGCGGTGTCACTGACAACAGAACACAGCGGTGTCAGTACTGATAACAGAACACAGCGGTGTCAGTACTGACAACAGAACACAGCGGTGTCAGTACTGACAACAGAACAATGCGGTGTCAGTACTGACAACAAAACACAGCGGTGTCAGTACTGACAACAGAACACAGCGGTGTCAGTACTGACAATAGAACACAGCGGTGTCAGTACTGACAACAGAACACAGCGGTGTCAGTACTGACAACAGAACACAGCGGTGTCAGTACTGACAACAGAACACAGCAGTGTCAGTACTGATAACAGAACACAGCGGTGTCAGTACTGACAACAGAACACAGCGGTGTCAGTACTGACAACAGAACACAGCGGTGTCAGTACTGACAACAGAACACAGCGGTGTCAGTACTGACAACAGAACACAGCGGTGTCAGTACTGACAACAGAACACAGCGGTGTCAGTACTGACAACAGAACACAGCGGTGTCAGTACTGACAACAGAACACAGCGGTGTCAGTACTGACAACAGAACACAGCGGTGTCAGTACTGACACAACAGAACACAGCGGTGTCAGTACTGACACAACAGAACACAGCGGTGTCAGTACTGACACAACAGAACACAGCGGTGTCAGTACAGACAACAGAACACAGCGGTGTCAGTACTGACAACAGAACACAGCGGTGTCAGTACTGACAACAGAACACAGTGGTGTCAACACTGACACCACAGAACACAGTGGTGTCAGTGCTGACACAACAGAACACAGTGGTGTCAGTATACAGACAAAAGTTCACAAGAACGACAAAATCAACCTTGTTTTAAGTCATACACGTAAGAGACAGCATGATAACATCTATCATGTGAAGGTTGATAACATTCTCGGCTGGTGCGTCAAAAGAGCCCAGTGCCTGTGAGAATTCCACTTATGAAAAGCCGTCAGTCTTAATTACACACAGCCCTAAAGAATACAAGGCTATACGTCTGACAGCAATGATTTAATTATAGCTCAGAGCAGTGTATATACACCGAGAGATGTGTATCAGAGGGTATACATTAGGAGGTGTATTTCTCATTTCACATATTTTATATACACATATGTGCATATACATTGGGAAATTTCTCAGTTTATATACACAGATGTGTGCCTCTCTCAAAGGTATGTTTCTCAGTGTATATACACAGATGTGTGCCTCTCTCAAAGGTATGTTTCTCAGTGTACATACACAGATGTGTGCCTCTCTCAAAGGTATGTTTCTCAGTGTATATACACTGAGAAGTATATTTCTCAGTGTATGTACACTAAGGTATTAGTTTCTCAATCATGGCTACTAACGCAGGTCCCTTATAACACAAGGGTGAATGTGCATCGAAATTTCATTGCAGTCGGTGCAGTGAGTGCGTTCACTCATTCGTCGCTCCGACGTAGTCAGCGACTTGTCTGTTCCTCAGCAACAGAGAACGCCAGCGACTGAACACCGGGTCGCAGGTTAAGGGAATGATTGCCTCATCTTTCACTGTCTTCAGTGTATAGTTCTGTAAGACTGAGGGACTGATTACCTTATCTTGTGTGTTTTGTATAGTTCTGTAAGACTGAGGACTGATTACCTTATCTTGTGTGTTTTGTATAGTTCTGTAAGACTGAGGACTGATTACCTTATCTTGTGTGTTTTGTATAGTTCTGTAAGACTGAGGGACTGATTACCTTATCTTGTGTATTTTGTATAGTTCTGCGAGGCTGTGGGACTGATTACGTTATCTTCTACTGTCGTTTTGCATCACCTTAATGAAATGTTAAATCCACTAGACACCTAGGTGATACACATGTGTAACTATCAGACAGTGGGACCTACCAACCCATTTTAAACACTGCCATAGGAAACACGCCTCTGACATGGGCAAAATGTCCCTCGTCATAGGAAAAACACTGAAAACCGATAGGCAGTGTTTTTGCGAATACAGCCACAGTGTGTGTGTGTGTGTGTGTGTGTGTCTCTCTCTCTCTCTCTCTCTCTCTCTCTCTCTCTCTCTCTCTCTCTCTCTCTCTCTCTCTCACTCACTAACTATAAATTCCATCTCAGATTACAAATCTTCCTTAAGTATTCTTCTGCTGCATTAACAAACATTTGTGTGTAAGATGAAGGTTTGGAGATAACACAGTATATGGAAGAACGTAATATATAGCAGCACAAGTAGACAGTAGCACTAGGTAGTAGACAGTAGCACTAGGTAGTAGACAGTAGCACTAGGTAGTAGACGGTAGCACAAGGTAGTAGACAGTAGCACCAGGTAGTAGGCCTTAGCACAAGGTAGTAGGCAGTAGCACTAGGTAGTAGACAGTAGCACAAGGTAGTAGACAGTAGCACAAGGTAGTAGGCAGTAGCACAAGGTAGTAGGCAGTAGCACAAGGTAGTAGGCAGTAGCACAAGGTAGTAGGCAGTAGCACAAGGTAGTAGGCAGTAGGTAGTAGGCAGTAGCACAAGGTAGTAGGCAGTAGCACAAGGTAGTAGACAGTAGCACAAGGTAGTAGACAGTAGCACAAGGTAGTAGACAGTAGCACAAGGTAGTAGACAGTAGCACAAGGTAGTAGACAGTAGCACAAGGTAGTAGGCAGTAGCACAAGGTAGTAGGCAGTAGCACAAGGTAGTAGACAGTAGCACAAGGTAGTAGACAGTAGCACAAGGTAGTAGGCAGTAGCACAAGGTTGTAGGCAGTAGCACAAGGTGGTGGACAGTAGAACAAGGTGGTGGACAGTAGCACAAGTTAGTAGGCAGTAGCACAAGGTAGTAGACAGTAGCACAAGGTAGTAGACAGTAGCACAAGGTAGTAGACGGTAACACAAGGTAGTAGGCAGTAGCACAAGGTAGTAGACAGTAGCACAAGGTAGTAGACGGTAGCACTAGGTAGTAGACAGTAGCACAAGGTAGACAGTACCACAAGGTAGTAGACGGTAGCACAAGGTAGTAGGCAGTACCACAAGGTAGTAGACGGTAGCACAAGGTAGTAGACAGTAGCACAAGTTAGTAGACAGTAGCCCTAGGTAATAGACAGTAGCACAAGGTAGTAGACAGTACATAACAAAGTACATAATTATACTCTGGAGGACATGAGAGTACATGAAGACAGTGCAGAAGCAACTTACACACCTCATCAAGGTTATCCCATGGTAAGGTATAACTGGCTTAGGGAATACCTCTTGTCTGGATAGACAGCAGGAACAGGAATAGAGTAGCAGAAGGCTCCCTGCTCTCTCTTTACCCTTCTGTCCGCTCTGAAGCCTGCTAGATGTTGTTTACTAACTCACGTAATGCACTGGTAGCGTAGGAGAGAGAGAGAGAGAGAGAGAGAGAGAGAGATGAAGACATAATAAGCAAGAATACGATAGAGAGCAAACCCCCCCCCTACACACACAGGTAAACAGGAAGACGGAGCAAAATAAACACAGAGAAATAAACACAGACACACGCAACAAAAAACAGTATAACATTCCTGGCTGTTGTTGTATATTTCATGAGAAACAAGGACATAAAACAAAGACTTAATAAATAAGGAAGTAAGACAGACGGGAAGACATCGTTGTCAGTGTTCAGGCCGCCGTGTGTGTGTGTGTGTGTGTGTGTGTGTGTGTGTGTGTGTGTGTACACTCGCCTATTTGTACTAACCTATTTGTGGATGCAGGGGTCGAGTCATAGCTCCTGGCCCCGCCACTTCACTAATTGCTACTAGGTCCTCTCTCTCCCTGCTCCAAGAGCTTTATCATACCTCGTCTTAAAACTACGTATGGTTCCTGCCTCCACTACTTCACTTGTTAGGCTATTCCACGTCCTGACAACTCTATGACTGAAGAAATAATTCCTAACATCCCTTTGACCCATAGGAGTCTTCAGTTTCCAATTATGACCCCTTATTTCTGTGTCCCATCTCTGGAACATCCTGTCTTTGTCCATCTTGTCAATTCCTCGCAGTATTTTATGTGTCGTTATCCTGTCTCCCCCGACCCTCCTTTCCTCCAGTGTTGTCAGGCCGACAATGTGTGTGTGTGTGTGTGTGTGTGTGTGTGTGTGTGTGTGTGTGTGTGTGTGTGTGTGTGTGTGTGTGCTCTTCTAATTGTAGCTGAGAAGTCTAAGTTGGTCTCAGTTCCTGAGTAGGCTAGCGAACTCTATATGTCTATATGATGTACGTCTTAATAATATCTCACCCCTACCAATCACATCTCTCATTATCTTCTAATTTCAGTCTCAACTCAGGTATTATTCTTGTTACCAACCTCAGTATCTTTCTTGTCATTTCTGGCCCTGCTTGACCAGGCGAGGGTTCCATGCTGGCGCGCAAGACTCTACGACTGACCTGAAACATGTCGTATTTAAAATCACGACTCCTTGTTGAGGTTAATGAAGGGTTATCTTTGTGTCAACCGCACGGTTGATGAGCGGCTATGGTGATATGCTCGGCGCTATGCTCACCCACTGCCATGAAAGAGGCCTCTGGTTAACTTTTCACAGAAATGAATTGTTTGAAAACCTCCCTAATCTGCACACAAGATACCACAGAGCAGAATAAGGGCGCCCTTAACTTAGCCACACGCCAATACACTGTTCCCAGAAACCAATGGATGCCATACCATTGTTGCCAGCACCAGAACCTTACCACAAGCCAACACACTGTTGCCAGATTGGCCAGTCATTAAGAACAGTGCTGCCAACCCCAGTAAAGCAAGACTCAATAATTTAGAGCGAAGCTCCACAGTTATTACCTCACTTCCATTAGTTGGCAATACTTTTTCTTTCGTTGAGGTGAAGGATTATCAGAATTTCTGGGATTTAGGTGAGGGATTAATGGAATTCCTGGGATTTAGGAGAGGGATTAATGGGATTTAGGTAAAGGATAAATAGGATTTAGGAGATGGATTAATGGCATTTAGGTAAGGGATTAATGACATTTAGGTAAGGGATTAATGGCATTTACGTAAGGGATTAATGTCATTTACGTGAGAGATTAATGGGATTAAGGTGAGGGATTAATGGGATTCATAAGATTTAGGCGAGAGATTTCTGGGATTCCTGGGATTTAGTATTTCCGGAATTTAGGTGTGATTATTGAGAATCCTGGGATTTAGATGGGGGATTAGTGAGATTCCTAGTATTCAGGTGAGGGATTAATAGAATTCCTAGAAATGAGGTGATGGATTACTGGGAATTAGGCGAGAGATTAAGGAGATTCCAGATACTTGAGAGATTAATGAAATTTCATGGATTTAGGTGTGTTATATATATATATATATATATATATATATATATATATATATATATATATATATATATATATATATATATATATATATATATATATATATATATATATATATATATATATATATATATATATATATATATATATATATATATATATATATATATATATATATATACACACACACACAACCACGACGGGAGTAAAATCGTAGCTCTAGGCCTTTCGTGTTGCATTCAACACATCAGGAGCTTGCAAAGTTGCAGAAAGAGGACGATGTCCAAGCAAACATGATCCTTTGGGATCATATTTGCTTGGACATCCTCTTTTCTGCATCGTTTTTCTGTATCGTTTTGCATCCTGTATATATATATATATATATATATATATATATATATATATATATATATATATATAATGCACTCATACAATCATACATACAGTGGAAATACAAGATCAACGAAGCATTAACTAACAAAGGGTAGCAGGCAACAGCTACAACACCTGTGCAACTGACGCAGTAACAACTGCAATACCCAACAATATTGATAGACAGACAGACAGCGCCGTGTTATGATACTACCCCTTTGTGTGTGTGTATGTACTCACCTAGTTGAGGTTGAGGGGGTAGAGCCCTAGCTCCTGGCCCCTCCTCTTCACTGGTATGTGTGTGTGTGTATGTGTGTGTGTGTGTGTGTGTGTGTGTGTGTTATAGACACGCACATAACATCCATATGAAGAATTGAAAAACAAATGACACAAATAACTCGGTTCATCGTTCCATATCGAGGATTATGAATAAGCCACAAGTGGAAGACTATTTACCATCGAGACGTTTCGCCCACCAGTGGCTTTATCAGCCTAACACAGGGGATAAGACTGAAGACAGTGGTTATTAAGACATGTGCAACAGTTGTTTATCTTTATTATTGAAACGTTTCGCCTACACAGAGGCAGCAAGTGTAGTAGTGAAACGAAGATCAACTTGTCGGTATATTAATACCATTTTTAACACAACGGTAGTTTGAGGAGATCAGTCCCTCAGCCTCATCAGTCTGGTTGAATCTCAAGTTCACAGGCCTACTGGAAGTAGGTCAGGCTGAGAGGGAAAAGTAGAAGAATTCTAAGTAGAGAAGAACAAAATGGCACAATACCGTGACTTTGTAAATGGTTCAAGTCGGACCGAAACGTCGTCATAAGCTCCTCTCTCCTATGTGCGGGTTATTTGCGTATCGAAATCTTGGTATAGGAAATTCCGTCAATCTTCTCCTTCCCAGTCTATGAGCCTGACCTTCTTTCAGTAGTGGATCCTGCCCACTTGTGGCGCCGTCTCCAACTGCCTCACCTCTCCTTTCTCCAGTATATAAAC
This sequence comes from Cherax quadricarinatus, assembly GCF_038502225.1. Classification (NCBI taxonomy): domain Eukaryota; kingdom Metazoa; phylum Arthropoda; class Malacostraca; order Decapoda; family Parastacidae; genus Cherax; species Cherax quadricarinatus. The sequence continues at coordinate 13,978,706 of NC_091367.1, forward strand.
CATTATGAAATGTAGTCGAAATACGTAATAACTTTATATCACATATTTCTTATTTTTAATATTTTATTTATTAAAAAAAATCACATAAAAAATACTGTATATGTAAGTATCCTAACGCATCTATTCAATATTCGACGAGGGATCGAGCACTTCCTAGCAAGGCCGAGGGACTGATCACCTCAAAGTTCTCGTGTCATCGACCACCTACGGTTTCTGTATTAGACCGATGAAGGCACTGGTGGGAGAAACGTCTCGACAATAAAGTTATCCAAGTGTGGCAGGTGTGTATAATTGATCACTTGTCGATCTTATGAATTATTGGGATAAAATGCTACTACAAGTGCAATTGTCACTACCACTATACTGCTGCTGTTACTACTACCACCACTACTAGACTACTACCACTGCTAGACTACTACCACCACTACTAGACTACTACCACCACTACTAGACTACTACCACCACTGCTACCACCACTGCTAGACTACTACCACCACTGCTAGACTACTACCACCACTGCTAGACTACTACCACCACTACTAGACTACTACCACTACTTCTAGATTACTACCACCACTACTAGACTACTACCACCACTGCTACCACCACTGCTAGACTACTACCACCACTGCTGGACTACTACCACCACTACTAGACTACTACCACTACTTCTATACTACCACCACTGCTAGACTACTACCACTACTAGACTACTACCACTACTACTAGACTACTAAAACCACTAATACCACCACTGCTAGACTACTACTACCACTACTAGACTACTACCACCACTACTAGACTACTACCACCACTGCTAGACTACTACCACCACTGCTAGACTACTACCACTACTACTAGACTACCACCACTGCTAGACTACTACCACCACTACTAGACTACTACCACTACTACTAGACTACTACCACCACTACTACCACCACTGCTAGACTACTACTACCACTACTAGACTACTACCACCACTACTAGACTACTACCACCACTACTAGACTACTACCACCACTACTAGACTACTACCACTACTACTAGGCTACTACTACCACTGCTATACTACCACCACTACTATACTACCGCCACTGCTAGACTACTACCACCACTACTAGACTACTTCCACCACTACTAGACTACCACCACCACTAGACTACCACCACCACTACTAGACTACTACCACCACTACTAGACTACTACCACCACTAGACTACTACCACTACTAGGCTACTACTACCACTACTATACTACCACCACTACTATACTACCACCACTACTATACTACCACCACTGCTAGACTACTACCACCACCACTACTAGACTACTACCACCACTAGACTACTACCTCTACTGCTAGGCTACTACTACCACTACTATACTACCACCGCTACTATACTACCTCCACAGCTAGACTACTACCACCACAGCTAGACTACTACCACCACTACTAGACTACTACCACCACTACTAGACTACTACCACCACTACTAGACTACTACAACCACTACTAGACTACTACCACTACTACTAGGCTACTACTACCACTACTATACTACCACCAATACTATACTACCACCACTACTATACTACCACCACTACTATACTACCACCACCACTACTAGACTACTACCACCACTACTAGGCTACTACCACCACTACTATACCACCACCACTACTACTAGGCTACTACTACCACTACTATACTACCACCACTACTATACTACCACCACTACTATACTACCACCACTACTATACTACCACCACCACTACTAGACTACTACCACTACTACTAGGCTACTACCACCACTACTATACCACCACCACTACTAAACTACCACCACTACTAGACTACTACTATCACTACTAGACTACTACCACCACTGCTAGACTACAACTACTACTAGGCTACTACCACCACTACTAGACTATTACCACTACTAGACTACTACCACCACTAGTAGACTACTACTACCACCACAACTAGACTAGTACTACCACAACTACTACTACCACAACTAAACTAGTACTACCACAACTACTACTACCACCACTACTAGGCTACTACCACCACTAGTAGACTACTACCACAACTACTACTACCACCACAACTAGACAAGTACTACCACCACTGCTAGACTACTTCTACTACCACCGCTAGTAGACTACTACTAGCAAAACTACTACTACCACCACAACTAGACTAGTACTACCACCACTACTAGACTACTACCCCCACTACTATACTACCACCACTATTAGACTATTACCACTACTAGACTACCACCACTAGTAGACTACTACTATCACAACTACTTCTACTACCACAACTAGACTAGTACTATCACCACTACTAGACTACTACTACTACCACCACTACTAGACTACTACCAGGCTACTACCCCCACTACTATACTACCACCACTATTAGACTATTACCACTACTAGACTACCACCACCACTAGTAGACTACTAATGCAACGACAACTATACTACTAGCACCACTACTAGAATATTACTAATACCATCACTACTAGACTACTACCACCACTAGTAGACTACTAATGCAACGACAACTATACTACTAGCACCACTACTAGAATACTACTAATACCATCACTACTAGACTACTACCACTACCACCACTACTAGACTACTACTACCACCAGTACTACTAGAATGCCAATACTACCACCACCACCAGATTACCACTACTACCACCGCCACCACCATTTACTCTACCCTATTACTCAGGGTGGGTCATAGTCAACTATTAGACTCAGGGTGGGTCATAGTCAACTATTAGACTCAGGATGGGTCATAGTCAACTATTAGACTCAGGGTGGGTCATAGTCAACTATTAGACTCAGGGTGGGTCATAGTCAACTATTAGACTCAGGGTGGGTCATAGTCAACTATTAGACTCAGGGTGGGTCATAGTCAACTATTAGACTCAGGGTGGGTCATAGTCAACTATTAGACTCAGGGTGGGTCATAGTCAACTATTAGACTCAGGGTGGGTCATAGTCAACTATTAGACTCAGGGTGGGTCATAGTCAACTATTAGACTCAGGGTGGGTCATAGTCAACTATTAGACTCAGGGTGGGTCATAGTCAACTATTAGACTCAGGGTGGGTCATAGTCAACTATTAGACTCAGGGTGGGTCATAGTCAACTATTAGACTCAGGGTGGGTCATAGTCAACTATTAGACTCAGGGTGGGTCATAGTCAACTATTAGACTCAGGGTGGGTCATAGTCAACTATTAGACTCAGGGTGGGTCATAGTCAACTATTAGACTCAGGGTGGGTCACAGTCAGCTATTAGACTCAGGGTGGGTCATAGTCAACTATTAGACTCAGGGTGGGTCATAGTCAACTATTAGACTCAGGGTGGGTCATAGTCAACTATAAGACTTGAATCATCAATTAAATGTCTTGGCCGAAAAATAGATCTTTCGCCTTGAAACAAAAGCTGCTAAAGACTCAGACCAAATGCCTGGCCAGGACTGGACAAAAGTGGTCCTGCAGGCCAGGACTGGACAAAAGTGGTCCTGCAGGCCAGGACTGGACAAAAGTGGTCCTGCAGGCCAGGACTGAACGAAAGTGGTCCTGCAGGCCAGGACTGGACGAAAGTGGTCCTGCAGGCCAGGACTAGACGAAAGTGGTCCTGCAGGCCAGGACTGGACGAAAGTGGCCCTGCAGGCCAGGACTGGACAAGTGGTCCTGCAGGTCAGGACTGGACAAAAGTGGTCCTGCAGGTCAGGACTGGACGAAAGTGGTCCTGGAGGCCAGGACTGGACGAAAGTGGTCCTGCAGGCCAGGACTGGACGAAAGTGGTCCTGCAGGCCAGGACTGGACGAAAGTGGTCCTGCAGGCCAGGACTGGACGAAAGTGGTCCTGCAGGCCAGGACTGGACGAAAGTGGTCCTGCAGGCCAGGACTGGACGAAAGTGGTCCTGCAGGCCAGGACTGGACGAAAGTGGTCCTGCAAGCCAGGACTGGACGAAAGTGGTCCTGCAGGCCATGACTGAACGAAAGTGGCCCTGCAGGCCAGGACTGGACGAAAGTGGTCCTGCAAGCCAGGACTGGACGAAAGTGGTCCTGCAGGCCATGACTGAACGAAAGTGGCCCTGCAGGCCAGGACTGGACAAAAGTGGTCCTGCAGGCCAGGACTGGACAAAATCCAGTTGACCTCCTCTTCTGTCCTTCCAGTCTGGTCAAATTTTATTACCTCCTTTATTTCTCCCTATCTTTTTTAAAATATTTTCTCTTTTATTCTTCTAGTTCCAACTTTATCCACTGCTCTCCTTACTCCTTATTTTCGTTCGTTTTTTTTTTAGAGAAAATGCAAAGTTGGAATTTAGCTCAGGAGGCGTCGTAATTTAGAGAGAGAGAGAGAGTTCAGACCACAGAGGTCTTGGAGGTCCACAGAACTATGTTCCTCTATCTAGATTAGGAACTTCTGCGTATCATCTGTCTGAGACAACGAGGGTAAAGCAGAAGGTTCTCTCCTCACCCTCCACTTCCTCTGGCCTCTGACCCCATGAAAACTATGGAACAAAAAGGTACTATACCACACGAGGAAAGAAAATCTCATGGGGAGTTATGGGAGAGATGGAAGTGTTTTGTAAGACATGAACTACAACTTAAATACTACAGCTACTGCAGTAACTACTCGTCTGGGCGAAACGTTGTCAATGATCACATTACACAGTTTTTATGTTTTTTTTTTCAGATTATTTTTTTGGTTCCCAGTGACTATGACTTCCATATATACAGAGTTTTGCGCTTGTACTGCACTTTTTTTTTTAATTTCAGGAATGATGGTAGAATTAGGGACATGTGTCTTCTCCTTCACTGTCTTCTTTCTCATTGTCTTTAAAATCTTTTCTTCTTCCTCTTTTTCTTCGTCTTCTTATCCGTTTTCTTCTTTATATGTTCACTTCGTTTCGAGGCTTCTTTTCCATATCCAGTCAAAGTTATTTATCAGATGACTGGATATAACCAAGTTTCAGTGAGAGCAATAATACCTAGATACACTACTAATGCTTCAGCAGATAGTTCTTCCCCTTTCTGAAATATACTTCCCGTATCTAAGTGGAAAATCTTTCAGCTCAGCCAGGTGATCTTCAGCTTGGGTAGATTCCTAGTTACAAAACTAGCTGTAACCAACTGTATCTCCACCACATGTAATGCCTCTTGTAAGAAGCGTGACAATCTTTCTGCCCGATGTATGTAGCTACTGAAATGGCCCCTGCGGTTCTACATATCTTTAGGATGCTTAAAGCATATGTGTAACAGTTAGGTATCTTTATTCCGAAAGGTATCGCCTACACAATAGACTTCTTCGGAAGAGCTGCGTTCCATAGTCTCGAACATTGTTCCAAACTCTGGAGGTAAACTCTTCTCCAGCCTGAGGGACTGACCACCTCAAAACTACGTCAAGGCTGATGGACTGATTGCATCGTCTTCACATCTCTTCTGCTCCTGCCAATTTTTCTGTGTCGTCGAAACGTTTCAGAAAAAAGATACCTAACTGTTGCAAATGTGACTTTTCGGTATTGTTATTCACATCTGAAGAATGTTGGTATAAACATGAGCAAACACTAGGACGTATTTAATAGAAAACATTTCGGTCTTGGGTCCTTGATAACTTCTGAAGTAATCAAGGTCCCAGGACCGAAACGTTTTCTATGTCCTAGTGTTTGCTCAGGTGTCTTTCAAAACTGAAGGACGTTGCCGAGGGGTCAACGCCCCCAGCTCTGCGCTCCCAGCTCCACCCCAGACCAGGTCTTCTAGCATCCATAGAAAAGCAAGTATACAATGAGTACTCAAGAGAGAACTCGATAAGTGTAAAGGAACCATGACTCTTCAACGTTCTCCCACCGTACATAAGGGGAATTACCAAACCTTCACCCTCCCTAGCTGTCTTCAAGCGGGAATTGGATAAATTTCTCGAGTCATTTCCTGATCGGTTAAGCTGTAGTGCATAGGTTAAAGTGTTGGTGGCGAGCACCAATAACCTTATCGATCATGCCAGCAACCAGGAGGCCTCGTCTGGGACCGGGCCGCTGCGGCGGTGATCCCCGGAACTGACCAAGGCAGGAGATAAAAGTAAGGATCCAAGGCAGGAGATAAGAGAGTGAGGATCCAAAGCAGGAGATAAGAGAGTAAGGATCCAAGGGAGGAGATGAGAGAGTAAGGATCCAAGGCAGGAGATGAGAGAGTAAGGATCCAAGGCAGGAGATGAGTAAGGATCCAAGGCATGAGATAAGAGAGTAAGGATCCAAGGCAGGAGATGAGAGAGTAAGGATCCAAGGCATGAGATAAGAGAGTAAGGATCCAAGGCATGAGATAAGAGTGTAAGGATCCAAGGCAGGAGATGAGAGAGTAAGGATCCAAGGCATGAGATAATAGAGTAAGGATCCAAGGCAGGAGATGAGAGAGTAAGGATCCAAGGCAGGAGATGAGAGAGTAAGGATCCAAGGCAGGAGATAAGAGAGTAAGGATCCAAGGCAGGAGATAAGAGAGTAAGGATCCAAGGCATGAGATAATAGAGTAAGGATCCAAGGCAGGAGATGAGAGAGTAAGGATCCAAGGCAGGAGATAAGAGAGTAAGGATCCAAGGCAGGAGATAAGAGAGTAAGGATCCAAGGCAGGAGATAAGAGAGTAAGGATCCAAGGCAGGAGATAAGAGAGTAAGGATCCAAGGCAGGAGATAAGAGAGTAAGGATCCAAGGCAGGAGATAAGAGAGTAAGGATCCAAGGCAGGAGATAAGAGAGTAAGGATCCAAGGCAGGAGATAAGAGAAAGTATACGTCAGGATGTGGATAATATACAACATACTGAAGAATATCTCACTCCATTTGCCTTCCACCTCAGCACATTCCATAACGTTGCATTACACTCCATTACACTCCATATTAAGGTCCGTGCCTGAAGGAGGGACCGGGGGAGGGACATGACGAGGGACCCGGCTGAGGGACGTGAGGAGGGACCCGGGAGAGGGACGTGAGGAAGGACCCGGGAGAGGGACGTGAGGAGGGACCCAGGGGAGGGGCGTGAGGGATCCGGGGGAGCTACGTGAGGGACCCGGGGGAGGGACGTGAGGGACCCGGTGGAGGGACGCGAGGGACCCGGGGAAGGGACGTGAGGGACCCGGGGGAGGGACGCGAGAGACCCGGTGGAGGGACGTGAGGGACCCGGTGGAGGGAGGCGAAGGACCCGGGGGAGGGACGTGAGGGACCCGGGGGAGGGACGTGAGGGACCCGGGGGAGGGAGTGAGGGACCCGTGAGGGACCCGGGGGAGGGACGTGAGGGACCCGGGGGAGGGACGTGAGGGACCCGGGGGAGGGACGTGAGGGACCCGGGGGAGGGACGTGAGGGACCCGGGGGAGGGACGTGAGGGACCCGGGGGAGGGACGTGAGGAACCCTGGGGAGGGACGTGAGGGACTTAAGCAAGAGGAAGACAAACTACACACAGTTCAGAGTTACGCTGGTTGCTTCTCCCTGGCTCATTATTGGAAGACAAGACCCGTTCCTTGGATCAAGAGCCCTTCACCACCGTCAAGGCACCTTCCCCGGGGAGTTTAAGATTCCGGGCTGGAACCAGGCATCGTTCTGGTCTACTTGGTCACCTAGACTATTAGTACCAGCGGTATGCAGGGAAGTGCAGGTAACCAATCTGGCTACTGGGTTCACTCTCTCCCGGCGCTTCGAGAGAGCCTTATCGTACCTCTTCTTAAAGCTATGTACGAGTCCTGCCTTTACCACTCCACTGCCCAGGACATTCCACTTCCTGCCCACTCATAGACTAAAGAACTATTTCCTGACATCACTATGACTCGTCCATATTTTCATCTTACAAATGTGCCCTTGTGTTCTGGTTTCCCGCCTCTCAATCTGTCCCTGTCCACCCTAATATATATATATATATATATATATATATATATATATATATATATATATATATATATATATATATATATATATATGTCGTGCCGAATAGGCAGAACTTGCGATCTTGGCTTAAATAGCAACGTTCATCTTGCCATATAGGACAAGTGAAAATTTGTGTATGCAATAATTTCGCCAAAATCATTCTGAACCTAACGAAAAAAATATATTTGTTTGTGTTTGTTTAGTACTAAATTATTGTAAACGTATTTAAAATATATTTAGTTGGGTTAGGCTAAAATAAATTGCTCTTGTTATAAAAGGTTAGGTAAGTTTTCAAAGATTCTTTTGGTGCAAAATTAAAAATTTTCACATTAACATTAATGGAAAAAATATGTCTTTAAACTTATAAGAGAAAATTTCAGAAAGGACTTAATTTTAAATGAGTTCTTGCTAATTGACCAGTTTTACATATTCGGCACGACATTATATATATATATATATATATATATATATATATATATATATATATATATATATATATATATATATATTATATATATATTATATATATATATATTATATTATATATATATATATATATATATATATATATATATATTAAACAGGAGTGGCCACATACTGCTCCTGCAGTGAGAGCGGACAGACACCTTGTCCACGTTGGGAGCCTTAACCTATAAAAATGGCTGCCGTGTCATCTTGCAGAACAGACAAGAGAAAATCTCTCTCCCAGAGGATAAGAAAGTTGGGAGGAAGCTTCCTGGCTGAAGCTGTCGCAGCGAGAAGATAGTTGAAGCTGATGCAGCGAGAAGATAGTTGAAGCTGGCGTAGAGAGAAGATAGTTGAAGCTGGCGTAGCGAGAAGACAGTTGAAGCTGGCGTAGTGAGAAGATAATTAAAGCTAGCGTAGCGAGAAGATAATTGAAGCCGGCGTAGCGAGAAGGTAGTTGAAGCTGGCGTAGCGAGAAGATAATTGAAGCCGGCGTAGCGAGAAGGTAGTTGAAGCTGGCGTAGCGAGAAGATAGTTGAAGCTGACATAGCGAGAAGGTAGTTGAAGCTGGCGTAGAGAGAAGATAGTTGAAGCTGGCGTAGCGAGAAGACAGTTGAAGCTGGCGTAGCGAGAAGATAATTGAAGCCGGCGTAGGGAGAAGGTAGTTGAAGCTGGCGTAGCGAGAAGATAGTTGAAGCTGACATAGCGAGAAGGTAGTTGAAGCTAGCGTAGCGAGAAGATAGTTGAAGCTGACGTAGCGAGAAGGTAGTTGAAGCTAGCGTAGCGAGAAGATAGTTGAATCTGGCGTAGCGTGAAGATAGTTGAAGCTAGCGTAGCGAGAAGATAGTTGAAGCTAGCGTAGCGAGAAGATAGTTGAATCTGGCGTAGCGAGAAGATAGTTGAAGGTGTTGCAGCGAGAAGATAGCTGATGCCATCGAAGCAAGATAGCTGAAGTCAAAGAAATAAGAGTAAAATATCTTACGTTCAGGAATGAAAGATATCTTGCTAGGCCGTGGCACTCTGCATCCAATAAAGTATCGTGGCACTTTGTTGGATACCTGGAATGATTAAAAAAAAAAGGATAGCACCTTTAAAGAGCTTAAGGATATCTCACTGACCTTAGAGAGTTTCTATAAATTGTCTGCGTTGGCCCAGGACCGCGTTCCTGGGCCATCTCTGTTTCTCTTGCAACCGTTTGCAATATTTCCAAGGGCCCGTTTCTGTTCTTGGAGCACGGTATTTAAACAAGGACGATACCTAAACAAGGACGATATTTAAACAAGGACGATACCTAAACAAGGACGATATTTAAAGAAGGACGATACCTAAACAAGGACGATATTTAAACAAGGACGATACCTAAACAAGGACGATATTTAAACAAGGACGATACCTAAACAAGGACGATATTTAAACAAGGACGATACCTAAACAAGGGTGATATTTAAACAAGGACGATACCTAAACAAGGACGATACCTAAACAAGGACGACACCTAAACAAGGATACCTAAACAAGGATGATACCTAAACAAGGACGATACCTAAACAAGGACGATATTTGCTTAAAAAAAAGGGCATCTCCCCGCTACCAGATGCCACCATCCTCATAATTTAGCTTATTTTTTTAACGATATCGTATAGTACGTAAAGTTACGTTAATTTCGTTAAAGTTATTTATCGTAACGTGAAATCCTAACGAACTTTACTCCCGGCTTTATACATGCAAATATTACGAAAATACGTCTCACGACTACCCTCAACCAGGGTGAGCGAAACAGCGTATGACTCACGACTACCCTAGACCAGGATGGGCGAAACAGCGTGAGATTCACGACCACCCTCGACTAGGATGGGCGAAACAGCGTAAGACTCACGAATACTCTCGACAGGGTGGGCGAAACATCGTAAGACACACGACTACCTCGACCAGGGTGGGCGAAACAGCGTAAGGCTCAGGACCACCCTAGACCAGGATGGGCGAAACAGCGTAAGACTAACGATTACCCTCGACCAGGGTGGGCGAAACAGCGTAAGACTCACGACCACCCTCAACCAGGATGGGCGAAACAGCGTAAGAGTAACGATTACCCTCGACCAGGGTGAGCGAAACTGTGTACGACACATTACCCTCGACCAGGGTGAGCGAAACTGTGTACGACACATTACCCTCGACCAGGGTGAGCGAAACAGCGTATCATCATGAAGACTGAGACAAGTTGCACAGGTGTATGTCTCAGTGCGTATACAAAGGTGTATATTCAGTTCGCCCACCCTGGTTGAGGGTAATCGTTAGTCTTACGCTGTTTCGCCCATCCTGGTCTAGGGTGGTCCTGAGCCTTACGCTGTTTCGCCCACCCTGGTCGAGGTAGTCGTGTGTCTTACGATGTTTCGCCCACCCTGTCGAGAGTATTCGTGAGTCTTACGCTGTTTCGCCCATCCTAGTCGAGGGTGGTCGTGAATCTCACGCTGTTTCGCCCATCCTGGTCGAGGGTAGTCGTGAGTTATACGCTGTTTCGCTCACCCTGGTTGAGGGTAGTCGTGAGTCATACGCTGTTTCGCTCACCCTGGTTGAGGGTAGTCGTGAGACGTATTTTCGTAATATTTGCATGTATAAAGCCGGGAGTAAAGTTCGTTAGGATTTCACGTTACGATACGACTACCCTCAACCAGGGTGAGCGAAACAGCGTATGACTCACGACTACCCTCAACCAGGGTGAGCGAAACAGCGTATAACTCACGACTACCCTCGACCAGGATGGGCGAAACAGCGTGAGATTCACGACCACCCTCGACTAGGACGGGCGAAACAGCGTATTACGAAAATACGTCTCACGACTACCCTCAACCAGGGTGAGCGAAACAGCGTATGACTCACGACTACCCTCAACCAGGGTGAGCGAAACAGCGTATGACTCACGACTACCCTCAACCAGGGTGAGCGAAACAGCGTATAACTCACGACTACCCTCGACCAGGATGGGCGAAACAGCGTGAGATTCACGACCACCCTCGACTAGGATGGGCGAAACAGCGTAAGACTCACGAATATTCTCGACAGGGTGGGCAAAACATCGTAAGACACACGACTACCTCGACCAGGGTGGGCGAAACAGCGTAAGGCTCAGGACCACCCTAGACCAGGATGGGCGAAACAGCGTAAGACTAACGATTACCCTCGACCAGGGTGGGCGAAACAGCGTAAGATTCACGACTACTCTCGACCAGGGTGGGGGAAACAGCGTAAGACTCACGACCACCCTCAACCAGGATGGGCGAAACAGCGTAAGACTAACGATTACCCTCGACCAGGGTGAGCGAAACTGTGTACGACACATTACCCTCGACCAGGGTGAGCGAAACAGCGTATCATCATGAAGACTGAGACAAGTTGCACAGGTGTATGTCTCAGTGCGTATACAAAGGTGTATATTCAGTGAGTGGTGTAAGTTTCTCAGTGTATATACGCTGGTGTATGTCTCTCAGTGTGTGTACACTGAGCGGTGTATGTCTCTCAGTGTGTGTACACTGAGTGGTGTATGTCTCAGTGTGTGTACATGAGTGGTGTGTGTCTCAGTGTGTGTACATGAGTGGTGTGTGTCTCAGTGTGTGTACATGAGTGGTGTGTGTCTCAGTGTGTGTACATGAGTGGTGTGTGTCTCAGTGTGTGTACATGAGTGGTGTGTGTCTCAGTGTGTGTACACTGAGCGGTGTATATCTCTCAGTGTGTGTACATGAGTGGTGTGTGTCTCAGTGTGTGTACACTGAGTGGTGTATGTCTTTCAGGGTGTGTACACTGAGTGGTGTGTGTCTCAGTGTGTGTACACTGAGTGGTGTATGTCTCTCAGTGTGTGTACACTGAGCGGTGTATGTCTCTCAGTGTGTGTACACTGAGCGGTGTATGTCTCTCAGTGTGTGTACACTGAGCGGTGTATGTCTCTCAGTGTGTGTACACTGAGCGGTGTATGTCTCTCAGTGTGTGTACATGAGTGGTGTGTGTCTCAGTGTGTGTACACTGAGCGGTGTATATCTCTCAGTGTGTGTACACTGAGCGGTGTATATCTCTCAGTGTGTGTAAACTGAGCGGTGTATATCTCTCAGTGTATATACAATGAGTTCACCTTAATCCCTATTTTAGGCGAACAGATGATCATCGTGTAGTCGATAAGCTTGAAACCCAATTAACCAATCAACCCGATGCAAAACATCTACACAGGGCGAAATGTTGTCCAAGTAAAAGTTGTTTTAGATCTTGCGTTCATAGAGTCGTGTAATTGTTCATGTGCGCGCGCGCGTGTGTGTGTGTGTGTGTGTGTGTGTGTGTGTGTGTGTGTGTGTGTGTGTGTGTGTGTGTGTGTGTGTGTGTGAATATTGCTGTGTGTGTGTGTGAATGTTGCTGTGTGTGTGAATGTTGCTGTGTGTGTGTGTGTGTGTGTGTGTGTGTGTGTGTGAATATTGCTGTGTGTGTGTGTGTGAATGTTGCTGTGTGTGTGTGTGTGTGTGTGTGTGTGTGTGTGTACTCGCCTATTTGTACTCACCTATTTGTGGTTGCAGGGGTCGAGTCACAGCTCCTGACCCCGCCTCTTCGCTGATTGCTACTAGGTCCTCTCTCTCCCTGCCCCATGAGCTCTATCATACCTCGCCTTAAAACTATGTATGGTTCCCGCCTCCACTACGTCACTTTCTAGGCTATTCCACGGCCTGACTTCTCTATGACTGAAGAAATACTTCCTAACATCCCTTTGATTCATCTGAGTCTTCAACTTCCAATTGTGACCTCTTGTGTCTGTGTCCCTTCTCTGGAACATCCCGTCTTTGTCCACCTTGTCTATTCCGCGCAGTTTTTATATGTCGTTATCATGTCTCCCCTGACCCTCCTGTCCTCCAGTGTCGTCAGGCCGATTTCCCTCAACCTTTCTTAGTAGGACAATCCCCGTAGCTCTGGGACTAGTCTTGTTGCAAACCTTTGCACTTTCTCTAATTTCTTGACGTGCTTGACTAGGTGTGGATTTCAAACTGGTGCTGCATACTCCAGTATGGGCCTGAAGTAAATGGTATACAGAGTCTTAAACGAATCCTTACTGAGGTATCGGAACGCTATCCGTAGGTTTGCCAGGCGCCCGTATGCTGCAGCAGTTATCTGATTGATGTGCGCCTCAGGAGATATGCTCGGTGTTATACTCACCCCCAGATCTTTTTCCTTGAGTGAGGTTTGCAGTCTTTGGCCATCTAAACTATATTGTGTCTGCGGTCTTCTTTGCCCTTCCCCAATCTTCATGACTTTGCATTTGGCAGGGTTAAATTCAAGGAGCCAGTTGCTGGACCAGGCTTGTAGCCTGTCCAGGTCTCTTTGTAGTCCTGCCTGATCCTCATCCGATTTGATTCTTCTCATTAACTTCGCATCATCTGCAAACAAGGACACTTCTGAGTCTATCCCTTCCGTTATGTCGTTCACATATACCAAGAACAGCACAGGTCCTAGGACTGACCCCTGTGGAACCCCGCTTGTCACAGGCGCCCACTCTGACACCTCGTCGCGTACCATGACTCGTTGTTGCCTCCCTGTCAGATATTCTCTGATCCATTGCAGTGCCTTTCCTGTTATGTGTGCCTGGTCCTCTAGCTTTTGCAGTAACCTCTTGTGAGGAACTGTGTCGAAGGCCTTCTTGCAGTCCAAAAATATGCAGTCGATCCACCCCTCTCTCTCTTGTCTTACTTCTGTCACCTTGTCATAAAATTCTAGTAGGTTTGTGATACAGGATTTTCCTTCCCTGAAACCGTGCTGGTTGTCAATTATACACTTGTTTCTTTCCAGGCGCCCCACCACTCTCCTCCTGATGATCTTCTCCATGACCTTGCATACTATACACGTTAATGATACAGGTCTGTAGTTTAGTGCCTCATGTCTGTCTCCCTTTTTAAAAACTGGGACTACATTTGCCATTTTCCATACCTCGGGGAGTTGCCCAGTTTCAAATGAATTGTTGAAGATCTTTGTTAATGGCTCACACAATATCTCTGCTCCCTCTTTGAGGACCCATGGAGAGATGTTGTCTGGTCCCACCGCCTTTGAGGTGTCAAGTTCGCATAGCAGCTTCTTCACCTCCTCCTCGGTTATATGTACCTCATCCAGCACTTGCTGGTGTGCCCCCCTGTTCTGATTTCCTGGAGTCCTACTGGTTTCCACTGTAAATACCTCTTTAAATCTTGTGTTGAGCTCCTGACATACCTCTTGGTCGTTTCTTGTGAATTCCCCATCACCCTTCCTCAGTCTGATTACCTGGTCCTTGACTGCTGTTTTCCTCCTGATGTGGCTGTACAACAGCTTCGGGTCAGTCTTTACTTTTGATGCTATGTCATTTTCATACTGTCTCTGAGCCTCCCTTCTTATCTATGCATATTCGTTTCTGGCTCTTCGGCTGATTTCTTTATTTTCCTGAGTTCTCTGTCTTCTGTACCTTTTCCATTCTCTAGTACACCTAGTTTTTGCCTCCCTACACCTTTGGGTGAACCAAGGACTCGTTCTGTTCTTCTGTTTCCCTTGGGAACAAACCTCTCCTCTGCCTCCTTGCATTTTGTTGCCACATAGTCCATCATTTTTTGTACTGGTTTTCCTGTCAGTTCCCTCTCCCACTGAATGTCTTGAAGGAAGTTCCTCATGCCTGAGTAGTTCCCCTTTTGTAGTTTGGTTTTTCCCAGCCTGTTCCTGCTACTCTCTCCACTTGGAGCTCAACTATGTAGTCGAAGCACAGAACCACATGATCACTAGCTCCCAGGGGCCTTTCATACATGATACCCTCGATGTCCGAACTACTCAATGTGAATACAAGGTCCAGCCTTGCTGGTTCATCCTCTCCTCTCCTCTCTCTCTGGTAGTGTCTCTAACATGTTGATGCATGAGGTTTTCCAGTACCACATCCATCATCTTGGCTCTCCATGTTTCGGGACCCCCATGGGGCTCCAGGTTTTCCCAGTCAATCTCCTTGTGATTGAAATCACCCATAACTAGTAACTTTGCTCCCCCCATGTTTGCTCTCCTGGCCACCTCGGCTAGTGTGTCGATCATTGCTCTGTTGCTCTCATCGTATTCTTCTCTTGGCCTCCTGCAGTTCTGTGGTGGGTTGTACATTACTGCAATTATCACCTTATGTCCCTCAGACTGGATTGTTCCTACTAAGTAGTCCCTTTCGCCCGTGCCATCCATTCCTTCCATGTTCTCAAAACCCCACTGGTTTTTAATGAGCAGTGCAACTCCTCCTCCCCCTCTCCTCCCTCTGTCTTTCCTGAGGATTTGATATCCGGATGGAAAGATTGAATCTGTTATTTTTCTGGTGAGTTTTGTTTCTGTGAGTGCTATTATGTCTGGGAATGTCTCCTTGATTCTTTCGTGCCTCTCCTCATACTTGTTTGTTATTCCATCTGCATTTGTATACCACACCTTCAACTCTTTTCTAAGACTGTGGTCTGGGACGTATATTGGGGTTGGGGAAGTGGGAGACCTGGTAAGGAACTATGGGTTGTTGCTGTGTGTGTGTGTGTGTAATGTAGTGGGTGGGGGCATTGGATGTGGCATGGGTGTTTTGATTTAGAGTGTTTGGTTGCACTGGGGTTGCTGTGTGTGTGTGTGAATGTTGCTGTGTGTGTGTGAATGTTGCTGTGTGTGTGTGTGTGTGTGTGTGTGTGTGTGTGTGTGTGTGTGTGTGTGTGTGTGTGTGTGTGTGTGTGTGAATGTTGCTGTGTGTGTGTGTGTGTGTGTGTGTGTGTGTGTGTGTGCGTGTGAATGTTGCTGTGTGTGTGTGTGTGTGAATGTTACCGTGTCTGTGTGAATGTTGCAGGCGTGTGTGACTGGAATGCGTAGAGAATCGATTGTGAATCATAGTCATTGCAATGGTAATTGTCGTGTGTGTGTGTGTGTGTGTGTGTGTGAATACTCGCCTAATTGTACTCACTTAATTGTGGTTAGATGGGTTGAGTCATAGCTCCTGGCCCTGCCTCTTCACTGATTGTGTGTGTGTGTGTGTGTGTGTGTGTGTGTGTGTGTGTAAGGTGCAGTTCCTTTAAGAGTATGTAATTCATTCCTCTTTTCTCTAAGATTAGCTTTAGAGCAAATCTGTAGTTTCATAATATGTTTGCTAAAGGAGTGGCTTCATGCTGGTGCTGCGTACTCAGTGATGGGCCTTACCTATGTTTTACCTGAAGGTTTCTTTGTTAAGGTCCCTTAGTACTATTCTTATTGTGCATAGGCTGCCTTGGTTATTAAACTGATGTGAGCCTCTGGTGACAAGCTTGGTGTTATGCTTACCCCACATCCCTCCCCAGGTTCTGTGCTTATTTCTAGCTCCGATAAACCCTTGCTGAAATACTTGACGATATCCTAATTGCCACAATGAATTCTCTCAGCTCATACTGGCAGATTTCAGCACCTTGTATGAATCCCATCTTACGTGACGGATTATGACAGGGAAACACGGCTAGCTTTTGTCCCCAGTGTGTAATTATCATATAGAATAGGGTAGCAGTACAATGCTGATGTATCCAGCTTTATTTAATAATCTAGGTCCTATGCTTACTCCTAGGGACACTCTCCCAGTCTATATTTCCTATCTGGTCTTCTCTAATTCCCCGAGTTTCACAATTTTGCACTTGCTGAGGGTAACGTGGAATAAACACACTTGGGATATCTGACTATCAAATCAACCCAAGAAGCAATGTTTGTCACCCAGCTCTAACTGCTACACAATCACTATGTTTCTGACTGTCCCAGATAAGACACAGTCTTCTGCCCTGAGTGTGGGAGATCAGGAGACAAATTCACCAACTGAGAGAGAGAAACACCACCGTCGTGACTGAACTGTGGAAACTGTGTAGAAGACCATCGCAATCCAGCAGTCTTATGTCCTACCAGCAAGGAGGAACTGATCACCAGCAAGGAGGAACTGATCACCAGCAAGGAGGAACTGATCACCAGCAAGGAGGAACTGATCACCAGCAAGGAGGAACTGATCACCAGGAAAAAACTGAGGCCAACTCTCAAATGAACTCCACTACTCTCAACACGGTTTTTAAGAGTGCTACCTATGCAGAGGTAACCAAGACCAGATAACAAACCTCAGCTGTCGCCCTAACCCAGAGGATTCAAGAAAATGTACCTACAAGCTCCTTCAGGAGAATCATCTTACATGAAAACGCACCTATAAACTACTCAGGAGAATCATCCTTGCTCACCTGCATAATGGATCTCCACCTGCATCCTTCATCATAACAACAAGCGCAATCTTTCGTCAGAACAACCTCTTAGAGATGACCTTCCCAGATGACATAAGATCAGCTAACATACTCAGAGACGTACCACTAATCACTGACTGCCACACTATGTAAGGTTCGTCAGGAAACAGGACACCACCACCTCCCTGCATTACTTTCACAACAGCTCTCATCCTGCTTGGAAAACATCCAGGGAACACACTGACGAAACCGACAACAATAGTCCTACCCAAGACAGAGCGAGTATTTGTACGCAAGATCAAACACGAGATACACAGTTCCCATCAGGCAAACAGTCCACACCAGGCAAACAGTCCACACCAAATAGTCCACACCAGGCAAACAGTCCAAACCAAACAGTTCATACAAGACAAACCGTCCACACCAGACAGTCCACACCAGGTAAACATTTTACACCAGGTAAACAGTTCCCTCCGCTGGACAAAGGAACCACTCTCTCCCATGACAGTGTTTACACTGTCAATTATTTTACCACTCGTAAACTCGTCCAAACACTTCGTATTGGGTAGATCATACCCACTTCCCATCCTACATCAAGATCTCCTCAGCATCCTTATCATCTCAGCATCCTTGAACATCAAGATCTCAGCACCATCTTCAAGATCTCAGCATCCATCAAGATCTCAGCATCCATCAAGATCTCAGCATCCATCAAGATCTCAGCATCCATCAAGATCTCAGCATCCATCAAGATCTCAGCATCCATCAAGATCTCAGCATCCATCAAGATCTCAGCATCCATCAAGACCTCAGCATCAGCATCCATCAAGATCTCAGCATCCATCAAGATCTCAGCATCCATCAAGATCTCAGCATCCATCAAGATCTCAGCATCCATCAAGACCTCAGCATCCATCAAGATCTCAGCATCCATCAAGATCTCAGCATCCATCAAGACCTCAGCATCCATCAAGATCTCAGCATCCATCAAGATCTCAGCATCGATCAAGACCTCAGCATCCATCAAGATCTCAGCATCGATCAAGACCTCAGCATCCTTCAAGACATCATTACAAGGAACAATTACATCACTTCATTACAAGTTGGGAATGGTACGTTAGCATGTCAAGTCAGTATAACTGACATGACAGTATGACCTAGCTGGAGTATACCTGGAGGGTGTTCCGGGGGACAACGCCCCCTGACAAGGTGGATAGGCCTCTCATCTATTGCCATCTATTTTCTTTAGTTTCATCCTTACCCATTTATACCCCCCCACCCCTCTCTTTTTTTTACCTCTCCCTTCTTTCACCCCTATAATCCTTTATGAAACCTAGGAAAAAAAGTGTGTGTGTGTGTGTGTGTGTGTGTGTGTGTGTGTGTGTGTGTGTGTGTGTGTGTGTGTGTGTGTGTGTGTGTGTATGTGTGTGTGTGTGTATGTGCATGTGTATGTGTGTCAAATATCAGTTTTAAACTCTGATTTGTGATCACAGTTAACTTTTGCAATTTAATTGTCCGTGTTAAATGGCCTATTGTTTGTTTACTTTTTATGACCCCCCCTCCCCCTTCCCCTCGCCCCCCCCTCACTCCTCTCTCTTTCTACAAGGGTCATTTGTCACATCAGTGGTGAGCGTACACTAGTCACTCGTCCGATCAACCGGGCTGTTTGTACTCGCCGCCAGTGTCTCCGAGGACTAGGCGAGTACAGATAGACGGCATACTGTCTCGCTCGTAGCTGGAGGATCGAACCTCCGTCCCTCTTTGAGCTCAGTGACCCACACGAGTTCAACGTTTCTCAAAAATCTAAAAAAATGGACTGATTATGTGTGTTTCAATGTGGTTCAACGGCCTCTCTCTCTCTCTCTCTCTCTCTCTCTCTCGCTTTGCCTGTCTCTCTATGGCTGTCTGTCTCGCTATTTGTCTCTGCCTTTCTCTGCCTCTGGCTGTCTCTTAGTGTTTCTCCACATAATAATAACACATCTCTCGCCGCTGAAGCCAGTAATTTGAACAAGCAAACTATGCTGACTCCTAATTTGCATATGTCAAATATTTCCTCCTGTTATGTCGTCCGTTTCACATTGCATCAGACAGGTAATTGCCTACCACCGTATACTGAGTGAAACTTTTCGTAATTATCGAAATCGTATGCGACGGCTTATTTGACGGTGTACGTTACTTAGGAAATGTAGATTGTGTGGAAATAGTTGTAGGTGGTGGTGGTGATTGTGGTTGTAAATGGTTGTTGTAGATGGTAATGGTAATTTTCAGATATTGGTGACTAAGTAATTGTTGTGGTGATTGTAGGTAGTGTTGTGGTGATTGTAGGTAGTATTGTAGTGATAGTAGGCAGTGATTAAGTGGTAGTGATTGGTTGATTGTATGTGGTAGTGGTAAGTGTTGATTTACATGGTGATTGTAGGCAGTGGTGACTGTAGGGGTGACTGTAGGAGGTAGATACTATAGGTAGTCCCGGTGATATTAGGTAGCAGAAGTGACTGTAGGGGTGATTACTGTAGTGGGTGGTGATTGTAGGTGATGGGGTGATTGTATAGTGGTAGTGGTGGTTGACGGTGATTGTAAGTGGGTGGTGACTAAACATTGGTGAATCCAGATGGTGGTAGTAGTGATTGTAGGTGGGTGGATGCGATTGATTGTAAGTGGGTGATGGTGACAATGTGGTGGTGGTGACTGAAGGTGGTGGGTAGTAAGGATTGCAGGTGGGTGGTGACTGTAGGTAGTGGTGATGTTAATTGTAGGTGGGGTACTTCTAGATGGCGCGGGTGATTGTAAGTGGAGGTGATAGCGATTGAAGGTATACGAGATGGCTGTAGGTAATGGTGGTTGTAGGTGGTGGTTGAAGGTAATAGTGGTGGTTGTAGGTAATAGTGGTGGTTGTAGGTAATAGTGATGGTTGTAGGTAGTAGTGGTGGTTGTAGGTAATAGTGGTGGTTGTAGGTAATAGTGATGGTTGTAGGTAGTAGTGGTGGTTGTAGGTAGTAGTGGTGGTTGTAGGTAATAGTGATGGTTGTAGGTAGTAACGATGGTTGTAGGTAGTAGTGGCTAGTGGTGGTTGTAGGTAGTGGTGGTTGTAGGTAGTGGTGGTTGTAGGTGGTGGTGGTTGTAGGTAGTAACGATGGTCGTAGGTAGTAATGGTGGTGGAAGTGGTAATGGTTGTAGTAAGAGTGAAGAATGACATAAGAGTCTAAGAGTTATCTTGGACAATTAATAACGGGTTATCCACAAAGTTATCGGATAAATCTCTAAAGTCTGAAACACACATCACTACTTACCGGGAGGATCCGAGTCTACAAGTCTCAAACACGTATCACTCTACCCACCCTCTAATAAGACTTGTGGACATTGATATACTAGCAAGTATATTACGCTGAGTAATGTTCTGTTGTTCGAAAGCTTAGTGTTGTGTAGCACGCACACACACACACGCACACACACGCACACACACACACACACACACACACACACACACACACACACACACACTAAACTGCAGGCCAGTGTCACTGACTTACATAGCGAAGTCATGTAA
This sequence comes from Cherax quadricarinatus, assembly GCF_038502225.1. Taxonomy (NCBI): domain Eukaryota; kingdom Metazoa; phylum Arthropoda; class Malacostraca; order Decapoda; family Parastacidae; genus Cherax; species Cherax quadricarinatus. The sequence continues at coordinate 13,999,892 of NC_091367.1, forward strand.
TGGAGAAGATAACCAGGAGTGTGGTGGAGCACCTGGAAAGCAGAGGATTCATAAACCACCACCAGCACGGCTTTAAAGATGGTAAATCCTGTCTCGCAAAGCCGATCCAGTTCTATGACAACGTAACAGGTGAGAGGTAAGAGAGACGGACTGGTGGACTGCCTGTTCATTTGACACAGTACCACACAGACTGAGGCGGCAGGAATAACATGGAAGACACTACGATGTATCAAGGGATAAATAAGAGGGTGGAAAAGACTGATTATCCGGGAAGAGATATTAAGATGGGTAGGTATGACAGCTGGGGTGCCACAAAGATCAGTACTGGGTCCAGTATACTGTGTATCGTATACATGAACGATGTATCCCCGTGTGCAGACGTAAATTGATAATGAGAATAAAAACGAATGCGCACAGGAAAAAGTCAGATAAGTGGCTGTTTGAATTCAACCCCAGCAAATAAAGTTGCAAAAACTGAGGAAGAAAAATGATGGGAAACTGAAGGAGAAATGTTCTGGTGATACCGACAAGATATGGAAAAAGACACTTACGTACAGTTTAGGACAGTTATTAAAGGAAGCGAGTGACTTCTTCAGTTCCGAGTATAGTGGCTAAGAGAGAAGCTTCAAACCTTCCTTGTGAAGTAAGACCTAGGGGTGAGCAAAGTGCCCAGCGTATCTCCTGAGGAACAAGACCTAGGGGTGCGCACAGTGTCCAACGTATCTCCCGAGAAACAAGACCGTGGGATGAGCACAGTGTCCAGCATACCTCCTGAGGAACAAGACCTAGGGGTGAGCACAGTGTCCAACATATCTCCCGAGAAACAAGACCGTGGGATGAACACAGTGTCGAGCATACCTCCTGAGGAACAAGACCTAGGGGTGAGCACAGTACCCAGTGTATCTCCTGGGAAACAAGACCTAGGGGTGCACACAGTGCCCAGCATATCTCCTTAGGAACAAGACCGTAGGGTGAGCACAGTCTCCAGCATATCTCCCGAGGCGCACGTCACTCTCATCCTCTGCAGTGTGTACTCGTTTGGCAAATCTAAGAGTAACTTTCAGGACTTTCAAGGAAGATTCATAACCTTTAATAGGATATCTGTCAGGTTCTTCTTGCAATATACAGCAGCAGTTGCAAGTTGAAGACGTAGAGGTGTGACTGAGATGTCAGGTTGTATTACCTCAGCCTCAGTGTGGTCAGGAATTGGAGCGACCTGACGACACGCAATGGAGGCAGACTCTATATATAGTTTTATGAATATGTACGACAAGGCCCAAGAGGCTACACGGGAGTAAATCCGGCAGGTGCCAAGTAGAGGGGCAGGGCCAGGAGCTGATACTCGACCCATGCCACACCACGTAGTTGAGTACACACACACACACACACTCGGCCCTTGCAACAACACACACACACACTATCGACAAGTGCCTTTGACAACCAAAACAACAAGACAGGTGTCTACTGACAAATACCTCTGACAACTAGTAACACACCTCACACACTACACACACATACAGGGTGCCAGGAGCTGTGACTCGACTCCTGCAACCACAACTAGACGAGTACACACATACCCACACACAGAGTAGAAGCACCACCAGTAGAGTCATGGAATCGAACACCAGCCAGCAGGGGCTTAGCAGAATTAAATCCTCTCTTACAAACTCACTGACACACTATGACAAAAAACAGATAATAACAACGTTAACAGTGACGGGTGGACTGCATATTTACCGACTGCAAGAAAGTCTTTGACACAGTTGCACGTGACAAAGCACAATAAAAAAAATGATTCATAGAACAGGAAATAAAGAGTGAAGAAGGAAATGGAAGCAAATATTGATAACAGTGGAGAGAACAATAAAGAATGTAGGAGTTTAAAAAGCAAACCACAGAACATTCAAAGAAAATAAGGAGGCGGGGGAGGAATAAGAGAAGAGAATACGACAAAATTAATTTAGGTAATATATACTTACCTTGAGTAACGAAATAAGGAAGCGAAGCCCTGAGTAAGATATTGTAATGAGATTCAACATGTCAGAGACAGGACAGACATGTAATGCATGAGATGATTCTGAGATGACGTTTTGCCCATTCCTGTGTTAAACGTTGTATATTACATGTCTTTATGCCCTAATGTATCGCAATGATACACGATCTTTGATGATAATGTATCACAATGATACATGATCCTTGATGATAATGTATCACAATGATACATGATCCTTGATGATAATGTATCACAATGATACATGATCCTTGATGATAATGTATCACAATGATACATGATCCTTGATGATAATGTATCACAATGATACATGATCCTTGATGATAATGTATCACAATGATACATGATCCTTGATGATAATGTATCACAATGATACATGATCCTTGATGATAATGTATCACAATGATACATGATCCTTGATGATAATGTATCACAATGATACATGATCCTTGATGATAATGTATCACAATGATACATGATCCTTGATGATAATGTATCACAATGATACATGATCCTTGATGATAATGTATCACAATGATACATGATCCTTGATGATAATGTATCACAATGATACATGATCCTTGATGATAATGTATCACAATGATACATGATCCTTGATGATAATGAGACCACCGTTAAGCTGATCAGGAAGACACATGTGTAATACCAATGCAGCTTTGTTGACGAAACGTTTCGCCTGCTCTGTAGCCTTCATCAGTCGATTAAGGAGATGAATTACAGGTCAGGAGACAGAGGAAATGAAGTAGCAGCAGTCGTCTGAGGGAATTAGTCCCTCATCATCAGGCTAAAACACTGATGATCTCCCACCTAGTCTGAGGGACTGATTACCCCATACTACCTCCTCCCTCCTTTCTCTCTCTCTCTCTCTCTCTCTCTCTCTCTCTCTCTCTCCCTCCCCCTCTAAGTCGTGACGAATAGGTAAAAATTGTGATTTTGGCTTAAATAGCAACGTTCTTACCGAATAAAGCAAGCGAAAATTTGTGTATGCAATAATTTCGCAAAAATCATTCCGAACGTAATGGAAAAATATATTTCCTTGTGTTTGTTTATTAAATTATTATAAACTTATCTAAAATATACTAAGCTGGATTAGGCTAAATTAAATTACGCTTGTTATAAAAATGCTAGGTAAATTTTCTAAGGTTCTTTTGGTACAAAATTATTAATTTTTACATTAACATAATTGAAAAAAAATATATCTTTAAATGTATAAGAGAAATACATATACAACATACACTACACACACAGTATGGTGGACATACACTATACACACACAGTATAAACATGACACAGAACATCAACGCACACTTTGACATCAGTAACGTACAGACAATAACGTTCAGACATTACCCACGTACATACTTGTGTATCCTCACTGGTTATCGAGGTAATAAAGATACCCAGGTGTTGTACACGTGTTTTATTATTCAGTAAAGATACCCAGGTGTTGTACATGTGTTTTATTATTCAGTAAAGATACCCAGGTGTTGTACATGTGTTTTATTAATCAGTAAAGATACCCAAGAATTGTACATGTGTTTGATTCATCAATAAAGATACCCAGGTGTTGTACGTGTGTTTTATTATTCAGTAAAAATACCCAGGTGTTGTACATGTGTTTTATTATTCAGTAAAGATACCCAGGTGTTGTACACGTGTTTTATTATTCAGTAAAGATACCCAGGTGTTGTACACGTGTTTTATTATTCAGTAAAGATACCCAGGTGTTGTACATGTGTTTTATTATTCAGTAAAGATACCCAGGTGTTGTACGTGTGTTTTATTATTCAGTAAAGATACCCAGGTGTTGTACATGTGTTTTATTATTCAGTAAAGATACCCAGGTCTTGTACATGTGTTTTATTATTCAGTAAAGATACCCAGGTGTTGTACGTGTGTTTTATTATTCAGTAAAGATACCCAGGTGTTGTACATGTGTTTTATTATTCAGTAAAGATACCCAGGTGTTGTACATGTGTTTTATTATTCAGTAAAGATACCCAGGTGTTGTACATGTGTTTTATTATTCAGTAAAGATACCCAGGTGTTGTACACGTGTTTTATTATTCAGTAAAGATACCCAGGTGTTGTACGTGTGTTTTATTATTCAGTAAAGATACCCAGGTGTTGTACATGTGTTTTATTATTCAGTAAAGATACCCAGGTGTTGTACATGTGTTTTATTATTCAGTAAAGATACCCAGGTGTTGTACATGTGTTTTATTATTCAGTAAAGATACCCAGGTGTTGTACACGTGTTTTATTATTCAGTAAAGATACCCAGGTGTTGTACGTGTGTTTTATTATTCAGTAAAGATACCCAGGTGTTGTACATGTGTTTTATTATTCAGTAAAGATACCCAGGTGTTGTACACGTGTTTTATTATTCAGTAAAGATACCCAGGTGTTGTACGTGTGTTTTATTATTCAGTAAAGATACCCAGGTGTTGTACATGTGTTTTATTATTCAGTAAAGATACCCAGGTCTTGTACATGTGTTTTATTATTCAGTAAAGATACCCAGGTGTTGTACATGTGTTTGATTCATCACCTTGTTGGTACTGTACAATACATGCTCACAGGATGGATGGAACTTCTGCTAAATATTGCTCCTGCTACTACTAATGGTAATCTTTATTACTACTGCTACTACTAATGGTAATCTTTATTACTACTGCTACTACTAATGGTGATCTTTATTACTACTGCTACTACTAATGGTAATCTTTATTACTACTGCTACTACTAATGGTAATCTTTATTACTACTGCTACTACTAATGGTAATCTTTATTACTACTGCTACTACTAATGGTAATCTTTATTACTACTGATACTACTAATGGTAATCTTTATTACTACTGATACTACTAATGGTAATCTTTATTACTACTGATACTACTAATGGTAATCTTTATTACTACTGCTACTACTAATGGTAATCTTTATTACTACTACTACTACTAATGGTAATCTTTATTACTACGAGCACAAGGTATACATTCCTAGCTGACATCAATGACATTCTACTATAAGCCGCTTGTTATGCAGAATTTTTCGGGCCAATTAGGTCAGTTTTGTCCCCAAGATGCGACCCACACCAGTCGACTAACATTCAGGTACTTATTTTACTGATAGGTGAACATGGTCAGCAGGTGTCCTAAGGAAACACGTTCTAATGTTTCCACCCGTACCGGGGATCAACCCCCGGACCTCGGTGTGTGAGCTGAGTGCGCTATCAATCGACCTACGGGACACCTAAAGTACAGCATTCAGGTACCTTACCATGTAAACATCTTCAATAGTCTTCAAATTATGATGGATCATTCCTCTAGTATCACCAGCTTGGAGCTCACACCGAGGTAAGCTTGTGCTGGAGTTTTATATTTAGAGAGCTTTACAACCTGGCAAGTTTCAAAATTTGAGAACGAGAAAATTCTGTAACTTGATGTAATGGGGAGACATGAACACGTAGTACATGATAGTCATATATTTAAAGGTTACACTGGGAATTAAAAGTTGTATGGAAATAAAGGAACATAAATGGAAGCTGCAAACCCACATGAGTCACAAGGGATGTTAGGAAATAATTCTTCAGTTTGAATTAGCAGAGGAATCAATTGGAATAGTGGAAACAGTACATAGTTCAAGAATAGCTACGATAGCACCCCGAGTTGCTACGAACCAACAATAGTAGGGACAGGACCTAAGACTCGACCCTCATCATACGCAACTGGGCGAGTATGCACACACACACACACACACACACACACACACACACACACACACACACACACAAACTTCTCACAACAGGCCAAGTGTCTATCAACAAGTGCCTTTGACAGCTGATAACTAACACACACACACACACACACAGGAAGTAATGGCTGGTCATAGACCATTATCAGTATGACTATTTTAACCATTTCAAGACCAGATAACGATGATAACTGACCGTTATCTGGTCTCCTCTCTTTCTCTGGTCTCCTCCACCTCCCGCTTTTCCTCCATCCTCCTCTTCTTCCTCCTCTTAATCCTGTATCCCCTTCCTGAAACATCAACTTCTCAGTATTTCCCCTACGTATCCCTTACCAAATAACGCAGTCGCTTCCTTTACTTAATAACGAATTCCTCTAATCTTGTTTCTTCTCTCATTTATTGCAGGTAAGTAGAGAGAGAGAGAGGGAGAGAGAAGAGAAACAACAAAAGCTGGGAAGAGCAGTAAGTAATAAGAACCAAGAAACTTGCTTACGAATACAGCGGAACCAAAAAAGTAGTGCACAAGGTAAATCTATGTCGACAGATTTACATGTCGCTCTATGTAGAGCTTTGGTAAAGCTCTACGGAGACATACGTACATCTGTAAAAGATTTGCACTCTACACAGAGCAAACATTTACTTATATACAGAGTAAATTAAGATTTACTCTTAATACAGTGTAAATAAAGATTACTTTTTATTCAGTGTAAATGAAGATTTATTCTAGAGTAGCATTGTTGCACCTGACTGGCTTGTAAACGCACCTGACTGGCTTGTAAACGCACCTGACTGGCTTGTAAACGCACCTGACTGGCTTGTAAACGCACCTGACTGGCTTGTAAACGCACCTGACTGGCTTGTAAACGCACCTGACTGGCTTGTAAACGCACCTGACTGGCTTGTAAACGCACCTGACTGGCTTGTAAATGCACCTGACTGGCTTGTAAACGCACCTGACTGGCTTGTAAACGCACCTGACTGGCTTGTAAACGCACCTGACTGGCTTGTAAACGCACCTGACTGGCTTGTAAACGCACCTGACTGGCTTGTAAACGCACCTGACTGGCTTGTAAACGCACCTGACTGGCTTGTAAACGCAACTGACTGGCTTGTAAACGCACCTGACTGGCTTGTAAACGCACCTGACTGGCTTGTAAATGCACCTGACTGGCTTGTAAACGCACCTGACTGGCTTGTAAACGCACCTGACTGGCTTGTAAACGCACCTGACTGGCTTGTAAACGCACCTGACTGGCTTGTAAATGCACCTGACTGGCTTGTAAACGCACCTGACTGGCTTGTAAACGCACCTGACTGGCTTGTAAACGCACCTGACTGGCTTGTAAACGCACCTGACTGGCTTGTAAACGCACCTGACTGGCTTGTAAACGCACCTGACTGGCTTGTAAACGCACCTGACTGGCTTGTAAACGCACCTGACTGGCTTGTAAACGCAACTGACTGGCTTGTAAACGCACCTGACTGGCTTGTAAACGCACCTGACTGGCTTGTAAATGCACCTGACTGGCTTGTAAACGCACCTGACTGGCTTGTAAACGCACCTGACTGGCTTGTAAACGCACCTGACTGGCTTGTAAACGCACCTGACTGGCTTGTAAACGCACCTGACTGGCTTGTAAACGCACCTGACTGGCTTGTAAACGCACCTGGCTTGTAAACGCAACTGACTGGCTTGTAAACGCACCTGACTGGCTTGTAAACGCACCTGACTGGCTTGTAAACGCACCTGACTGGCTTGTAAACGCACCTGACTGGCTTGTAAACGCACCTGACTGGCTTGTAAACGCAACTGACTGGCTTGTAAACGCAACTGACTGGCTTGTAAACGCACCTGACTGGCTTGTAAACGCTCCTGACTGGCTTGTAAACGCACCTGACTGGCTTGTAAACGCACCTGACTGGCTTGTAAACGCACCTGACTGGCTTGTAAACGCACCTGACTGGCTTGTAAACGCAACTGACTGGCTTGTAAACGCAACTGACTGGCTTGTAAACGCACCTGTCTGGCTTGTAAACGCAACTGTCTGGCTTGTAAACGCAACTGTCTGGCTTGTAAACGCACCTGACTGGAGTGTAAACGCACCTGACTGGAGTGTAAACGCACCTAACAAGTGTCAACGCACCTAACAAGAGTGTCAACGCACCTAACAAGAGTGTAAACGCACCTAACAAGAGTGTAAACGCACCTGACTGGAGTGTAAACGCACCTGACTGGAGTGTAAACGCACCTGACTGGAGTGTAAACGCACCTGACTGGAGTGTAAACGCACCTGACTGGAGTGTAAACGCACCTGACTGGAGTGTAAACGCACCTGACTGGAATGTAAACGCACCTGACTGGAATGTAAACGCACCTGACTGGAGTGTAAACGCATCTGACTGGAGTGTAAACGCACCTGACTGGAGTGTAAACGCACCTGACTGGAGTGTAAACGCACCTGACTGGAGTGTAAACGCACCTGACTTGAGTGTAAACGCACCTGACTGGAGTGTAAACGCACCTGACTGGAGTGTAAACGCACCTGACTGGAGTGTAAACGCACCTGACTGGAGTGTAAACGCACCTAACAAGAGTGTCAACGCACCTAACAAGAGTGTCAACGCACCAAACAAGAGTGTTAACGCACCTAACAAGAGTGTCAACGCACCTAACAAGAGTGTCAACGCACCTAACAAGAGTGTCAACGCACCTAACAAGAGTGTCAACGCACCTAACAAGAGTGTCAACGCACCAAACAAGAGTGTCAACGCACCTAACAAGAGGGTAAAAGCACCTAACAAGAGTGTCAACGCACCTAACAAGAGTGTCAACGCACCTAACAAGAGTGTCAACGCACCTAACAAGAGTGACAACGCACCAAACAAGAGTGTCAACGCACCTAACAAGAGTGTCAACGCACCTAACAAGAGTGTCAACGCACCTGACAAGAGTGTCAACGCACCAAACAAGAGTGTCAACGCACCTAACAAGAGTGTCAACGCACCTAACAAGAGTGTCAACGCACCTAACAAGAGTGTAAGCGCACCAAACAAGAGTGTAAACGCACCAACTGGTTGTTTGACGTTGATCAGGTTCTTTTGCAAAACAAATCATTGTTTACACCAGAGATTATTAGAAGATAAAGTTTCCAAATGATTTTATTGTTTACTAAGTCTGATGTACAACAAACTTCACTGTTTACGGCAGACTGCAGTGTTTACAACCAGCTGCACTGTTTACAACCAGCTGCACTGTTTACAACCAGCTGCACTGTTTACAACCAGCTGCACTGTTTACAACCAGCTGCAGTGTTTACAACCAGCTGCACTGTTTACAACCAGCTGCACTGTTTACAAGCAGCTGCAGTGTTTACAACCAGCTGCAGTGTTTACAACCAGTTGCACTGTTTACAACAGACTGCACTGTTTACAACCAGTTGCACTGTTTACAACAGACTGCACTGTTTACAACCAGTTGCACTGTTTACAACCAGCTGCACTGTTTACAACCAGCTGCACTGTTTACAACCAGCTGCACTGTTTACAACCAGCTGCAGTGTTTACAACCAGCTGCACTGTTTACAACCAGCTGCACTGTTTACAACCAGCTGCAGTGTTTACAACCAGCTGCAGTGTTTACAACCAGTTGCACTGTTTACAACAGACTGCACTGTTTACAACCAGTTGCACTGTTTACAACAGACTGCACTGTTTACAATCAGCTGCACTGTTTACAGTAAACTGTTCGCAGCAGCTTGAATTTTTTTTACAAGTTTATAACAGACTGCATTACTTGCAAGAGGTTAAATTTACAACGATTTACAACAGACTGTATTTACTAGCCGATAGAATTATTTACAACAAACTGTATTTTTTTACAGAAGATTGTATTTAAAAAAATCCAACAAATTGGCCGTAATAAATTGGGCTCCGAACTTATTTTTAATTGAATTCCAAGTAAAAAAATATTTACAACTAATTTTTTTCATGTTTTAGCAAAAACAAAAACTTGTGTCGAGAGAATTTGTTTGCAACGACAAAAATTTGTTTGGTTTATACCAAAGTTATTGTCTACGTAACCCTTTGGACACCACCCTTGGACACTACCCTTGGACACTACCCTTTGGACACTACCCTTTGGACACCACCCTTTGGACACCATCTTTGGACACCATCCTTGGACACTACCCTTTGGACACCACCCTTTGGACGCCACCCTTTGGACGCCACCCTTGGACACCACCCTTGGACACCACCCTTTGGACACAACCCTTGGATACCACCCTTTGGACACCACCCTTGGACACCACGCTTGGATACTACCCTTTGGACACAACTCTTTGGACACCACCCTTTGGACACCACCCTTTGGACACCACCCTTTGGACACCACCCTTTGGACACCACCCTTTGGACACCACCCTTTGGACACCACCCTTTGGACACCACCCTTTGGACGCTACCCTTGGACACAACCCTTGGACACAACCCTTGGACAAAACCCTTGGACACAACCCTTGGACACAACCTCTACCTTTCTCAAATATCGTCAAATTTCCTCTTTAACATATGACCTTTGAGAACAGATATGGGAAGAGAAAATTAGGAGAGTAGATAAAGTGGTGAGAAGGGGGGAGAGAGAGAGAGGGAGGGAGGGAAAGGAGAGAGAGAAAGAGAGAGAGGAGAGGGGAGAGACACAGAGACAGAGAGACAGAGAGACAGAGACAGAGAGAGAGAGAGAGAGAGAGAGAGAGAGAGAGAGAGAGAGAGAGAGAGAGAGAGAGAGAGAGAGAGAGAGAGAGAGAGACAGAGAGAGAGAGAGAGAGAGAGAGAGAGAGAGAGAGAGAGAGAGAGAGAGAGAGAGAGAGAGAGAGAGAGAGAGACAGACAGACAGACAGACAGAGAGAGGTAGGTTTCATTTTCTTAGATTGCAAGAAAGAGTTTGATAGACTGTGCCCCCACATGATCATGACTGGAAGAGAACTTGAGACTCTGGCAGGAGTAACAGGAAATGTACTCTGGTGTAACAGGAAATGTACTCTGGTGTAACAGGAAACGTACTCTGGTGGATCATTGAGCACCTGAGTGGAAGGAAGCCAAGAGTGACTGTCCAGGAAGAGACGTCAGAATGGGAAAGTGTACACAATTATCCCACACATAAAGAGGAACTGACGACGACGTTTCGATCATTTCCCATCTTTGTCCCACTCGCCTATATATACTGGCTCCCTCACTCTTTTCTGTTAGTGTGACTTTGTAAATGGTTCAAGTCGGACTGAAACGTCGTCGTAAGCTCCTCTCTATGTGAAGATTATTTCCATATTGTTCCAGCCACGACACTGTGTCTTCTGTTCTCTTAGGGAAATGTAACAAGCAGGGTTCTGCAAGGATTAGCATTAGCGTCACAGCAGTTTCTGGTATATGTGAATATTCCAGACGGGATTAACTCATTCGTATCTTTATATGTCACACTATTGGGGAGAATAAAATTAGAGATCAAAGAAAGGTTACAAATAAATCTAGATAAATGGCAAAACTTTACCTTTTATATACCTTTGACTTCACCTTTGATATACCTTTGACTTCACCTTTGATATACCTTTGACTTCACCTTTGATATACCTTTGACTTCACCTTTGATGTATTCTGAGTTTTTGTACTCCCAGAGCCCGGCCCAGGGCCAGGGTTGTCTGGTGCTTGCCTGGTTAACCAGGGTGTTGTTGTTAGTTGTTGCTTGATTTCAACCACCAACAAATGCAAAGTCATAAAGACTGGGGGAAGGGACAAGACCGAAATAACCTCAGTAGCCAATCCTCGTCTGGTAAGTGATTCCGTAGCCTGGCGGGCAAAGCTCTCGCTCCACACGCGGAGGGCCAGGGTTCGATTCCCGGGGAGGTGGGAACATCTCGACGAGTTTCCTTATACCTGTTGTCCTGTTCACCTAGCAGCAAATATGTACCTAGGTGTTAGTCGACTGGTGTGGGTCGCATCCTGGGGGACAAGCTTGAGACGCTTGGGTTAACCTGGATGAACAGCCTTCAGGAATCTCAACAGCTATTCCGGGCGCTTATTTCACAACACATACCAGGCACATCTTGGAGTTCGCAGCACCAAAATGGAACTCACACCTAAGGAAGCATATTAAAAAACTGGAAATGGGCAAAAGTCTGCAATGAAGAAGAGCAAAAAGGTACAATACCGTGACTGGAATAATACACTTTACCACTACTTTTTCTTCCTCTCCTGGTCCCGTCCCTGTCCCTCACAAAATGTGACTTTGTAAATGGTCCAAGTCGGACAGAGACGTCGTCAGCTCCTCTCTGTATGCAAGTTGTGTACGCAGAGATTTGTTCCTGAGTTAAGGAACATGAACTACAGGGAGAGGCTAATGAAATTAAATCTAACGATATTGGAGGACAGAAGAAGCAGGGGAGATACGATAGCAACACACAAAATACTGAGGGGGAGTTGACAGGGTGGATAGGAACAGGTTGTTTGAGAGGAGAGAAACTGGAACCCATGAACGTAACTGGACGTTAAGGACACGGATGAACTACAGAGATGTCAGGAATTATTTATTCAGCCTCAGGGTGGTCGGGAAGTGGAGTGATATGGGCGAGGAAATGGAGGCAGGTTACACACACACAGCTTTAAGAACAGTTACGATAAGGTCCTCAAGGCTAAGAGGGGAGAGTCTGGCAAGCGGCAAGTTGAGAGGAGGGGCCAGGAGCTAGGACCATAACTTTAAGTAGAGGTACGATAAAGCTCTTGGGACAGGTAGTGGACCTAGTAACGACCAGTGAAGAGGCGGGGCCAGGAGATGTGACTCGACTTCTGCGTACACACACACACACACACACACACACACACACACACACTGTTAGGACTGCTGGTATCCCTCTTTTCTATCTCAAACATGCTGGTTAACAGGTATATCTTGCTACTTCTACTTACATTTAGGGCACACTACACAGGCATTCCCATTCCCATGCATATATAAACAGTGGAACCCTGGTTCCACTGGTAAAGTTATCACTGGTATCACAGTAAACTTAGTGGTGCTGACAGTGACATTGAAAATTGAGTTGGGCAAATGTTTTCTTAGTGGGATGGATTGTAAAGGACCAACAGGCGTGCTGCAGTGTTCCTCTTTTATGTTCTTATGTTCCTATGGTAAATATATCACTGGTATCACAGTGCTCTCAGTGTTGATGACAGTGACAATAACAGTGGTAAATATATCACTGGTATCACAGTGCTCTCAGTGATGACAGTGACAATAACAGTTGTAAATATATCAGGTATCAGACAACAATAACAGTGGTAAATATATCACTGTGGTCTCAGTGGTGAACAGTATATCACTGGTATCACAGTGCTCTCAGTGGTGATGACAGTGACAATAACAGTGGTAAATGTATCACTGGTATCACAGTGTTCTCAGTGGTGATGGAAGATAGTTAAACGCGGGTTGTAATGTCCGTAGAGTTGTTTACATAAATTTCTTCATTTACAAATGTCACTAATATTTGCGAAGCTGATTATAAATGAAACATAACTTTTTTCCATAACATAATTATAACTAACGGGTAAATATTATTTATTTATTTTTTTTACTTTCTGGCTGCCACCCGATGGATGGGTATGAGGCGCGTAATAACTTATCTCAGTGACTACTGACAATAATAATTGTACACACACACACAAACACACACACACACACATACACACACATTCACACACACCACACACACACACACACACACACACACACACACACACACACCAGTTCAAAATAGAACTCGTACATAAGGGTGTTCTCAAGGTACGCTACATTCGGAAATTCACTTTTATAACCTTCCCCATCAGTTCTCTCTCTCACAGTTCTCCAGGAATAACTCCTAAAACCTTTCCCGGGATGTTGCATCTAAATATATACCAAATCTCCTAGACATAACCCAGATATAGCCCTGGATCGAAGGAGTATGTCCGCCCGTATATATTTTATGGATATGCGCTGAAGGAAGGGTCGTAATAATAACAATATTAAACATATTTCTAAAATAAATGCAATATATATATATATATATATATATATATATATATATATATATATATATATATATATATATATATATATATATATATATATATATATATGAAGATTGAGACACTTATGCAGCATATGCAAATCTTTATTCAGGAAACGTTTCGCCACACAGTGGCTTCATCAGTCCAATACAAAGAGGAAGGCGTAAGGAGAGGAGGAGATTGAGGTAATCAGTCCCTCAACCTGGAGTCGATGTGTTCAATACAAGATGTGTTCAGTACAAGATTGATGGACTGAACACATCGACTCCAGGTTGAGGGACTGATTACCTCATTCTCCTCCTCTCCTTACGCCTTCCTCTTTGTATTGGACTGATGAAGCCACTGTGTGGCGAAACGTTTCCTGAATAAAGATTTCCATATGCTGCATAAGTGTCTCAATCTTCAACTTGTCGGTTTTTCAAACCATTCATCACATATATATATATATAACATATATATGTTATATATATATATATAACATATATATATTATATATATGTATATAACATATATATATATTATATATATATATATATATATATATATATATATATATATATATATATATATATAACACTGATCTTTGGCTGAAGGAGACTCGAACCTACGAACCTTGGAACAAGGTACGCAGTGCTATACCAATCTGCCCACACTGGACAATACCTTGGCGTGCAACTTGCGCTACACGTTGATCCAAGGCAGCCAGCAGAGGATGAGATGAAAAGCTGTAAGCCTTCTCCCTGAAAGCTGGCTGCCTTGGATCAACGTGTTGCGCTAGCTACACGCCAGGGTATTGCCCAGTGTGGGTAGATTGGTATAGCACTGCGTACCTTGTTCCAAGGTTCGTAGGTTCGAGTCTCCTTCAGCCAGAGATCAGTGTTTGTGTATATTTCGCCTGCTCTTGCGAATTCCTTGCGCATATATATATATATATATATATATATATATATATATATATATATATATATATATATATATATATATATATATATATATACATGTCGTGCCGAATAGGTAAAATTGATCAATTAGCAAGGACTCGTTTAAAATTAAGTCCTTTCTAAAATTTAATCTTATACGTTTAAAGATATATTTGTTTCATGTATGTTAATGTAAAAATTAATAATTTTGTACCAAAAGAACCTTAGAAAAACCTACCTAACCTTATTATAACAAGAGCAGTTTAGTTTAGCCTAATCCAACTAAATATATTTTAGATAAGTTTACAATAATTTAATAATAAACAAATAATGAAATATTTTCTTCCGTTAGGTTCAGAATGATTTTTGCGAAATTACTGTGATTGTGTGTGTGTGTGTGTGTGTGTGTGTGTGTGTGTGTGTGTGTGTGTGTGTGAAAATTTGACCATCTCTACAGTGTTCAACTCAGAAATGTTTTGCCTATCGAGGAAACGCATGGTTTTCCTGGCTGCAGTCAAGGCAGCAGTCATGCCCATCCCATGTAATGTACCTTTACCGTCGAGGGTATGAACATGGTGACCTACATTGCCACTGGGAAAATAACAACGAGAAGTCCAATACATATCTGTCTTCAACTTACTGTTATGACGCAGCTTGCGGCATTATTCTTCCAATCGGAGAACATCAATATACAGCTAGTTTTGCCCTATCTCACGATGACTGTCCACGAGGAATTTATACACAGAGGTGATGCACGTACATTGCTAGACCAGTCTGTAATGTATTGGCGAAACGTTGTCAGCATCGCATTATAATGCATTTGTGTATATCTTTTAATTGTCTCGGTATTCCGTACCATTTATCTCCAATGAGATGACAGTCAGTGGTCTTACTGTTGGTACTATGGTGGCTCCAGTACCCGCTACTGTGTGTTGAGTGTCGTATATAAATGGTATACAACACCGACATGATGACACGTCTTACTGATTATACTATGGCTGGTCCAGTACCAGTTACTTTGTGTTGCGTGTCCCCATCCCTCATAAACATAAGAACATAAGAACACTGCAGTAGGCCTGTTGGCCCATGCTAGGCAGGTCCTTCACAAATCCAGCCCACTAACAGAATAAACGCTACCCAAGCAATAAGCTATGACATTACTGTTTACTCACGTGCAAGTCCCACTCAAATCCAACCCCTCTCATTCATGTATTTATCCAACCTAAATTTGAAACTACAAACAGATACATCAACTGCTACAAATGCATCAGTTTGTTTCGTTAATGTGTCTGGAAGACGCAAGTGCAGAGCCGAGTTGAAGATCCTCAGCCTTTGGATAGTAATCAGTAACCGAAGGTCCATTTGATATTGGTCTTGGTCAGTCTTACTGCTGTCTCAATTATGATGAATTAGCCCCAGATGCAGCATCTGGGTATCATTATTCAGTAGACGTTTCGCCAAACAGTGTTTCGAGACGAGTCTGCTGAGTAATGATACCCAGATGTTGCATATTTGTCTATCATTTTGTTGGCCTTATATATTACTGATATACGGCTCATTTATGTCTGTCTTTTACGTTTCATCGCAGTCTGGTTGCGCATCTTTGTAGTAAGATCAGAGAGTTATGTTTTCTCTCTAAATGTCACTATAATGTTCAAGCCATTTCCTCTCCTATATAGATGGAGTCCTTTAGTTTCTTCTTCAGGCAGTACTGGTCATAAGGAAATGAACCTTTACGATTCAGAAATTCCATCATAAAGTCCTGAAGGTATGAAATCGTCAGGTGTTACTCATTCATTTCCAGATGCGCATACATCCTCAAGGATGCCTGCCCGTGATCAGTATTCTTAGATCGTCCAGATTATCTGCATTTTTTGCACCCGTTCCGATCCGAAACTACAGCGGTGCATCATACCCAGTGCGGATATTGACACTAAGTACTGTGATATACGCAACTAGTAGCCTGGAGATCTCCGCCATAGAAGCTGATCTACCCTTTCCCAGTAAACGAGCAATCATTAGTGTGACTTCCACGGCAAATCAGGATGATCCTGGCAAGAGAGTTTGAGGGGGTAACGGTGTTTTTCTTATTGAAATAAAGTGACCCTCTTACCAGGACCAAAGTCCAGCTAAACGGTTCCCCCAAAATCCCTTCATGAATATCATAGTTATACACACACACACACACACACACACACACACACACACACACACACACACACACACACACACACACACACACACACACACACACACACACACACAGGAAATTAGAGAAAGTGCAAAGGTTTGCAACAAGACTAGTCCCAGAGCTAAGGGGTATGTCCTACGAGGAGAGGGTCATCAACCTGATGATACTAGGGGACAGGAGGGATAGGGAGGACATGATAACGACATATTAAATACAGAGAGGAATTGACACTGTGGATCGGGACATTGTTTCAGAGATGGGACACAGCAACAAGGGGTCACAACTGGAAGTTGAAAACTCAGAAGTGTCACAGGGATGCTAGGAAGTACTTCTTCAGAGTTGTCAGGAAGTGGAACAATCTGGAGAGCGATGTAGTTGAGGCAGGATCCATACGTAGCTTTAAGAAGAGGTAAGATAAAGCAGGGAGAGAGGGAACCCAGTAGGAACCAGCGAAGAGGCGGAGCCAGGAGCTGTGACTCGACCCTTGCAACCACAAATAGGGAACTACAAATAGGCGAGTGTACACACACACACACACACACACACACACACACACACTCCCTCTCTCTTTCTGGTATGAGTTAGTACGACCTTCTCCAGCTTCTGACGTCCTAAACGACCCTCAGGCAAAAAGGTGTCTCTCTCTAAGTCATAATGGCACTTTATAGCTCCGTTCACTCTGTGAGGCGCACACCTTCGTTAAGGCAGCTTCGTTATGGCTCCTCAACGCCATTATGTCTCTCCCATAAACCTCTGGGATGGAGAAGAGCAATATTAGTGTGCTTACTTGAGAGACAAGCGATGGGACAGACAGTGAGCACTTTACTCTGACGGGAAGGTTTGAAGAGTGGAATGTTTTGGTGGTCATGAGTGTCGTGGTGTCAGGGGGTGAGGGGAGGAAGATAAAGGGGAGACAAGTGAGTGGGGAAGGAGTTAAGTGGCAAGGGGAGAGGGTACGAGGGATTAGATGGAGAGGGAAGAGGGGACATGGAGAGAGGGGAAGAAGAATTAAGTGGAGAGGGAACAGGGGTTATTTGGAGAAGGGAAGAGACAAGAGGGGTGAATTGGAGAGGGGTGAATGGAAGAGGGCAGGTGGGGAGGGGTTTAGAAGAGGGGAGAGAGAAGAGGGGTCAGATGGAAGGAAGTTTCAACACTTATTTACCAATCGGAGGTTATTCAGGCTCAGTCACTGAAAAGGTATATACACCCACTAACATTTGAGGTATATACACTAACGTTCAAGGTATATACACAAATACATTCAAGGTATACACATACAATAACACTGCATAAACACACATACAAACTAGAATTCAACGTATATACGAAGTGCATACACAACCATAAACACTAATACCCACAAAAATAACAGCCAATCCCACACAAGCATAAAAGAATGAAATATCATGAAAATAACCTAAATCAGTAAAATAGAAAAAAAAATCAAAGATCAAAATAATTCCCAAAAAACTCCCAGAGGTCTCTAAAGGTATCCTGGTAACTATACAACTCTACTGGTACCCCAGGAACTTAATGTCGTGCGATTTTGGCTTAAATAGCATCGCTCTTCATGCCGAATAAGGCATGACGAGATTGTGTATGCAATAATTTCGCAAAACTCATTCTGAATCTAACAAAAATTTTATATATTTCATTGTTTATTATTAAATTGCAAACTTATCTAAAATATATTTAGTTGGATTAGGCTATATTAAATCGCGCTTGTTATAATAAGGTTAGGTAAGTTTTCTAAGGTTCTTTTGGTACAAAATCATTAATTTTTACATTAACATAAATGAAAAAAATATATTTTTAAGAAATTTTTTTTGAAAGTACTTAATTTTAAATGAGTTTTTGCTAACTGACCAGTTTTAACTATTCGGCAGGCCATTAATAATATATATTTAAAGCGATAAGCGCAGGGAACACTAGCTGTAGATGGAGTATTCACACACACACACACACACACACACACACACACACACACACACACACACACACACACACACTGGAGTATGCAGCACCAGTCTGGAACCCACACCTGGTCAAGCACGTCAAGAAGTTAGATAAAGTACAAAGGTTTGCAACAAGGCTAGTCCCAGAGCTCAAGGGAATGTCGTACGAGGAAAGGTTAAGGGAAATCGGACTGACGACACTGGAGGACAGAAGGGTCAGGGGAGACATGATAACGACATACAAGATACTGCGGGGAATAGACAAGGTGGACAGAGATAGGATGTTCCAGAGAGGGGACACAGGGACAAGGGGTCACAACTGGAAGCTGAAGACTCAGACGAGTCACAGGGACGTTAGGAAGTATTTCTTCAGTCATAGAGTTGTCAGCAAGTGGAATAGCCTAGCAAGTGAAGTAGTGGAGGCAGGAACCATACATAGTTTTAAGAAGAGGTATGACAAAGCTCAGGAAGCAGAGAGAGAGAGGATCCAGTAGCGATTAGTGAAGAGGCGGGGCCAGGAGCTGAGTCTCGACCCCTGCAACCACAATTAGGTGAGAACAATTAGGTGAGTACACACACACACACACACACACACACACACTCATTCTCCCCTTCCTTTCCTCCCTCCATCCTTCCTTTCCTCATTCCATCCTTCCTTTCCTCCCTCCATCCTTCCCTCCATCCATCCATCCTTCCCTCCCTCCCTCCCTCCTTCCCTTCCTTTCCATAGCAGACAGAAACGATGCTAAAGAGCCACATAACAAGGGAGCTAACAAGAAAATTTAGTAGAGAGAGAATGTCTCTCAGTAAACTGTCTCACAATGTAGTAAGGTATCTTTGAGAACAGTAATAATGTCTCTGAGAAGAGAAACGGTAATAACCTTACAGAAGAAGAGAAACACAACAAAGGTTGAAGAGAATGAAGTTTGTAATCTAAACACTGGCAGTAAAAGGAATGGGACACGATAATGTATCTCACTGGGGTCAGAGAGAGAGAGAGAGAGAGAGAGAGAGAGAGATCCAGCCTTCGAATACACTCAGCTATGAGAGACGAGGCTAATCCTATTGTTATATTCACGGGGCGTTAAACTCATAGGGGTCATACAGCCCCTGAGGGATGTGGGGGGCAGTCAAGGTTGATCCGAGGGATGGGAGGAAATGTCCAGGGAAAGGAACGATAAGTCCAAAGTAGGATAGGTCCAAGGACAAGTTGATACGTTCAAGGATTGGCAGAATGGGTACAAGGATAGACAGGAGAGGTCCAATTTCCTGAGTTAAGAATCCCTCTCTGGTACCCAAGCACTTACGCTGAAGGTAAGAAATTAGAGAGAGAGAGAGAGAGAGAGAGAGAGAGAGAGAGAGAGAGAGAGAGAGAGAGAGAGAGAGAGAGAAAGTGGGTGGTGGGAAGCTTTGCGGTACATACTACCATCCCAGCAGAGAGCTGGAGGACCAGCAATGCTGGAGCACCAGTAGAGTGCTGGACCACCAGCAGTGCTGGAGCACCAGTAGAGCTGGAGCACCAGTAGAGTGCTGGACCACAAGCAGTGCTGGAGCACCAGTAGAGTGCTGGACCACAAGCAGTGCTGGAGCACCAGTAGAGTGCTGGACCACCAGCAGTGCTGGAGCACCAGTAGAGTGCTGGACCACCAGCAGAGTGCTGGACCACCAGCAGTGCTGGAGCACCAGTAGAGTGCTGGACCACCAGCAGTGCTGGAGCACCAGTAGAGTGCTGGACCACCAGCAGTGCTGGAGCACCAGTAGAGTGCTGGACCACAAGCAGTGCTGGAGCACCAGTAGAGTGCTGGACCACAAGCAGTGCTGGAGCACCAGTAGAGTGCTGGACCACCAGCAGTGCTGGAGCACCAGTAGAGTGCTGGACCACCAGCAGTGCTGGAGCACCAGTAGAGTGCTGGACCACCAGCAGTGCTGGAGCACCAGTAGAGTGCTGGAGCACCAGTAGAGTGCTGGAGCACCAGCAGTGCTGGAGTACCAGCAGTGCTGGATCAACAGTAGAGTGCTGGAGCACCAGCAGTGCTGTATTAGCAGTAGAGTGCTGGAGCACCAGCAGTGCTGGATCGCCAGTAGAGTGCTGGAGCACCAGCAGTGCTGGAGCACCAGTAGAGTGCTGGACCACCAGCAGTGCTGGATCAACAGTAGAGTGCTGGACCACCAGCAGTGCTGGATCACCAGTAGAGTGCTGGAGCACCAGCAGTGCTGGATCACCAGTAGAGTGCTGGAGCACCAGTAGAGTGCTGGACCATCAGCAGTGCTGGAGCACCAGTAGAGTGCTGGACCACCAGCAGTGCTGGAGCACCAGTAGAGTGCTGGACCACCAGCAGTGCTGGAGCACCAGTAGAGTGCTGGACCACCAGCAGTGCTGGAGCACCAGTAGAGTGCTGGAGCACCAGCAGTGCTGGATCACCAGTAGAGTGCTGGAGCACCAGCAGTGCTGTATTAGCAGTAGAGTGCTGGAGCACCAGCAGTGCTGGATCGCCAGTAGAGTGCTGGACCACCAGCAGTGCTGGATCAACAGTAGAGTGCTGGACCACCAGCAGTGCTGGATCACCAGTAGAGTGCTGGAGCACCAGCAGTGCTGGATCACCAGTAGAGTGCTGGACCATCAGCAGTACTGGAGCACCAGCAGTGCTGGAGCACCAGTAGAGTGCTGGACCACCAGCAGTGCTGGAGCACCAGTAGAGTGCTGGACCACCAGCAGTGCTGGAGCACCAGTAGACTGCTGGACCACCAGCAGTGCTGGAGCACCAGTAGAGTGCTGGACCACCAGCAGTGCTGGAGCACCAGTAGAGTGCTGGACCACCAGCAGTGCTGGAGCACCAGTAGAGTGCTGGACCACCAGCAGTGCTGGAGCACCAGTAGAGTGCTGGACCACCAGCAGTGCTGGAGCACCAGTAGAGTGCTGGACCACCAGCAGTGCTGGAGTACCAGTAGAGTGCTGGACCACCAGCAGTGCTGGAGCACCAGTAGAGTGCTGGACCACCAGCAGTGCTGGAGCACCAGTAGAGTGCTGGACCACCAGCAGTGCTGGAGCACCAGTAGAGTGCTGGACCACCAGCAGTGCTGGAGCACCAGTAGAGTGCTGAACCACCAGCAGTGCTGGAGCACCAGTAGAGTGCTGAACCACCAGTAGATTGCTGGACCACCAGCAATGCTGGAGCACCAGTAGAGTGCTGGACCACCAGCAGTGCTGGAGCACCAGTAGAGTGCTGGAGCACCAGCAGTGCTGGAGCACCAGCAGTGCTGGAGCACCAGTAGAGTGCCGGACCACCAGCATTGCTGGAACATCAGCAGAGTGCTGGAGCACTAGCAGAGTGCTGGAGCACTAGCAGAGTGCAGGAGCATCAGCAGAGTGCTGGAGCATCAGCAGAGTGCTGGAGCATCAGCAGAGTGCTGGAGCATCAGCAGAGTGCTGGATCACCAGCAGAGTGCTGGAGCACCAGCAGAGTGCTGGAGCACCAGCAGAGTGCTGGAGCACCAGCAGAGTGCTGGACCACCAGTAGAGTGCTGGAGCACCAGCAGACTGCTGGACCACCAGTAGACCAGTAGAGTGCTGGAGCACCAGCAGAGTGCTGGACCACCAGTAGACCAGTAGAGTGCTGGAGCACCAGCAGAGTGCTGTAGTACCAGCAGAGTGCTGGAGCACCAACAACACTCTTGTGGTGGCACTGACAACGCAGGACAGTGTGACAAAGAATGTACCACTGACAACGCGAGCCCCTGCCGACGAAAGTAATGCAAGACGTTTTGCCCGCCAGAGATTTCATCAATCGATAAACTCGATGGTGAGCGATATGTTTGGATCAATACAGTGCCACAAACCATAATATATGTGCGACACACCGAGGATATTTTCTCCCAGCATGTTATCATCGTACCATATTACTGTTCCTGGGGACAGTAATATGAATGAGATGTGTGGAAATTGATGAATATGACACGTGTAAATTGACGAATAAGACATGTGGAAATTGACATGACACGTGCAACAGTTGGGTATCTTCAGTGGGCATCTTTTTCCTTCAGGCAACAAAGATACCCCAGTGTTGATTGAGTATCTGACTCAGAAAGAGATCTGACTGCACTCTGAATCCTGTCTTTGCTTCCTTTGTCTTATCTTACCTATAACCGGCAGTACATTTGCATCCAGAATCTGGATAAGCCAGAGGAGGGTTTGGGATAAGCCAGAGGGCTTGGGATAAGCCAGAGGGCTTGGAATCCCCAAGATCCAGCATCGTGCAGCATCTTAACAAGTCAATCTTGTATGTACAATTCTACAATCACACACACACGACGGCTACGTCACTCATTATAGTTGTGTTCCAGCGAGAGACACACGATAGGATGGAAAAAAATTGTAGGTTGCTTGTCCCATGGAGGTGAACGTCAGCTTCTGCCAAGAAAGCAATAGTACGAACGATGGTGAATGTGTTTTCTTCTATTGTTTTTCGTTTTGAGGAAATATGACGAACTTTTCGGGCACGGAATAAAGACATGAAGCATAGTTGGAACATCTAAATTATATTAATGTTTTAAAGCCACAATATCGTGGCAGTATTTTATACCTGCATGAGGCAACGTTTCGCCCATTCAAGATGGTCCGAAATGTGGTCTAAGGTTTTCTCCCAAACCGTATAGATTTTAGTGAACTTTTCACACTTACTTTTATATAAAAAAATACAAATATTATACAGAAAAAAACAAGAGAAAATTTGATTTTATTACAAAATTCGACTTATCAAAAAATTTTGAGGCGTTTACTGACATGCTAGAAATTTTGACTGAAATATTTTAAAATTTTCTTCAAGAATTTTCTTTATCTCCTTTGCTAGCACCAAAAAAAAATTGAAAACTCTAAGGAGAATTCTGAGAATTTCCCAGCAGAAAAAATTCTGAATTCAAGATCCTCTCGATAGACTACACGAACATTAATCTTTAACTTCCATAAGAAACGATGTAAAACACCAACTTCACAATAGATAATATAAAACAACTTTACAATGTACAATATAAAACACCAACTTTACAATAGATAATATAAAACTTTACAATATACAATATAAAACACCAACTTTACAATAGATAATATAAAACAACTTTACAATGTACAATATAAAACACCAACTTTACAATAGATAATATAAAACAACTTTACAATGTACAATATAAAGCACCAACTTTACAATAGATAATATAAAACAACTTTACAATGTACAATGTAAAACACCAACTTTACAATAGATAATATAAAACTTTACAATATACAATATAAAACACCAACTTTACAATAGATAAACCAACTTTACAATAGACGATATAAAACACCAACTTTACAATAGACTATATAAAACACAAACTTTACAATAGACGATATAAAACACCAACTTTATAATAGACGATAAAAAAAACCAACCTTACAATAGACGATAAAAAAAAACCAACCTCACAATAGACGATATAAAACACCAACTTACCCTTACAATAGACAAAAAAAGCACCACCCCTACAATAGATCGGATAAAACACCAGCTTAATCCAATCATATACTAGATAAAACACTTAACGCTACAATAGATATCAATCACCAGCTTTGTAACAGACGATATAAAGCAAACTTAACACCATAACAAACATAAAACACCAATTTCACCCAACAATAGACGATATAAAACACCAAAGAAAATTCAACCATAAAAATAGCATTGTGACGAGATTTAACTGCCATAAACAGGTTCGTATTTCAAGTGAATCAGAATCCTTCATCTGGCTGCCAGAAGAATCCTACCTCGACATAACATAAGGAGGAGCACTGCAGCTTGTCTACTGGCCCATGCTAGGCAGGTTCAACTCACACCATAAAGCAGACGAAATCGCGTTCAGTCATCCGATTTTTTTTTTAGTTTTCCAGTCATATTTTCAAAAAACAAAAAAAAAATCCGAAAAACCAGGGCACGGACTCGAGTCCGTGGAACGAACACAAATCAGAAATAAAATCTGTCGACGCTGGGAGGGTCGGCATCCCTGAGCTTAGTAATGGTCCGCCACTGACAGAAAGTGTTGAAACTACAATCGTTGGAGATTGAAGTTCCATTGGGAATGATGTGAGTAAGGGCCTGGATGTCTCGGTGTTTGAAGTGAGGGAGAACCACCCAAACACTAGCAAGGTCGACCTAGACACAAGCAAGGTCGACCAAGACACAAGCAAGGTCGACCAAGACACCGGTAAGGTCGACCCAGTACGAGTGAAACCAAGCTAAACACAATATAAAACTAACGAGTAAAAACGAGTGAATCCAAGCCAAGTCAACCGAACACGGACAAGCAAATGCGAGAACACGGACGAGCAAAAGCGAGAACACGGACGAGCAAGAGCGAGAACATGAGAGAACACCAGCAAATACGAGTGAACTCAAGCAAACAAAAAAGTGAGCTGTGAACACCGTTCATGTTATTTTTTTTACCTTCTCGTTTTCTTCATGCTGTCTCTCTCTCATATATATATATATATATATATATATATATATATATATATATATATATATATATATATATATATATATATATATATATATATATATATGCAATAAGATCACAGTAAACAGGTGATTTCAAAATATGCAAAACAACCACTCTGAAAGAATAGAGAAATTCCAAGCGCTTTTGTGACTACTCACATTATCAAGGAACTAGTGCCTTGATAATGCTTGGAATTTCTCTATTCTTTCAGAGTGGTTGTTTTGCATATATATATATATATATATATATATATATATATATATATATATATATATATATATATTATATATCTCATCTCTCTTCTGTCTTCTTCTATCTGCTCTTCCATTCATTGCTTGAGGGACTGAACACCATCTACCAGGGTTGTGGGACTGACCACCATCTACCAGGGTTGTGGGACTGACCACCATCTACCAGGGTTGTGGGACTGACAACCATCTACCAGGGTTGTGTGACTGACAACCATCTACCAGGGTTGTGGGACTGAGAACCATCTACCAGGGTTGTGGGACTGAGAACCATCTACCAGGGTTGTGGGACTGAGAACCATCTACCAGGGTTGTGGGACTGAGAACCATCTACCAGGGTTGTGGGACTGAGAACCATCTACCAGGGTTGTGGGACTGACCACCATCCACCAGGGTTGAGGGACTGAGAATCACCTAACAGGGTTGAGGGATTGACAACCACCTACCAAGGTTGAGGGACTGACAACCACATACCAGGGATGAGGGACTGATAACCATCTACCAGGATTGTGGGACTGACCACCATCTACCAGGGTTGTAAGACTGACCACCATCTACCAGGGTTGAGGGACTGACCACCATCTACCAGGGTTGAGGGACTGACCACCATCTACCAGGGTTGAGGGACTGACCACCATCTACCAGGGTTGAGGGACTGACCACCATCTACCAGGGTTGTGGGACTGACCACCATCTACCAGGGTTGTGGGACTGACCACCATCTACCAGGGTTGTGGGACTGACCACCATCTACCAGGGTTGTGGGACTGACCACCATCTACCAGGGTTGTGGGACTGACCACCATCTACCAGGGTTGTGGGACTGAGAACCATCTACCAGGGTTGAGTGACTGACCTCCACCTACCAGGGTTGTGGGACTGACCACCATCTACCAGGGTTGTGGGACTGACCACCATCTACCAGGGTTGAGGGACTGACCACCATCTACCAGGGTTGAGGGACTGACCTCCACCTACCAGAGTTGAGGGACTGACCACCACCTACCAGGGTTGAGGGACTGACCACCATCTACCAGGGTTGTGGGACTGACCACCATCTACCAGGGTTGTGGGACTGAGAACCACCTACCAGGGTAGAGGGACTGACCACCACCTACCAGGGTTGAGGGACTGAGAACCACCTACCAGGGTTGTGGGACTGATCTCCACCTGCCAGGGTTGTGGGACTGACCTCCACCTACCAGGGTTGTGGGACTGACCTCCACCTACAAGGGATGTGGGACTGACCTCCACCTACCAGGGTTGTGGGACTGACCTCCACCTACCAGGGTTGTGGGACTGACCTCCACCTACCAGGATTGTGGGACTGACCTCCACCTACCAGGATTGTGGGACTGACCTCCACCTACCAGGGTTGTGGGACTGACCTCCACCTACCAGGGTTGTGGGACTGACCTCCACCTACCAGGGTTGTGGGACTGACCTCCACCTACCAGGGTTGTGGGACTGACCTCCACCTACCAGGGTTGTGGGACTGACCTCCACCTACCAGGGTTGTGGGACTGACCTTCACCTACCAGGGTTGTGGGACTGACCTTCACCTACCAGGGTTGTGGGACCGACCTCCACCTACCAGAGTTAAGGGACTGACCACCACCTACCAGGGTTGAGGGACTGACCACCATCTTCCAGGGTTGAGGGACTGACCACCGTCTACCAGGGTTGTGGGACTGA
Organism: Cherax quadricarinatus; assembly: GCF_038502225.1. Taxonomy (NCBI): domain Eukaryota; kingdom Metazoa; phylum Arthropoda; class Malacostraca; order Decapoda; family Parastacidae; genus Cherax; species Cherax quadricarinatus. The sequence goes on from NC_091367.1 coordinate 14,027,313, forward strand.
GAACCACCTACCAGGGTTGTGGAACTGACTACCACCTTCCAGGGTTGAGGGACTGACCACCACCTACCAGGGTTGAGGGACTGACCACCATCTACCAGCGTTGAGGGACTGACCACCATCTACCAGGGTTCTGGGACTGACCACCACCTACCAGGGTTGAGGGACTGACCACCACCTACCAGGGTTGAGGGACTGACCACCATCTACCAGGGTTGAGGGACTGACCACCATCTACCAGGGTTGAGGGACTGACCACCACTTACCAGGGTTGAGGGACTGACCATTATCTACCAGGGTTCTGGGACTGAGAACCACCTACCAGGGTTGAGGGACTGACCACCATCTACCAAGGTTGTGGGGCTGAGAACCTCCTACCAGGGTTGTGGGACTGAGAACCACCTACCAGGGTTGAGGGACTGAGAACCACCTACCAGGGTTGTGGGACTGATCTCCACCTGCCAGGGTTGTGGGACTGAACTCCACCTACCAGGGTTGTGGGACTGACCTCCACCTACCAGGGTTGTGGGACTGACCTCCACCTACCAGGGTTGTGGGATTGACCTCCACCTACCAGGGTTGTGGGACTGACCTCCACCTACCAGGGTTGTGGGACTGACCTCCACCTACCAGGGTTGTGAGACTGACCTCCACCTACCAGGGTTGTGGGACTGACCTCCACCTACCAGGGTTGTGGAACTGACCTCCACCTACCAGGGTTGTGGAACTGACCTCCACTTACCAGGGTTGTGGGACTGACCTCCACCTACCAGGGTTGTGGGACTGACCTCCACCTACCAGGGTTGTGGAACTGACCTCCACCTACCAGGGTTGTGGAACTGACACCTACCAGGGTTGTCGAACTGACCTCCACTGACCTCCACTTACCAGGGTTGTGGGACTGACCTCCACCTACCAGGGTTGTGGGACTGACCTCCACCTACCAGGGTTGTGGGACTGACCTCCACCTACCAGGGTTGTGGAACTGACCTCCACCTACCAGGGTTGTGGAACTGACCTCCACCTACCAGGGTTGTGGGACTGACCTCCACCTACCAGGGTTGTGGGACTGACCACCTCAATATTGCTTCTACTGGACCCAGTGATAAATTCACCTGTATTCGACTGAAGAATCCAGTTGTGGAGGCGACACAAATGTTATACGTATATCATATTCACTAAGTTGTTGATATTACGTATCAGTTCGATTCTTCACCTTCAGCATACACGGTATATCACAATTTGCAGTATACCTCATCTGTGAATCAGTCATTGAATTGCAGCCTCAGCCAGTCAGAGAACCTCTCCAGTAAGCCAGTCAGTGATCCCTTTTTCAATCAACTACGGAACCTCTCCAGTCAGCCAATCAGATAACCTCTCCAGTCAGCCAATCAGAGAATCTCTCCAGTCAGCCAATTGGTGAATCTCTCCAGTCAGACTGTAAATACCTCCAATCACAAACGACAGGTTCGATTCCCAGACGAAACGTTTGAGAAACAACCTCACCTTACACCTGCTGCCCCTGTTCATCTAGCAGTCAGTAGGTACCTGGATGCTAGTCAACTGTTGTGGTTAGCATCCTGTCGGGTGGCAAGACACCTTAGATAGGAGTGGACTTTGAGTCGAGCTAAGATAACAGCTTTAAGCTTGTAAATTGCGTTGTGGAAAGATAGCTTCTAGCCGGTAAATTAAGCTGATGTAAATAATAGCTTACGGCTGGTAAATTGAGGTATATGCTTTTATTTACAGATATTTAAACAAAATAGACCCAAGGAGGACATAGTGAATAAAACTTCTGTAAATGTGAATAACGAAGAACTGAAGAACAGTGAAAAATTTGATTTAAGATGTGGAAGAAACATTACATACGCAAATTTAAGAGTAGGTATGACAAGAACCTTGTAACCACTGCTAAGTACATACATATATACGCGTAATGAAAGAGAGAAAGAGAGGAGAGAGAGAGAGAGAGAGAGAGAGAGAGAGAGAGAGAGAGAGACTGAGCTAGGAAAATAGAGGATGTTTGTAAGCAGTGAAACAAAGAAATGTGTGTTTTATTTGGAACCTGAGCTCCCCGCCCTCCAGAGTGCAGGAGTGCGTGAGGGAGGGCGTGGTACACCGAGTGATTGTGTGAGTGTAGGAGAGTGAGTGTAGGAAAGGTGAGCGTGGGAGAGTGAAAGAGGCAGTGTGAATGTGAGGAGAGAGAGAGAGAGAGAGAGAGAGAGAGAGAGAGAGAGAGAGAGAGAGAGAGAGAGAGAGAGAGAGAGAGAGAGAGAGAGAGAGAGAGAGAGAGAGAGAGAGAGAGAGAGAAATTTAAAATATATATTCGAAAATATCAGAGCTGCATAAACAAATTCACACACACACACACACACACACAAGCAGAGGAACTGAGCGCGTCGCTAGCGGCAATCTTCAATAAATCTACCGAAACAAGGCAACTGCCTGAGGTGTGGAAGACGGCAAACTTAGTTCCAATTTTTATGAAAGGAGACAGACAGCAAACGTTAAACTACAGACCAATATCACTGACATGTATAGTATGTAAAGTCATGGAGAAGATTATCAGAAGAGTGGTGAAGCACACTGAAAGGACTGGGCTCATACACGACAACCAGCACGATAGCAGGGAAAGGAAATCCTGTGTTACGAATCTACTTGAGTTCTACAAGATAATAGAAGACAGGAGAAAGAGTTGGGTAGATTGCACATTTTGGACTGTAAGAAGGCTTTCGACACAGTAAAACACAGGAGACAGGTTCAAAAACTAGAGAAGGCAGGGATAGTAGGGAATACCTGACAGGAAAGAAATAACGAGTGTTGGTACGTGATGAGGTGTCAGAGTGGGCCAATGTGTCGAGTGGGGTTCCACAGGGGTCAGTCCTACGTCCAATTCTGTTTCTTGTATATGTGAATAATATGATGGAAGTAATAGATTCAGAAGTGTCCCTGTTCGCTGATGATGTGAAACTAATGAGGAGAATACAAGCCGGACGAGGATCAGGTAATATCATAAGGGGATCTGGACAGGCTGAGAGCCTGGACAGACAAATATCTCCTGGAGTTTAACCCCACCGAATGCAAAGTCATGAAACTTGGAGAACGACAAAGAAGACCGCAGAGTACAACCTAGGGGGATCGAAGGCTGCAAACCTCAATTAAGGTAAAGGATCTTGGGACAAACATTATACCGAGCACATCCCCTGATTCCTACATCAGTCAAATAACTGTTGCAGCATACTGGCGCCTGGCAAACTCAAGAATAGCATTTCGACATCTAAGTAAGGAGTCATTCACGATACTGCATATCGTGTACGTCAGGCTCATATTGGAGTATGCAGCACCAGTATGGACCCACACCTGGCCAAACACGTCAAGAGATTGGAGAAAGTGCAAAAGTTTGCAACAAGACTAGTGCCGGGGCTATGGGATATGTCTAATGAGGAGAGGTTAAGGAAACTCTACCTGATGACATTAGAGGATAAGAGGGACAGGGAAGACATGATAACGACGTATAAAATACTGACAGGCAATGACAGCTGGACAAGGCTAGAATATTTCAGGGATGAGACACGAACAAGGGGACACAACTGCAAGTCGAAAACTTATATGAGCCATAGGGATGTCAGAAATTATTTTTTTTTAGCCTTAGAGTTGTCAGGAAGTGGAATAATCTAGAACGTGTAATAATGGAGGCAGGAATCCACACCCACTCATGTATTTATCTAACCTATTTTTTAAATGTGGAGTGGCCTAGTAGCGACTAGCGAAGAGGCGGGGCCAGGAGTTGTGACTCGACTCCTGCAACTGCATACAGCTGAGTACACACACACACACACACACACACACACACACACACACCACAAAATAACATTTACTGAGCCCTTCTAGGAATAACCCTGAAAGGTAATAAAATAGAACAGAGACAATACTGATAGAGGGTCATCCATGCAAGCGATCAAGTTCTATTGTGATGCTTTAGTGCGCCTCTGACTCCCACTGATTTATTTATCAAGCGACAGGAGGCGCTACAGCAGGGGGATGCGCAGTTAATATTAGTACACGGGGCGAGATTATTATTTTAGAATAGCTAGCCTCATGCGCAGGACTGCAGATAAATGTTGCAAACATCGTCAGACTGTGCATGTGCGCACACAGACTGTCAGATGAGCCACAGGGATGTCAGGACCTATTTCCTCAGCACTAGAGTTGTCAGGAAGTGATACAATCTGGAAAGTGATGTCCTGGAGGCAGGATCCATACATAGCTTTAAGGAGAGGCACGAGGGAGTGGACCTAGTAGCGACCAACGAAGAGGCGGGACCAAGAACTGTGAAACTACCCCTGCAATCACAAATAGGTGAGTACACACACACACACACATACACACACACACACACACACACACAGAATAGACAAGGTGGACAAAGACGGGATGTTCCAGAGAAGGGACACAGACACAAGAGGTCACAATTGGAAGTTGAAGACTCAGATGAATCAAAGGGATGTTAGGAAGTATTTCTTCAGTCATAAAGTAGTTAGGCCGTGGAATAGCCTAGAAAATTACGTAGTGGAGGCGTGAACCATACATAGTTTTAAGGCGAGGTATGATAGAGCTCATGGGGCAGGGAGAGAGAGGACCTAGTAGCAATCAGCGAAGAGGCGGGGCCAGGAGTGGTGAATCGACCCCTGCAACCACAAATAGGTGAGTACACACACACACACACACACACACCACACACACACACACACTAGTAGATTTCGCTGAATTTAATCATAAAAATTAGAAGCCTTCAATTCTAGCCATTTATGCACATGACGCCCCATTACACTTGCACTGTTCATCAAATCGTTCAACACATTAGGGCGATTTTTCGATATATAGATGCATAAAAGAATATCCTCTGTCCATACCTGATAGTTGGGATAGCATCCCTGACCAACCACTACTGCCTTCTTAATTTCCCAGCAGGGTACCTAGTTACCAAACATGTATAACCACCTGATTAGTATTAGAATTATGTATTCCTTGAGTATATAAGGTAGGGCACACACACGTATACATCAGTTACAAAAAGTGATTGATTACAGGAGTTACAGGGGGTTAGTTACACTTTTCACGTACATTTAACATTACTTTTAGTAATGTTATATTCATCATTACTTTAATATAATCCCACAAGCATGGTAAAAGAGCTTTCTATCACCTGCAGCTCACGAGACTGCCGTTCCCACGAGCCTCCCTGCGCAGGGAAGATGGCAGACCAGAAGCCTAGCTTTTTCCTACGAGCCCCGTGAGGGCTAGGCTTAGGAACAGTTCGTCTCAGAAGATGAGAAGGTAGTTTTACCTCCTCCCATGGCAGACATAGGTCTGAGACACTGCCAAGACAGGAAGCCAAAGCCAGGTCACCACCTGGAAAAGACCCGGGCAGGGAGAGTACCGGCGAATCAAGGAGAAGCATGATAATTATTGCTAGGTGCAGGATACAAAACACGGGAGATCACTTACACTTGGAGTCCACATTGATAAATCCTTCAAGTCAGGCCGTACACGTTAGAAAAAAAAGACTACTGTGAAGGATCAAGTGATAAGACTGAGGAAAGTGGAAGAAACGCTGAGGAAATAGAAAGGGGAGCTGAGGAAAGAGTTGGGAGACCTCAGAGAGACCTCAGGGAGACCTCAGCATACTCCGGATGTGGTCAAAACAGTGACGTCTAGAGTTCACTCAGAATATGCAAGCTTGTGCATATTGGAGAGGTGAGGGCAGAGTGGACACAGATCATGTAGACATCAGAATGTGAAAAGGACCTGGGGGTAAACATAACACCAAGCATATTGCAAGAAATACATAAAAACCATATAACATCAGCGGCATATGCAAGACTAGCAAACCTAGAGAAACTCGGATAGAAGAAGACACAAAAGATGAAGAAAGAGGATCACAGAAGAGTCAACTTACAAAGAGAGAGAGAGAGAGAGAGAGAGAGAGAGAGAGAGAGAGAGAGGAAGAAAAGATAAACAGAAAGCCCCGAGAATGAAAGTTTCAAGAACCCGAGAACGAGTCTTTCAGGGCCTCGAGAATGAGGCTTTCAGGGCCCCAGGAACGAGTCTTTCAGGGCCTCGAGAATGAGGCTTTCAGGGCCCCAGGAACGAGTCTTTCAGGGCCTCGAGAATGAGGCTTTCAGGGCCCCAGGAACGAGTCTTTGAGAGGCCTCCAGGAACGAGGTTTCCAGGGGCCCCCAGGAGAGAGAGAGAGAGAGAGAGAGAGAGAGAGAGAGAAATAATTAAAGATAAAGAAAAAGACATACGATAATAAAAATAAAACGGAAGAGAGAAACAAAAAACAGCAAAAGAAAAAAATCTAAAATATCCCCTTTATCTAAACCCTTCACTAAATCAAAACTTTCCCTCAAAATCAATGTAACATTTTTTTAATAAATTCTCTGTAACAGACAACGTAGATCAAAAATTAATTTCGTAAAAAAAAAATCAGTGAAGGTGGTCAGATATTATTATCCAGCAGTATAGCTGGATAATATCCAGATCAACGAGGAAATTAATCCTAAATGACGGGTCATATATCCCAAAGGTGGCATATTTTCTGATTTTTTTTTTTGCCTGCAGAGGATCACAGAGGTGCAATGCGGCGCTGTTTCACACGTCTCTTAATGAAAAATAGTCTCTTGCAGGTCTCTCTCTTTACCTCTCTCTTTTTCTCTCTTTTTACACAGGGTTTTACAAGGTTGGGTTAAGGTTCCTAACTTTATTCACAAGCTAAGAGCTGTTACCTACATCAGGTCTGTCTGTCATTGTCTGTCACTCTCTCTGTCTCTCTCTGTCTCTCTCTGTCTCTCACTCAGTATTTCTGCTTCTCTCCTTTCGCCTACATTCCGTCCCGTCATTACCTCAGTGTGTAAACACTACAAGGCACAGAACACACACACACACACACACACACACACACACACACACACACACACACACACACACACACACACACACACGCACACACACAGCAACAGTTCAGGTGTTTATTGACAAGTACCTTTTGAAAACAAGTATAACACGCTCGCACACGCACACGCGCACACACGCGCGCGCGCGCACACACATACACACACACACACACACACACACACACACACACACACAAACACACACACACACACAGAGCAACAGTTCAGGTGTTTATTGACAAGTACCTTTTGAAAACAAGTACAACACACGCTCTCGCGCGCGCGCACACACACACGCACACGCGCACACACACACACACACACACACACACACACACACACACACACACACACACACACACACACACACGCGCACACACGCACACACACACACACACAATAGCACGGCAGTTAAATGAAACACAAATTAACTTTGACATTCATTGAACAGCATATAAATGAGAGTTGAACACATTTAGAGGAAGGAAGGCAGGCAGGGAGGGAGGAAGGAAGGCAGGGAGGGAGGAAAGAAGGGAGGGAGGAAAGAAGGCAGGAAGGAAGGAAGGCTGGGAGAAAGGAAGGCAGGGAGAAAGGAAGGCAAGGAGAAAGGAAGGCAGAGAGAAAGGAAGGCAGGGTGAAAGGAAGGCAGGGAGAAAGGAAGGCAGGGAGAAAGGAAGGCAGGGAGAAAGGAAGGAAGGCAGGGAGAAAGGAAGGAAGGCAGGGAGAAAGGAAGGAAGGCAGGGAGAAAGGAAGGAAGGCAGGGAGAAAGGAAGGAAGGCAGAGAGAAACGAAGGAAGGCAGAGAGAAAGGAAGGCAGAGAGAAAGGAAGGAAGGCAGAGAGAAAGGAAGGCAGGGAGAAAGGAAGGAAGGCAGAGAGAAAGGAAGGAAGGCAGAGAGAAAGGAAGGAAGGCAGAGAGAAAGGAAGGCAGGGAGAAAGGAAGGCAGGGAGAAAGGAAGGCAGGGAGAAAGGAAGGCAGGGAGAAAGGAAGGCAGGGTGAAAGGAAGGCAGGGTGAAAGGAACTAAGAGACCGAATACAGGAAAACTCGTGAGACACATAATGAGACTCATGACATAATACGATATATAATGAGATACATAATAACATAATACGATATATAATGAGATACATAATAACATAATACGATATATAATGAGATACATAATAACATAATACGATATATAATGAGATACATAATAACATAATACGATATATAATGAGATACATAATAACATAATACGATATATAATGAGATACATAATAACATAATACGATATATAATAAAAGAAGATTCATAAGAGATACAGCCTAAAAATTAAGAAACAGAATAAACTCAGAACACAGACTTGCAAGGCTAGAGTGGAACACGTAAAAAACATGGTACACATCATGGTACACATCATGGTACACATCATGGTACACATCATGGTACACATCATGGTACACATCATGGTACACATCATGGTACACATCATGGTACACATCATGGTACACATCATGGTACACATCATGGTACACATCATGGTACACATCATGGTACACATCATGGTACACATCATGGTACACATCATGGTACACATCATGGTACACATCATGGTACACATCATGGTACACATCATGGTACACATCATGGTACACATGGTACACATCATGGTACACATCATGGTACACATCATGGTACACATCATGGTACACATCATGGTACACATCATGGTACACATCATGGTACACACAACACGGAACAGGCAAAAATCATAATACACCTATCACAGTACCCCTAAATATCATGGAATACGCATAATGATTAACAATCATGGTACTCAGAAGAAATGTAGTTCATGGTACACGTAAGAATCATGGTACACCAAACATGGTACAAGAATCATGGTACACAAAACTTGGTACAAGAATCATGGTACACAAAACTTGGTACAAGAATCATGGTACACAAAACTTGGTACAAGAATCATGGTACACAAAACATGGTACAAGAATCATGGTACACAAAACATGGTACAAGAATCATGGTACACAAAACATGGTACAAGAATCATGGTACACAAAACATGGTACAAGAATCATGGTACACAAAACATGGTACAAGAATCATGGTACACAAAACATGGTACAAGAATCATGGTACACAAAACATGGTACAAGAATCATGGTACACAAAACATGGCACAAGAATCATGGTACACCAAACATGGTACAAGAATCATGGTACACCAAACCGTGATACAAAAAAAACCACTGTTTACCAAACATGGTAGGCAAGAAAGATGTAACAACACAAGTTATAGGTAGCAGATAAAATCCATCAACAGCGAAATAAACACGAGCATAGCTGAACGCTCTTCCACTGTGACGATGTTTCGCTCTGAGCTTCATTACTCGATACAGCTCAAGAAATATCGCGATGAAAACTCTGCATTGCGTCCCTTGTGCTTTACCATCCTTGTCTCAAACGCCATGATAGTTTTTATTCTTCCTCAGTAGTGTTTGGATTCAAGTCTGTTATGTCATTCCCATATACTCCCATGTACTACCATGTACTACCATGTGCTCCCATGTACCAACATGTACTTTCAGTACTGTCGGTAATAACCCACTGCCATCCAGGAACAACAAATAAAATTTTGGGGGGGAATACAACAAAGAAAGAATTGTGTCACCAGCAGCACTATAATCAAAATACTAGATCAGAAGTTAGAAGAATTCTTTAAAAAATTCTAATCAATAGAAAGTACTAGAGACGAAATATTCCGAGAAAAACGTCTTAGGAAAATAATTTCTAACAATTTTATTGAAAGGCAGACTAACAATTACAGATTTGTTTTATATGTGCTAATCATTTTTTTCCCACAGATATGCGTAATTAATTTGATTTTAGGCCTAAGTATAAAGGCAGTGTGAAGAAGCTGGTTTATGGGATGTAAATCCTATGAAGTACACTGGGGATTTTAAGGGTGCATGTCACCAGTCAAGAATATCTTAATCCTTAAAACAGGGATTAATGTAAAATCAGCTTATATACAGTGAGAGAGAGACTTTTCTCCTTGTTTGTGTGTTTGATATATATATATATATATATATATATATATATATATATATATATATATATATATATATATATATATATATATATATATACATATATATATATATATATATATATATATGCAAAACAACCACTGTGAAAGAGTAGTAAAATTCCAAGCGCTTTCGTGAATACTAACATTGTCAAGGAACTATGAAAGTAATACATCAAAGGAAGGCAATTAAAGGGCTTAGACTACACCTCACAGTCAACCCCCACAAGAAACACCTGACGCGCGACAATACCGGACTCACAAGAAAAGAGGAACACTGCAGTAGGTCCGCTGGTCCAACTAGACAGGTCCTCACGACATCCCACTAACAAAATATTCTACCCAAGAAATAAGGTTTATTATTTGTCCAATGTATTAAACTCTAACCAAATTTTATTAGTTATAAATGAGTCTAATTTATATAAACCAAAGGAAATATTCAAATTTTCAAAACTGCTTTTTATGAAACAAGATTCAATTATATTCCTGTCGACCATGGACTTGCTTGATACTACTTTCTCAACTTTTTGAAAATCAATTGGATGGTTAAAATCTCTCACATGAATAAATAGAGCATTGGAATCTTGTCCAGTTCTAATGCTATATTTATCTTGTTTTAATCTAAGTTCGAGATTTTTACCAGTTTGACCGTAATAAACTTTATCGAAAATTTTACAAGGAATCTTAGACACTTTGGGGGGAATTCTTTATCAAAAGTTTTTTTTACTGTATCAAGATTTTTAAATACAACTTTAATATTAAAAGTCTTAAGAAGAGAAGGCATATCAACCAAGTTTTCATGGTAAGGGAGAACCAACATATTTTTAGTTGAATAAGGTTGGTTGTCCCTTTTTGGGTTGTAAAAAGTATTTCTAGCAATTTTGAATGTGAGGTGTAGTCTAAGCCCTTTAATTGCCTTCCTTTGATGTATTACTTTCATAGTTCCTTGACAATGTGAGTAGTCACGAAAGTGCTTAGAATTTCACTACTCTTTCACAGTGGTTGTTCTGCCTATTTTAAAATCACCTGTTTACTGTGATCTTATTGCATATATATATATATATATATATATATATATATATATATATATATATATATATATATATATCTATATATATATATATATATATATATAATGTATGTATGTATAACCTTGAATGTTAGAAGAAGAAACAGATTTAAAGTGATATGTTAGCAAAAAACTAGGAAAATACAAAAATAACCTTCACCTAGCAGACAAACTTGCACCTCAAAGCCTTGACCGCTTTTAACAAAATAACAGTATATCGTTGGCATTGTCACCGGTAGAGACTACCCTGAAAGTGCACAGTAGAAGTTAGTTTTCAGACGATGTTCTTTAGTTTCTGAGGTCACCCGAGTCCCGTGTACTGGAGGCTTCACGAGTGCCATAAGTGCCGGTGTTGTTGATACGTTGCATCTTCCATTTTTTTTTATGCCAGGTTGACTGTGTCGGCGATCAATGAACCTTCCAGGCGTGTTCGCTAAGGTCTTCTTCAAAGATGAGTTCTCTCTCTCTTTTTCCTACTCGTCAAATGTCCCATGGAGCTTCTGTAAGGGCCAGGCGTTGCATCAAGACGTCCCGGTTGCAGGCGTATATAAACAATACGCCTGCAATAAGCCATACATCTCATATTTTGTCTCATTCACATAGTCGTATTGTTGTTTACAGAGGCTGATAGACTTATGCCTGTCTCCCCTAAATATTTCTTGGAACAGTGTCCACTGTGAAATTAAAGGATATAGGATAACGATGCTTAGTGACGTCTTTGATGGATGATAGCAGTTACTCCATTAATGTTGCTTCTAACAGGCACCTGGCAGGTGTTGACAACACCCCCAGATGAGAAAATTAAGAATCGCGAGGGTTTTGCTGAGGATTGGTTGAACCTTGAGCCTGCAGTCCAGAGAAAAGAATTAAGAAGGGAAATGAAGACATGTCAAGGTTTGTATTATGTAGCAACAACGTTCAAGAAAACATGAGCTGGAGATATGGATAGTTCTCAAGGAGAAACCGATTAGAAAACTTCTCTTTCAGCGAGTGTCACACTGTATGAATAGACGTGTACAAGGTGGTTTTTATTTGTGGATTTTCTATGTACTTTGTCGGGAGACTTACACAGGACGTCGTTACGTCAGGGAGTCTGCCTTCTTTATCCAAGTTCCAAGATACTGTCAGCATCTTCTCGACATGTAACGATGTTGGGACAAATGGTGTTGAATTTCTCTGTCTCCAGGATGAAGAATTAGACACATGTACACCAATTGGGTATCTTCATTACTTAGACGTTTCGCCAACCAGTCATTTTTATCTGTACAATACATGGACAAATTCAGAAGGCTGAAATAGGTAGACGATGAAGTAATCATTCTCTCATTCTAGCAGCAGTCTTGAAGAAGAGAATGACATTCAGCACTGAGGATGCTGCACATTACCATCCCAATGCTTTGTAGGAGTTACGTTGATTTTTGATGACGTCCTGGAGAGGTAATGGGAGGTTATGGTTGTCAGGGAGCCTCTGTCTCAGAATACTGATGGCGGCGAATGTTGGGACGTTGGTAAAAAAATTCACCGTGATATGTAAACAAATCATGCTTTTGTTTATGACGTTCGGGATGGAAAAGCGAGAGAGGTGAACCAGATGTCTGAGGTTCGCTACCCCTAAGCCTGAGGTGAAAGTGCACAGGGATGCTAGACTTGTGAGTTTTAGGGAGGTCTTAAAGACATGTTTTAGTTAGTTTAAAATCCTATTTCTGTGGTTTCAAGGTAAGACCATGCTAAGAGATGACTACGTAACCTTGGAAGATGCCGTACCTGCTTAACCTTTAATGGAATACTTTACGATATCCTCATTGCTCTGAAGATTTCGACACCTAGTATGTGAACCATCCTGCGTGATGGAATATGGCGAGGGAAACATAGCTAGCTATCCTAATCTCCTCTTCATACCACTTCTATCAGACCTCTCTTCATCTTCCTCCCACTCACCCTCTTCTCTATCCTATCTACCTTCGTCCCCTTGCAATCCACCTTCAACCTCACCTCAACAAAAGAAAGTAAACAAAAATGACATCTGGGAAGAGCTTCAACTTTCTCAAAGTCTTCAAGTTTTCATTGATCAGTTGATCACTTGATAAAACTTCTCTCTTGAATTTTGATTTTTCCTTCATCGTAATTAACGAAGTTTAAGTGATCAGAGTTTTAGCGGTGATGTTATTGTGGCGATGGAGTGCTGGAGGAGGATGTAGGTGACTGTTATTGTTGACACGTGTGTGTACGCACCTGCATGTGGTTGTAGGGGTCGATTCATAGCTCCTGGTCTCGCCTGTTCGCTGTCCACTACTGCGGTCACTTTTTCCTGGCTTCGAGAACCTCATATAACAACATAAGAAAGAAGGAACACTGCAACAGGCCTACTGGCCTATGCAAGACAGCTCCATTTCTCTCACCTGCTTAAGCCAATGCCTTGACCTAGTGAGGTCAGACACGTCACTTAAGGGAGGAGCAATGCATCCGACCTAGTAGCACAAGTTAGTCAGGTCCAACTCACACCTCCCCCCACTCATGTATTTATCCAAACTATTTTTAAAACTACACAACGTCTTAGCATCTATGACGGTACTCATGAGTTTGTTCCACTCATCCACAACTCTATCTTCTTGAAGCTATGTATGGATTCTGCCTATACCATTTCACTGCCCAGTTCATTCCACTGCCTGACCTCTCTAAGACTGTTTTTCACTTCCAGCTGTGCCCTCGTGTACCTGTTTCCCGTTTCTCGAGCAATCTGTTCCACACAACCCTATTTTCTACGTTATCATATCCCGCTAGTCCTCCTTTCCTTTGTCATCAGGTATAGCTCCCTGAATTCTTGCTTATAGCACATACTTATCTCCAGGACTAGTTTCGTCGCGAACCTCATATCACGGGTGGGGCTTGTCTTGCATTGTTAAGATTGCCTGTTGGCGATTGTATTACATACACACACACACACACACACACACACACACACTATAAAATTATATATATATCTCGTGTCGAATAGGTAAAATTCGTTATTTAGCAAGAACTCATTACAAATTAAGTCCTTCCTAAAAATTTGCCTTATAAAGATATATTTTTCATTAATGTTAATTTAAAAATTAATAATTTTCTAACAAAAGAACCTTAAAAAACTTACCTAACCTTATTATAACAAGCGCAATTTAATTTAGCCTAATCCAAGTAAATATATTTTAGATAGTTAGGTTCAGAATGATTTTTGCGAAATTATTGCATACACAAATTTCGCTTGCCTTATTCGGCAAGAAGAGCGTTGTTATTTAACATAACAAGATTTACCTATTCGGCACTACATATTATACACACACACACACACACATTATATATATATATATATATATATATATATATATATATATATATATATATAAGAGGGAGGTGAAAGTGTATAAACTAAGGGAGGAGGAAGTTCGGGCGAGATATAAGCGACTATTAGCAGAAAGGTGGGATAGTGCAAAGATGAGTAATGGGGGGGTTGAAGAGGGTTGGAATAGTTTTAAAAATGCAGTATTAGAATGTGGGGCAGAAGTTTGTGGTTATAGGAGGGTGGGTGCAGGAGGAAAGAGGAGTGATTGGTGGAATGATGAAGTAAAGGGTGTGATAAAAGAGAAAAAGGTAGCTTATGAGAGGTTTTTACAAAGCAGAAGTGTTATAAGAAGAGCAGAATATATGGAGAGTAAAAGAAAGGTAAAGAGAGTGGTGAGAGAGTGCAAAAGGAGAGCAGATGATAGAGTGGGAGAGGCACTGTCAAGAAATTTTAATGAAAATAAGAAAAAATTTTGGAGTGAGTTAAACAAGTTAAGAAAGCCAAGGGAAAATATGGATTTGTCAGTTAAAAACAGAGTAGGGGAGTTAGTAGATGGGGAGATGGAGGTATTAGGTAGATGGCGAGAATATTTTGAGGAACTTTTAAATGTTAAGGAAGAAACAGAGGCAGTAATTTCATGCACTGGTCAGGGAGGTATACCATCTTTTAGGAGTGAAGAAGAGCAGAATGTAAGTGTGGGGGAGGTACGTGAGGCATTACGTAAAATGAAAGGGGGTAAAGCAGCTGGTACTGATGGGATCATGACAGAAATGTTAAAAGCAGGGGGGGATATAGTGTTGGAGTGGTTGGTACTTTTGTTCAATAAATGTATGAAAGAGGGGAAGGTACCTAGGGATTGGCGGAGAGCATGTATAGTCCCTTTATATAAAGGGAAAGGGGACAAAAGAGACTGTAAAAATTATAGAGGAATAAGCTTACTGAGTATACCAGGAAAAGTGTACGGTAGGGTTATAATTGAAAGAATTAGAGGTAAGACAGAATGTAGGATTGCGGATGAGCAAGGAGGTTTCAGAGTGGGTAGGGGATGTGTAGATCAAGTGTTTACATTGAAGCATATATGTGAACAGTATTTAGATAAAGGTAGGGAAGTTTTTATTGCATTTATGGATTTAGAAAAGGCATATGATAGAGTGGATAGAGGAGCAATGTGGCAGATGTTGCAAGTATATGGAATAGGTGGTAAGTTATTAAATGCTGTAAAGAGTTTTTATGAAGATAGTGAGGCTCAGGTTAGGGTGTGTAGAAGAGAGGGAGACTATTTCCCGGTAAAAGTAGGTCTTAGACAGGGATGTGTAATGTCACCATGGTTGTTTAATATATTTATAGATGGGGTTGTTAAGGAAGTAAATGCTAGGGTGTTTGGGAGAGGGGTGGGATTAAATTATGGGGAATCAAATTCAAAATGGGAATTGACACAGTTACTTTTTGCTGATGATACTGTGCTTATGGGAGATTCTAAAGAAAAATTGCAAAGGTTAGTGGATGAGTTTGGGAATGTGTGTAAAGGTAGAAAGTTGAAAGTGAACATAGAAAAGAGTAAGGTGATGAGGGTGTCAAATGATTTAGATAAAGAAAAATTGGATATCAAATTGGGGAGGAGGAGTATGGAAGAAGTGAATGTTTTCAGATACTTGGGAGTTGACGTGTCGGCGGATGGATTTATGAAGGATGAGGTTAATCATAGAATTGATGAGGGAAAAAAGGTGAGTGGTGCGTTGAGGTATATGTGGAGTCAAAAAACGTTATCTATGGAGGCAAAGAAGGGAATGTATGAAAGTATAGTAGTACCAACACTCTTATATGGGTGTGAAGCTTGGGTGGTAAATGCAGCAGCGAGGAGACGGTTGGAGGCAGTGGAGATGTCCTGTTTAAGGGCAATGTGTGGTGTAAATATTATGCAGAAAATTCGGAGTGTGGAAATTAGGAGAAGGTGTGGAGTTAATAAAAGTATTAGTCAGAGGGCAGAAGAGGGGTTGTTGAGGTGGTTTGGTCATTTAGAGAGAATGGATCAAAGTAGAATGACATGGAAAGCATATAAATCTATAGGGGAAGGAAGGCGGGGTAGGGGTCGTCCTCGAAAGGGTTGGAGAGAGGGGGTAAAGGAGGTTTTGTGGGTAAGGGGCTTGGACTTCCAGCAAGCGTGCGTGAGCGTGTTAGATAGGAGTGAATGGAGACGAATGGTACTTGGGACCTGACGATCTGTTGGAGTGTGAGCAGGGTAATATTTAGTGAAGGGATTCAGGGAAACCGGTTATTTTCATATAGTCGGACTTGAGTCCTGGAAATGGGAAGTACAATGCCTGCACTTTAAAGGAGGGGTTTGGGATATTGGCAGTTTGGAGGGATATGTTGTGTATCTTTATATGTGTATGCTTCTAGACTGTTGTATTCTGAGCACCTCTGCAAAAACAGTGATAATGTGCGAGTGTGGTGAAAGTGTTGAATGATGATGAAAGTATTTTCTTTTTGGGGATTTTCTTTCTTTTTTGGGTCACCCTGCCTCGGTGGGAGACGGCCGACTTGTTGAAAAAAAAAAAAAAAAAAAAAAAAAAAAATATATATATATATATATCTATATATATATATATATATATATATATATATATATATATATATATATATATATATATATATATATATATATACATATATATATATATATATATATATATATATATATATATATATATATATATTATATATATATACAAATATATACACATGTATATAAAATTTATTTATTTGCTTGGGAAGTTAACAATGTAATCTGAAGTCTGAAACTAGATTATATTTTTTAAGTGCATCCTTAACCTGCTCGACCCTTGCGTAATGTAATTAAAAATTAAATTGGTTTCTTCGGTCCTTCGCTCTCTCTCTCTCTCTCTCTCTCTCTCTCTCTCTCTCTCTCTCTCTCTCTCTCTCTCTCTCTCTCTCTCTCTCAAACTTTTTCTCTTACACTCTCTCGCACACTCTCTCAAAACACTTCGTAACTGCTTTCACCACTATCACCGCACTGGGGGTGGTAGTGGTGAAGTTTCGGTGGT
Source organism: Cherax quadricarinatus (assembly GCF_038502225.1). Classification (NCBI taxonomy): domain Eukaryota; kingdom Metazoa; phylum Arthropoda; class Malacostraca; order Decapoda; family Parastacidae; genus Cherax; species Cherax quadricarinatus. The sequence continues at coordinate 14,044,810 of NC_091367.1, forward strand.
AGTAGTAATAGTAGCAATCAGGGTAGTAATATTTCTCGTAGCGATTCTGATACTTGTAGTGGTGGTGGTGGTGGTGGTGGTGGCGGCGGCGGCGATGGTGGTAGTGGTGATGGTTAGGGAAAGGGTGGTGGTGGAACTAGTAGTAGTGGTAATGTTTGGGGTCGTGGTGGTAGTGGTGATAGTAGTGGTGGTTGTGGTGGTGGTAGTGATAGTACTGGTGTTGGTAGTGGTGGTGGGATGGTAGTGGTAGTACTAGTGTTTATAGTGGTGGTGGGATGATAGTGGTAGTAGTGGTGATAGTGGTAATGGTGGTGGTTGTGGTAATGGTGGTGGTTGTGGAGGAGATAGTAGCGGTGGTGGTAGTAATGGTTGTGGTTGTAATGGTAGAGGTCGTGATGATGGTGGTAGTGGTCGTGGGATTGGTGGTGGTGGTAGTGTTGGTTGGTGGTGGTTGGTAGTGGTGGTAGTTGGTGGTGGTCCTGCTGGTAGTAGTGATGGTAGTGTTGGTGGTAGTGGTAGTTGGTGATGGTGGTAATAGTAGCTACTACCAACACCACCACCACGGTGGTAGTGGTGGTGGTGGTAGCAGTCGTGGTCGTGGACATTTGCATATAAATAAGGATATTTAAGTCTGAACCATCTGTGGTGTTTATAGCGTGCCATCTGCCAGCTGGTTACTGCTGCTGGAATACAACAGTTGGTGTTGCTGTTATTTTATTCTCTCTCTCTAGTTGGCTCGGAGAAGTGACTTTATGTGTTTGGTGTTTTTTCAGTGTTTGTCCTGTTTTTTTATGTTGCTAGTGGTGTTTTTATAAATTCTTAGTGGTGTTTTATAAGTTATTAGTGTTTTTTTGTAAGTTATTATTGGCTTTTTATGTTAATGATTTTTTTGGTTGTTAGTGGTGTTTTTCAAGAGAATTTGTGTTTTTTGAGGTATCTTAAGTGCTTTTTTGTCCTGTTTCCTTTGTGTGTGTGTGTGTGTGTGTGTGTGTGTGTGTGTGTGTGTGTGTGTGTGTGTGTGTGTGTGTGTGTGTGTGTGTGTGTGTGTGTGTGTGTGTGTGTGTTTGTCTTCCTCTTTTTTCGTCATCTTCGTAGCCGCCGCCATCAACCACCACCACAACAATCAGCAACCACCATTATTACTGCCATCACCGATATTACTAACCACCACTACTACCACTAACACTACCACCAATGCCATCACCACCATCACTACAACTACTACCACCACCATCACAACTACGACGACGACCACCACCACCAACTACCACCACTACCCCCACCAGCATCATCACAACTACCACCACCACTACCATCACTACAACTACCACCACCACCATCATCACAACCACCACCAACTACCACCACCACCACGAAAATTTATTCATAAGACGTCAATACCGTCACTCTTGCGACTCTGAATTGATTTAAAATCAATTTAGTCAATTAATCAATTTCCACGAGCACAGGAAGACGTCTCTCTCTCTCATAGTCCCTCCTCCTCTCTCCTCCTCCTCTCTCCTCCTCCTCTCCCCATCTCTCTTCTCCACTAGTGCAATCTCTGTTCACCATTATTTCTTTCCCTCTTCCTCTTTCACCCCTCTCCCTCCCTCTCTCTTCCTCCACTGTCCACCCACAAACATTATACATACACACGGAGTATATATCTCAAGTTGCATTCACAGAGTCACGTATCTCTTGGTATACACTGAGAGGGTATATTTGTGTATATACATACAGATATATGCCTCAGTGTATATACACCGAGAGGTATTTATCTTGATGTACATTCACTCAGCTTATTTTAATCACTATTTTAGGTATGAAAAGTATTCTTGGCTGGTGGTGAACAGGTGACCAGGTGCCTTAATTACCCTCGCGTAGTGTATAGGCTTAAAACCCAACAAATCGAAACTTAAGACTTTTTCTAGTTCCCTCCCATCCTCACCTTCCCCTGACCCTCTCTCCATCTTTCCCATGTCACCTCCTTCCCCACCAAACCCTGACGGCCAACCAAGTTGTTAGCTAGAGCGGAAACTCACTCAACCTTGGCCATGATGGAAGCGGCTTTACCACCACAACTCACTTCCAGGCCCCACTTTTATTATATATATATATATATATATATATATATATATATATATATATATATATATATATAATGAGGTTGTAAAAGAAGTAAATGCTAGGGTGTTTGGAAGAGGGGTGGAATTAAATTATAGGGAATCAAATACAAAATAGGAGTTGACACAGTTACTCTTTGCTGATGATACTGTGCTTTTGGGAAATTCTAAAGAAAAGTGGCAAAGGTTAGTGGATGAGTTTGGGAGGGTTTGTAAAGGTAGAAAGTTGAAAGTGAACATAGATAAGAGTAAGATAATGAGGGTATCAAACGATTTAAAGAAAAATTGGATATCACATTGGAGGGAGTATGGAATGTTTTCAGATATTTGGGAGTTGACTTGTCAGCGGATGGGTTTATGAAGGATGAGGTTAACTATAGAACTGATGAATGAAAATGAAAAAATACTCTAAACTTCTCACACTTTTAGAAAGTACTCCAAACTCCTCAAAATTACTGTTAGAAAGCTGTTGGTGCTGGTAGTTGGTGATGGTGGTAGTATTAGATGGTAGTGGACTGAGGTAGTTGCGGTCCGTGGTAGTAGTAGATGGCTGTATTTGTGGATGATGTTAGTGGTGGTGGTAGTGGTGGTATCAGTGATGGTATCAGTGGTAGTGGTATTAGCAATAAATTTACGCTCGCATTTTCCCCTCTAGTAAATGATTCCCGAGTTACATCAGTCATCAATATTGCCGCCAGAGGTGTGGGAGGGAGTGGTGGGAGTGGAGGGCTAAGGGAGTGGTGGGAGGGAGTGGAGGGCTGAGGGAGCGGTGGGAGGGAGTGGAGGGCTGAGGGAGTGGCATTAGTGACCGTAATGGAGCCAATGATACCTATCCCGAATTTGATATACAGGTAAGAAAGTATGTATGTATGTATGTATGTATGTATGTATGTATGTATGTATGTATGCATGCATGCATGCAAGTACGTATGTATGAACTAGAAAAATTAGGATACATTAGGGAAAGTGCCAAGGTTAAACATAGAAACTAAAGGGGAACAGCGAGAGAGACTCTCTCTCTCTCTCTCTCTCTCTCTCTCTCTCTCTCTCTCTCTCCTGGAGAAAAGATTGCAACAGTGAGGTGTGAGGCAGCAACACAGTAAAGTGTGAGACAGCAACAAAGTGTGAGGCAGCAACACAAAGTGTGAGGCAGCAACACAATAAAGTGTGAGGCAGCAACACAATAAAGTGTGAGGCAGCAACACAATAAAGTGTGAGGCAGCAACACAGTAAAGTGTGAGGCAGCAACACAGTGAAGTGTGAGGCAGCAACAATGTGTGAAGCAGCAACACAATAAAGAGTGAGGCAGCAACACAATAAAGTGTGAGACAGCAACACAAAGTGTGAGGCAGCAACACAATAAAGTGAGAGGCAGCAACACAATAAAGTGTGAGGCAGCAACACAATAAAAAGTGAGGCAGCAACACAGTAAAGTGTGAGGCAGCAACACAGTAAAGTGTGAGGCAGCAACACAATAAAGTGTGAGGCAGCAACACAATAAAGTGTGAGGCAGCAACACAAAGTGTGAGGCAGCAACACAATAAAGTGTGAGGCAGCAACACAATAAAGTGTGATGCAGCAACACAATAAAGTGTGATGCAGCAACACAATAAAGTGTGAAGCAGCAACACAATAAAGTGTAAGGCAGAAACACAATAAAGTGTGAGGCAGCAACACAAAGTGTAAGGCAGCAACACAAAGTGTGAGGCAGCAACACAAAGTGTGAGGCAGAAACACAAAGTGTGAGGCAGAAACACAATAAAGTGTGAGGCAGAAACAAAGTGTGAGGCAGCAACACAATAAAGTGTGAGGCAGCAACACAATAAAGTGTGAGGCAGAAACACAATAAAGTGTGAGGCAGAAACACAAAGTGTTAGGCAGCAACACAAAATGTGAGGCAGCAACACAATAAAGTGTGAGGCAGCAACACAATAAAGTGTGAGACAGAAACACAAAGTGTGAGGCTGCAACACAATAAAGTGTGAGGCAGCAACACAATAAAGTGTGAGGCAGCAACACAATAAAGTGTGAGGCAGAAACACAAAGTGTGAGGCAGCAACACAATAAAGTGTGAGGCAGCAACACAATAAAGTGTGAGGCAGAAACACAAAGTGTTAGGCAGCAACACAATAAAATGTGAGGCAGCAACACAATAAAGTGTGAGGCAGCAACACAATAAAGTGTGAGGCAGTAACACAATAAAGTGTGAGGCAGCAACACAATAAAGTGTGAGGCAGCAACACAATAAAGTATGAGGCAGCAACACAATAAAGTGTGAGGCAGCAACACAATAAAGTGTGAGGCAGCAACACAATAAAGTGTGAGGCAGCAACACAATAAAGTGTGAGGCAGCAACACAATAAAGTGTGAGGCAGCAACACAATAAAGTGTGAGGCAGCAACACAAAGTGTGAGGCAGCAACACAATAAAGTGTGAGGCAGCAACACAACACAATAAAGTGTGAGGCAGCAACACAATAAAGTATGTGAGGCAGCAACACAATAAAGTGTGAGGCAGCAACACAATAAAGTGTGAGGCAGCAACACAATAAAGTGTGAGGCAGCAACACAATAAAGTGTGAGGCAGCAACACAATAAAGTATGAGGCAGCAACACAATAAAGTGTGAGGCAGCAACACAATAAAGTGTGAGGCAGCAACACAATAAAGTATGAGGCAGCAACACAATAAAGTGTGAGGCAGCAACACAATAAAGTGTGAGGCAGCAACACAATAAAGTGTGAGGCAGCAACACAATAAAGTGTGAGGCAGCAACACAATAAAGTGTGAGGCAGCAACACAATAAAGTGTGAGGCAGCAACACAATAAAGTGTGAGGCAGCAACACAATAAAGTGTGAGGCAGCAACACAATAAAGTGTGAGGCAGCAACACAATAAAGTGTGAGGCAGCAACACAATAAAGTGTGAGGCAGCAACACAATAAAGTGTGAGGCAGCAACACAATAAAGTGTGAGGCAGCAACACAATAAAGTGTGAGGCAGCAACACAATAAAGTGTGAGGCAGCAACACAATAAAGTATGAGGCAGCAACACAATAAAGTGTGAGGCAGCAACACAATAAAGTGTGAGGCAGCAACACAATAAAGTGTGAGGCAGCAACACAATAAAGTGTGAGGCAGCAACACAATAAAGTGTGAGGCAGCAACACAATAAAGTGTGAGGCAGCAACACAATAAAGTATGAGGCAGCAACACAATAAAGTGTGAGGCAGCAACACAATAAAGTGTGAGGCAGCAACACAATAAAGTATGAGGCAGCAACACAATAAAGTGTGAGGCAGCAACACAATAAAGTGTGAGGCAGCAACACAATAAAGTGTGAGGCAGCAACACAATAAAGTGTGAGGCAGCAACACAATAAAGTGTGAGGCAGCAACACAATAAAGTATGAGGCAGCAACACAATAAAGTGTGAGGCAGCAACACAATAAAGTGTGAGGCAGCAACACAATAAAGTGTGAGGCAGCAACACAATAAAGTGTGAGGCAGCAACACAATAAAGTGTGAGGCAGCAACACAATAAAGTGTGAGGCAGCAACACAATAAAGTATGAGGCAGCAACACAATAAAGTGTGAGGCAGCAACACAATAAAGTGTGAGGCAGCAACACAATAAAGTGTGAGGCAGCAACACAATAAAGTGTGAGGCAGCAACACAATAAAGTGTGAGGCAGCAACACAATAAAGTGTGAGGCAGCAACACAATAAAGTGTGAGGCAGCAACACAATAAAGTGTGAGGCAGCAACACAATAAAGTGTGAAGCAGCAACACAATAAAGTGTGAGGCAGCAACACAATAAAGTGTGAGGCAGCAACACAATAAAGTGTGAGGCAGCAACACAATAAAGTGTGAGGCAGCAACACAATAAAGTGTGAGGCAGCAACACAATAAAGTGTGAAGCAGCAACACAATAAAGTGTGAGGCAGCAACACAATAAAGTGTGAGGCAGCAACACAATAAAGTGTGAGGCAGCAACACAATAAAGTGTGAGGCAGCAACACAATAAAGTGAAGCAGCAACACAATAAAGTGTGAGGCAGCAACACAATAAAGTGTGAGGCAGCAACACAATAAAGTGTGAGGCAGCAACACAATAAAGTGTGAGGCAGCAACACAATTCTCACGGTCACAACAACACAGCAAATTTCCGCTCTTTAAAAAGCTATACCAATTTCCTTAACGGCCTTGTTGGGGGAGTTGGGGGAGAGGAGGGGAGGGGAGGTGTGTTGGGGAGGGGAGGGGAGGTGTGTTGGGGAGGTGAGGGAGTGTTGGGGAGGTGGGGAGTGTTGGGAAGGTGGGGGAGTGTAGGGAAGGTGGGGGAGTGTTGGGAAGGTGTGGGAGTGTTGGGGAGGTGGGGGAGTGTTGGGACGGTGGGGGAGTGTTGGGAAGGTGGGGGAGTGTTGGGAAGGTGGGGGAGTGTTGGGGAGGTGGGGAGTGTTGGGAAGGTGGGGGAGTGTAGGGAAGGTGGGGGAGTGTTGGGAAGGTGGGGGAGTGTTGGGAAGGTGGGGGAGTGTTGGGAAGGTGGGGGAGTGTTGGGAAGGTGGGGGAGTGTTGGGAAGGTGGGGGAGTGTTGGGAAGGTGGGGGAGTGTTGGGAAGGTGGGGGAGTGTTGGGATGGTGGGGGAGTGTTGGGAAGGTGGGGGAGTGTTGGGAAGGTGGGGGAGTGTTGGGAAGGTGGGGGAGTTTGGGAAGGTGGAGGTGTGTTGGGGAAGGGAGGAGTGTTGGGGAGGTGAAGGAGTGTTGGGGGAAGTGAGGGAGTGTTGGGGGAAGTGAGGGAGTGTTGGGGGAAGTGAGGGAATGTTGGAGGAAGTGAGAGAGTGTTGGGGGAAGTGAGAGTGTGTTGGGGGAGGTGAGGGAGTGTTGACGAGGTGGAAGAGTGTTGGGGAGGTGAAGGAGTGTTGGGGGAAGTGAGGGAGTGTTGAGGAGGTGGAAGAGTATTGGAGGAGGTGGAAGAGTATTGCGGGAGGTGAGGGAGTGTTGGGGGAGGTGAGGGAGTGTTGAGGGAGGTAAAGAGTGTTGGGGACGGGAGGAGATTCTGGAGTGAGATGTTGGGGGAGAAGGGATGGAAGAGAAGAACAAGAGTGAGGGGAGAAAGACAAGAGGTGAGGCTGAAGAAAGAAGTGAGGAGAAAGAAGCAAGTAGAGATTAGTACAAGGGAAGAGGAGATGAAGAGGGGAGGAAGAGGAAGATGATGGGGAAGAAAGATTTAGGAGACAGAGGTAAAGTCAGAGAAGCGAGAGGAAAAAAAGATAGGAGATAATATCTAGGGGAAGAAAGAGGGTAATGCGTGTGTGTGTGTGTGTGTGTGTGTGTGTGTGTGTGTGTGTGTGTGTGTGTGTGTGTGTGTGTGTGTGTGTGTGTGTGTGTGGAAGGGAAGAATAGAGGTGAGAAAGATGAAGAAGGGAAGGAGAGGCGGAAGGATGAGTGGAAGAGAGATGGAGTGAAAGGAAGGGAGGGAAGATGGATGAATGGAGGAGGGATGGAGAGGTGGAGAGATGGAGAGGTGGAGAGATGGAGAGGTGGAGGGATGGAGAGGTGGAGGGATGGAGAGGTGGAGGGATGGAGAGGTGGAGGGATGGAGAGGTGGAGGGATGGAGAGGTGGAGGGATGGAGAGGTGGAGGAAAGGAGAAATGGAGGGAAGGAAGGTGGGAAGGGGTGGAGAGGGAAGAGAAGGAGGGGTGAAGGGGCAAGACAGGCAAGAAGGGGTGAAGGGGCAAGACAGGTAAGAAGGGGTGAAGGGGCAAGACAGGTAAGAAGGGGTGAAGGGGCAAGACAGGTAAGAAAGGGTGAAGGGGCAAGGCAGGTAAGAAGGGTGAAGGAGCAAGACAGGTAAGAAGGGTGAAGGAGCAAGACAGGTAAGAAGGGTGAAGGAGCAAGACAGGTAAGAAGGGTGAAGGAGCAAGACAGGTAAGAAGGGTGAAGGGGCAAGACAGGTAAGAAGGGTGAAGGGGCAAGACAGGTAAGAAGGGGTGAAGGGGCAAGACAGGTAAGAAGGGTGAAGGAGCAAGACAGGTAAGAAGGGTGAAGGAGCAAGACAGGTAAGAAGGGTGAAGGAGCAAGACAGGTAAGAAGGGGTGAAGGGGCAAGACAGGTAAGAAGGGTAAGAATGGGTAACACAAATAAACATCAAATTAACACAATGATAATAACACTCCTCATTGAACACAATAATTGGACAACAATTACTGTAAATTGACTAATTCCCAGCAAAGTGGAGCCGGGCAGCTCATTCCCTAGTGGTGATAGCAAGCGGAATGACGTCACTAGCTCATTTTCACCCGACTGCTCTTACAGAGACACAGAACGATCACATTCTCACGGGTTTAACAGATTTTCATACCCATGACTGATCGTAATCATGAATTGATCTGAAGGTGACCAGAATCACGGAGACTAAAATCCACACCATCACAAACGAATTTACAAACGCTGCAAATGCGTTGCAAAATCGACTTACGGACCCTGAGCCGTCGTAGACGCGTTTTAAACAGCATTTCAAGGCTAAAATTGAGCAGACTTAATATCTGACGAAATAAAAAAAAATAAATTGATAAAAATTTAACTTTTTTGTTAATTTTCTCGAGAACTGGGGGGGGGGAGGGGTTTCAGGGTGGCCATTGATGCGTCGAGAAGCCATTTTTGCTTTAGTATTTGCCTTTTTTTACATACTTTTCGTACTTGGTATACACACACAGAGTTGTATGTCTGCATATATACAGAGTTAAATATCTGCATGTACACCGAGAGTTGTATGTCTGTGTATATACAACAAAAGTTATATATTTAACTCTGATGATAGAAGGTATTCAGGCAACTTGAGAACGGATCCAATTCCCAGCATCAAGATCCTCTCACCAGTGTCAAGTAACCTCTCTTGAAGGGTTAGATATTTAAAATATTCTTGACTGGTGATGAACAGGTGACATGCAGCCTTAATGACCCTCGTGTAGTCGAGAGGCTTCAAACCAGTTAACAGGAAAACAGAGTCAAAGGCTCCCTGACAGTCTATGAATTAATCAACCTCATCAATCTACAATTGAAGGCCTTTCTAATTGAAAGGTAGAATTCTCCCTTTCTAGGCTAATATTGTTCGCAAGTAGGTTCAATTTTCTCATCCTCTTCAAGCATAATTGTAATTATTCTCATGAATAATTCCAATTATTCTCAAGAATAACTCCGGTTATTCTCAAGACAAATATTAATTATTTTTCGCCATTATGTAATACGGAATTCACGTTAGGAGTGTGATACGCTATGTCCAAGCTTACACCGTGTGTGTCCAAGCTTACACTGTGTGTCCAAGCTTACACCGTGTGTGTCCAAGCTTGCATCGTGTGTGTCCAAGCTTACACCGTGTGTGTCCAAGCTTACACTGTGTGTCCAAGCTTACACCGTGTGTGTCCAAGCTTACACCACGTGTGTCCAAGCTTACACCGCGTGTGTCCAAGCTTACATCGTGTGTGTCCAAGCTTACACCGTGTGTGTCCAAGCTTACACTGTGTGTCCAAGCTTACACCGTGTGTGTCCAAGCTTACACTGTGTGTCCAAGCTTACACCGCGTGTGTCCAAGCTTACACCGCGTGTGTCCAAGCTTACACCGCGTGTGTCCAAGCTTACACCGTGTGTCCAAGCTTATGCCGTGTGTGTCCAAGCTTACACTGGGGGGGGAGGGGGTGCTTTATGGTGTGAAAAAACATGTATACGTAAGTATTAATCACTATGGCAACGTTTCGCTCTGTATAGAGCTTTGTCTAGCTACGTATCGCTCTGTGTTAAACTTTGTTGAGTCATGTTTCGTTCTGAGTAGAGTTTTAAGTCACTTTCCCTCCCTCCTCTCTCTCTCTTTCTCTCTCGCTCATTCTTTATTCCTATCTCTGTTACTCTTTTTCTCTCTTGTTCAGGTTTTATTATTCTCTCTCTCACTCTTTATTCTCTCTCTCTCTCTTTCTCATATTTACTCATTCTTATTGTCCTAATCCCTTCATCTTTGGAGGGAGAGACAGTGAGAGAGAGAGAGAGAGAGAGAGAGAGAGAGAGAGAGAGAGAGAGAGAGAGAGAGAGAGAGAGAGAGAGAGAGAACAGCCGGAGCCAAAATCGCATAATATATTCAACAGGTTTCTGGATGTGACTCGAAATGCAACGGTTCCAAAGGTGATAGCTCCCAGGCAGCTACCACTACTACCACCACCACCACCACTACTACCACCACTACTACCACCACCACCACTACTACCACCACTACTACCACCACTACCACCACCACTACCACCCTTCACCCAACCAGTACCACCTACACCACCACCACCACACTTTCAACCACTAAAATCATCACTACAACCACCACCTCAACCATCACTACCTCAACAACTACCACCACCTCAACCATCACTACCTTAACAACTACCACCACCTCAACCACCACTACCTCAACAACTACCACCTCAACCACCACTACCTCAACTACCACCACCTCAACCACCACTACCTCAACAACTACCACCTCCTCAACCACCACTACCTCAACAACTACCACCACCTCAACCATCACTACCTCAACAACTACCACCACCTCAACCATCACTACCTCAACAACTACCACCACCTCAACCACCACTACCTCAACAACTACCACCTCCTCAACCACCACTACCTCAACTACCACCACCTCAACCACCACTACCTCAACTACCACCACCTCATCCACCACTACCTCAACTACCACCACCTCAACCACCACTACCTCAACTACCACCACCTCAACCACCACTACCTCAACAACTACCACCACCTCAACCACCACTACCTCAACAACTACCACCACCTCAACCACCACTACCTCAACTACCACCACCTCAACCACCACTACCTCAACTACCACCACCTCAACCACCACTACCTCAACTACCACCACCTCATCCACCACTACAACAACTACCACCACCTCAACCACCACTACCTCAACTACCACCACCTCATCCACCACTACCTCAACAACTACCACCACCTCAACCACCACTACCTCAACTACCACCACCTCAACCACCACTATCTCAACAACTACCACCACCTCAACCACCACTACCTCAACTACCACCACCTCATCCACCACTACCTCAACAACTACCACCACCTCAACCACCACTACCTCAACTACCACCACCACCTCAACCACCACTACCTCAACTACCACCACCTCATCCACCACTACCTCAGCAACTACCACCATCTCAACCACCACTACCTCAACCACCACCACCACCTCAACCACCACCACAACAACTATTCCTGACACCAATTAACAGATGGATCTCAACTTAAAAAATTGTTTCAATAATTTTAATAAAATTTAGATGTTATTTTATATGCAATTTGAGGCCTATGCTACGAAATTATACACAAAAATAGGCATAAACAATAGGCACAATGGGAAAGAGGAATAGGCACAAGCAAATGACACAAACAATGGGCATTAACAAAGTTAGCATATAAAGTTATTTTTAAACTCAGTTTCTTTTTTAATTCACTCTCTACATGTCTCTCTCCCCCCCCCACTCTCTCTCTCTCTCTCTCTCTCTCTCTCTCTCTCTCTCTCTCTCTCTCTCTCTCTCTCTCTCTCTCTCAGCCTCTCTCTCTACCTCTCTCTCTCTACCTCTCTCTCTTCACCTCTTTTTCATCGCCTTCTCTCTCTCTCCGCCTCTGTTCGCTTCTTTTTCTTCGTCTCTTTATTTCTCTTCGTCTTTCTCTTCACATCTCTCTTTTAAACAATGCTTTTTATTTCAGTTTTTTTCAGCTTAATAAATGAAAACTTAATAAATGAAAATTTTTAGTTTTAAGAATGTCTAAGTGTCTAAGTTGTTTAACAATTTCTAAGGTCCTTAAAAAATTTTAAATTTAAGAGTGCCTAGGATCAGAGGACAGGAGAGGCAAAGACTGGGTGCCCGTGGTTCGATCCCCGGCACGGGTGGAAACCTTGGGCATGTTTCCTTACACCTGTTGTCCCTGTTCACCTAGCAGTAAGTAGGTACCTGGGTGTTAGTGGACTGTTGTGGGTGGCATCCTGGAGGGTGTTAGTATACCTTAGATAAGTCATGACTTTGAGGAAGGATAATAGCTTCTAGCCTGTAAATGAGCAGAGTTAGAATAACAACTCCTAGCTTGTAAATAAGCTGAGGGAGGATAACAGTTCCTGTCCTGTAAATGAGCTGAGGGAGGATAACAGTTCCTAGCCTGTAAATGAGCTGAGGGAGGATAACAGTTCCTAGCCTGTAAATGAGCTGAGGGAGGATAACAGTTCCTAGCCTGTAAATGAGCTGAGGGAGGATAACAGTTCCTAGCCTGTAAATGAGCTGAGGGAGGATAACAGTTCCTAGCCTGTAAATGACCTGAGAGAGGATAACAGTTCCTAGCCTGTAAATGAGCTGAGGGAGGATAACAGTTCCTAGCCTGTAAATGAGCTGAGGGAGGATAACAGTTCCTAGCCTGTAAATGAGCTGAGGGAGAATAACAGTTCCTAGCCTGTAAATTAGCTGAGAGAGGATAACAGTTCCTAGCCTGTAAATGAGCTGAGAGAGGATAACAGTTCCTAGCCTGTAAATGAGCTGAGGGAGGATAACAGTTCCTAGCCTGTAAATGAGCTGAGGGAGGATAACAGTTCCTAGCCTGTAAATGACCTGAGAGAGGATAACAGTTCCTAGCCTGTAAATGACCTGAGAGAGGATAACATTTCCTAGCCTGTAAATGAGCTGAGGGAGGATAACAGTTCCTAGCCTGTAAATGAGCTGAGGGAGGATAACAGTTCCTAGCCTGTAAATGAGCTGAGGGAGGATAACAGTTCCTAGCCTGTAAATGAGCTGAGGGAGGATAACAGTTCCTAGCCTGTAAATTAGCTGAGAGAGGATAACAGTTCCTAGCCTGTAAATGAGCTGAGAGAGGATAACAGTTCCTAGCCTGTAAATGAGCTGAGGGAGGATAACAGTTCCTAGCCTGTAAATGACCTGAGAGAGGATAACAGTTCCTAGCCTGTAAATGAGCTGAGGGAGGATAACAGTTCCTAGCCTGTAAATGAGCTGAGGGAGGATAACAGTTCCTAGCCTGTAAATGAGCTGAGGGAGGATAACAGTTCCTAGCCTGTAAATGACCTGAGAGAGGATAACAGTTCCTAGCCTGTAAATGACCTGAGAGAGGATAACAGTTCCTAGCCTGTAAATGACCTGAGAGAGGATAACAGTTCCTAGCCTGTAAATGACCTGAGGGAGGATAACAGTTCCTAGCCTGTAAATGACCTGAGAGAGGATAACAGTTCCTAGCCTGTAAATGACCTGAGGGAGGATAACAGTTCCTAGCCTGTAAATGAGCTGAGGGAGGAAAAGAGCTACTAGCCTGTAAACGAGCTGAGGGAAGATAACTTCTGACCTTGAAAATTTGTGTAAACAAAATATTAGACCAAGAGGGGCACTACTTTTGCTTATAGAATTGTTTCAAACTATTTTATTATGGTTTAATTTTGTTCTTTGTGTCTGCGGCGGAAATAAATACAACTAGGAAACTTGTTACCACGAAAGATTATTTCGCAAGTTATACGATGGTTGGGTGTCCTGGGTGTGTGTTTGTAAATAAAACACTGCGCCCATTGGCGCTGTGAAGAGAGTAGCTTCTACCGGGAACGAGAAAATCTTCACGGTAAAATGGCATAGCCGGCATTGTGTTTCATTTACACATTATTATTATAATCAAGGGGGAAGCGCTAAACCCGGAGGATTATACAGCGCCTAGGGGGGGGGATGTGGAAGGCATTCAGGCTTAATTCGGGGAACTGGAGCACAGATCCAATTCCCTAAATCAAGAGCCCCTCACCAATATCAAGGAACCTTCCTTGAGGGGTTCATTTACACAACCCGTTCATAGGATAGAGAGACTTGTGATGACGTTTCGGTCAGACCTGGACTATTAACTAGTCACACACTAACTCCAGGCTGAGGGACTGATTATCTCAAACTACTCCTATCCTTACACCCGTCTGATTTGTATTGGACTGATGAAGCCACTGAGTGGCGAAACGTTTCCTCAATGAAGATTCCCATATGTTGCATACGGGTTATTTGTGTAATGTTCCAGTCACGGTATTGAGCCGTTTTATCCTTTATTTGGCATTTTCAGAGAATTTGTTAAAAAATTAAAGGATTTCAAACCTCAACATAGCCCAGTGGGCATCAATATTGCAAATTAGGCAAACAGATATATGAAAAAACTAACATTTATATGAAAGGAAAACGTATAGAATAAAAGGTATTTCATTGATGCTATATATCGTATATCAATGTGGTCAGCAATGGCTGAATACAGCTGTAGTCTGCAACGTTTTTGTTGAAATTTGTTTAGAAGGGAATCAATATCTAAATTATTCTTGCGCTAAGATTCAGAGGCCATGAAAGCAAGTGGTGTTTTCCGATCAGAATGGTCACGACATGACGTGTTGGCTGATCAAAGCGAACCAGTGTTGCAACTGATCATCCAGACGTTGGGATTGCAATAACTTGATAAACATCTGCAAATGCTTGTTTATGGTCAGATAACTTCAGTAGGACCCATAGTGGCTCTCTGGTGTGTGATTTCCTTTGACTCGAAGTATAATAGATCTTGGCACTTAGGATACAATGTTTTCAGTCTACCAGTCTTGATGGTTTGAAGACTTCGACTCCAGGTAGACTCCAGGCCTCCCGGTGGATCCGAGCCTGATCAGCCTAGCTGTTACTGCTGGCCGCATGTAGTCCAACGTATGAACCACAGTCCGGTTGATCGGTTACTGACTTTAGGTATCTGTCCAGCTCCCTCTT
>NC_091367.1:14064781-14077281 GCF_038502225.1 Cherax quadricarinatus
GACAAGATAGCAGTGGGAGAGAGAACCCAGAGACAAGAGAACAGTAATGGGAGACAAAACCCAGAGACAAAACAGCAGTGTTAGACAGAACCCAGACACAAGACAGCAGTAGTGAGAGACAGAACCCAGAGACAAGACAGCAGTGTTAGACAGAACCCAGAGACAAGATAATGTTAGATAGAACCCAGAGACAAGATAGTGTTAGACAGAACCCAGAGACAAGACAGCAGTGGTAGACAGAACCCAGAGACAAGACAGCAGTGGCAGACAGAACCCAGAGACAAGACAGCAGCAGTGAGAGCCCAGAGACAAGACAGCAGTGGCAGGCAGAACCCAGAGACAAGACAGTGGTAGACAGAAACCAGAGACAGGTCAGCAGTGGTAAACAGAACCCAGAGACAGGACAGCAGTGGTAGACAGAAACCAGAGACAAGACAGCAGTGGTAGACAGAACCCAGAGACAGTACAGCAGTGGTAGACAGAAACTAGAGACAAGACAATAGCAGTGGGAGACAGAACCCAGTGGCAAGACATTTGTGGTAGACAGAATCTGAGACAAGACAGCAGTGGTAGACAGAACCCAGATATATGACGTAGCATTCAAAGAGTACGTAACCTTTATTCGGCGCATGTACACACCCTCATTGAAAGGCTACCTCCCCAACCAGCAAACCAGTACTATGGGTCGGATGATGGGGCCCCATCGTTTGATCAGTGCCTAGGTTCAGCCAATGAGAAGGTGGGTCTGGCAATTGTGGAGGTGTCGTGGTCACCACTTACCTGTTCACCATCGTCATTTCCATTCTAGAGCTGGTTGAGCACGGTTGTCCATTCTGTGTCCAGGCTGTGTCTTTGCCTTTGATTAAACCATGTTGTACACATACATTTCCAACTGTATATAGTGTACATACTTGTAAATACTTACTATCGCTCTTGGTGAAGGAAAATATAATTCAAAGTCACTCAGCTGTGTTTGTTCTGCTTCTTGTTCCTCTTTACACACAGGATAACAGGTCTTATTGTGTCTGGGTTGTAATACAAAACGACAGCAGTGGTAGACAGAACCGAGACAACAGTGGTAGACAGAAACCAGAAACAGTGGTAGACAGTAGTTTACCTCCACATGCGTGAGAGTCACTGTTACTACTATTAGTAGTAGTACTGCTACTACCGGTACCAAGTACCAGTGCCACTGCTGCCACTATTACTCATACTAATACTACTGCTATTGCTGTTATTACTGCTACCCTTCTTGCTATTACCATTACCATTGCTACTACCATTACTACTACTACTACCACTGCAACTACTACTATTAGTGCTACCACTATTACAACTTAGAGTGCTACTTGTAAAAATGTTTCTGTTATTATTGATGTTTCAGAAGAATTCTTCGACAACATATGGAACGACAACCATTAACACTATGCCAAAGAAACGACCATAAAACACGATCACATCAAATAAACGACCATACAAGGAAATATCAAATAAATGACCATACAACACGAATATACAAAATAAACGACCGTACCGCACGACTGTACGCAAGAAACGACCATAAAACACGACAGTATCAGAGAAACGACCGTAAAACACGACTAATTCATATATTTCTTCATTTGACAGCCCCACCTGCCAGCCTCTGTCTTTCTCCATTAATGATAATTAAGATTTAATTACCCCACAGCTGTGTGTGTGTGTGTGTGTTTGTGTTTCAGTGTTATATTACCCCTGTTTTACACTTAGGTATTTTGCTTTGGGTGCTGATCCTCTTGCTTTCGTAGGGAGTGATTTTCTGAGTGCTGATTTGCGAAATCTCTCTCCTGGATTTTCTAGGTATAAGAATATGATGTAGCTTTGTCGCCTTCATTCGAAGAAGTCCAGGTCAAGGGACTTCTCACGTTCCCAATAATTTAGGTTCTTGAATGAATTTACGCTAACAGTAAAGGTTCTCTGTATATTCTCTAGGTCGGCAACTTCGCTTGTGTTATGAAGGTCTTGTAGTGAACAGCAGTATTCCAGACTAGAAAAAACATGCGACTTAAATAGAATTATTATTGGCTTGCCTTCCTTGTTTTCAAGGTAAACCATCTACCAACTGCGCAGTTGTGACAGTGACACTGTTGTGATCCTTGAAAACGAGATTCCTTGACAGTATCACTCCTAAGTCCTTCCCATTATTTTTTCGCTCTGAGTTGGTATACTTAGTTAAATACTCTGTTTTAGCTTTAATTTCTTCTAAGTTTCAGTAACAGAATAACTTAAACGTGTCCTCAATGAACATATTTTTAGTTTCCCACTGGAATATTTGGACTATCTCCTCAGTGGATGTTACTCTCATATAGAATCTAGTATTGTTTGCAAATGATGATGATAAGGCTACGATTTATCTGTCTGATATGAGGATGAGTTCTGTCTTAGGGTACACAGTTTTTCGCTGTGGCAGCCTCTGTTTAAATTTTCTTCACTCTCATTCTTTGAATTCTGTTTGTTAAATGGCTAATAATCCTTGGGTCCGCTATTCCACTTATTTATTTGCACACACGTGCAGTATTATGCCATGATCACACTTGAGGTTTTTTTGCGAAGTCTGTGTATAATACATGTACATTCTGCCAGTCTTCCAGTGCATCCATGACCATATTATAGTGGTCCAGTAGTTACTAGAGGTAGGAGAGACCTGACCTAGAGCCATAGTGCCTTGTGTTGCGCAGTATGTTGGGAATCCATTTAGTTAACGATCTTCTCAAAACCCTTTCCAAGATTTTTAATAATGAGAGACGTCACTGCTATCAGTCTCTAGTTTTTTGCTGCTGCTTTGTTGCAACCTTTGTAGAGTGGGAATGTTTTCGTTGCTTCTAACGACTGTAGGATGATCCCTGTGTCTGGGTTCCCTCCACAAGTCTACATAGAAAAGCTAATGCTCATAACATGAGTTTCTTAGAACATTTGATAATCATAGAGTTCTAAGAGTCATGGCCTGGAGCAGAGTGCATGGGTATGATGCCAATATTTTTCAGAATGTCTACTACCACGGTGCTCTAACCACCACCTTCAAGGCTGAGGGACTGATTACCTCATCTTTTGTATCTAGTTCTTCTGTTTTCTTGTTATGTCCAAGAATCTGTATTCATAAAGCCACTGGATGGCGAAACGTCTACAATAAAGATAACCAGATGTTGCACAAGTGTCTTAACTTTCACAATGTTTTTCCTTTTTAAGTAGGGTTGGACTGGGGGTTATATCGAAAACGTTGGACATATTGACAAAAGTTTTGAGTCTCATGAAAAATTAATTTGGATTGTCAACTTTTAGTCTGATTAACGGCTCACTGAACACAGTTATATTGAGACTTCAACATTTCACTCACTGCGTTACTATCAACAGTGTAAGGTCTATCTTGTTTGAGAAAGAGACCGATACTGGATGTGTTATTTGACCTGGATTTTGCATATGAGAAGTATTCTGGATTTCAATCATATTAATTGCTCTTTAGCTCCCCTTCCTCCCTATCCCCCCTCTCTCCCTCCCTCTCTATCTCTCACCTTCCTTCCCTTTCTCTCATGGAGTCTGTATGATTTATTCAATATAAAACTTAGTCTCGTCTATTTCTTTGGTCAGTGTTTCCTTAACGGAAGCATTTCACATTTTCTAACACCTCGGAGTTCTGACGTTCTTCGTTGTCACCTGTGGAATATCTGTCTCTGTCTGCCTATCTCTCGCATCTTTTCATTGTCCTCAGTTGTAAGTGCCTGTTGCACACTTCTAGTGCCCTTGAGTTAATCCTCTCCAGACACTGGTTCGGATCGTTACTTTGCAACGCATCTTCACATTATGTACATGGTATATTTAACCTCCCTTGTTGTCCTTGTTGGCAAAGTTGGACCTGGTGAACACTTCCTCACGGCTGTTTACGTACCGCTGCTGCAGGCTAGTGTGCATTCAGATCCGAACTTCGATTAGGCTGTGAAATGAATTCGTCTCCGACACCGATATATTCAATACCAGATCATCTTTATTCGTTGTTTTGCTAGCGCTGTTAAACTACTGAATGATAATCTTTTGTGTGTACAAAATCTTGCATCGAAAGTCAAGAGAATATTTCCAGTATATATCGTGTTATAAGTAAAACAGGCAACCCGATACATTACGTTTAAGCACAGAGATACAACAGTCTTTAAACTTACAGTGACGTACAGTTAGAAGGCTCACAAAAGTGAACTTGAGTTTGGGGTGGTTAAGATTTTGTTATGTGGCAGTAAAAAAGTCCAATGTTAGGAACATTTTTTAGGTACTGCAACTAAATGCATTTGGTAAGTAAATGCTTCCTCTAGGACGGAAAAGTTAAAGAATTCAATTCCAAATGTAAAGGTGAATAGCATTTTAATGAGAATTTATGGCATTTTCCAAGACTATCATAGATACGAGGATTAAAAAAAATGTGACAGACTAAAACGAAAGTGTCTATACATTTCGACCTCCAAATGAGGTCCTCTTCAGCCTACCTGCTGACAATCTGCTGATAGACAATGACTGCTGTATCACCCACAGCTCCAGCTCCTCCCGGGAAGCAGATCAGGTATATCTCCTGTACTTAAACCAGGTATATATTTTAATTAGGCTTAATGAGGTTTATATGTTAAACCAAATGAGTTTGAAAATAAAATTTACATTTCATTTAGATTAAATAATATTTAGATGTTAATTAGGTAAGAATCAGCGTTGATAAGTAACTGGAATTATTATTTAGTAATTAGCTGAATTAAAAAATAAAGAAAAATCCTGGTGTAATTAGTAGAAATAAAGTTCCATTTTTATTTTATTAAAAAGTAAAAATTACTTGTGCATAGCAATAAATTACATTTTCCAACCATATTACATTATGTACTGTAATTAAGGTGACTTAATGAGTTTGTACTTTATTAAAGTTGTAATGTGGAGAAATACGTCGATTATTAATTTCAGACTTAGAATTTTTATTGCTCTCAGGGGATATATTATTTTTTAAAGATGATTTCAAATGTAACTCAAAGTTGGTGTTTTCTTCCTCAGGAAATTTGTGTTTTCCACAGGAAAATGTTTTCTTCGTCAGGAAAATTTCTTCGTTAGTATAGTGGAATCACATCTACTGCTGCTGCTATTACAGAGAGAGAGAGAGAGAGAGAGAGAGAGAGAGAGAGAGAGAGAGAGAGATAAGCAGGTTTCCCCTTCACGTCAACATATTTCTTAATTCCCGTTTTCTATCCTACTTACCTGCAGTGCGTCTTGACGGAGAGGGGGTAGTGGGGGGGGAGTAGAGGGGGGTAGAAGGGGGTTAGAGGGAGGGGGTAGATGAGGGAAGGGGTATAGGGGGAGAGGGTAAGGGAAAGGGAGGGGACAGAAGGTGGACGTGGTATGGGGGGAGGGTGTAGAACGGGAATACAAGAGGAAGGAGAAAGAGAGGAAGGAGAAAGAGAGGAAGGGGGGGAGGGGAGGAGAGGGGAAGGGGAGATAGGGAGGGGAGAAAACAAGATCAGCTATCCTACCTCAGCTTATTTCAAATCCCGACATTAGCAATATCTGGCAATTTGATAATGGTTTCCGGGCGGACCGAAAACTACCCTCACCCACTCTCTGTTACATTACTGTAAACTGTTACAGTCACGTTACAGTGCTTTATTACTGACTTAAAAATGTCTACTTTATTGAACAATATATGACACAGTTTAAGGCATTTAAATGTTAAAGTTTAAACCGTTTAAACATTGGTTAAGGTTTATTAAGTGTTCTTTAAGGCGAAATTTTAAGTGGTTGCTAAGAAAACTTTCCTTTTTATTCGTCTCACAATACGAAAACGCCTCATCCGATCGGATTCAAATTTTCAACGCCGGTGGACAATAACTAGGCCTAGATTTTAGGAATAACTGGCATGTACAGGCGCCATATGACTCAAGTTATTGAAGTCATTCCTAGCATGCAAATAATGGCTGGGATAACTTGCAAATTCCTCTGCTGTTTGGCTTTAAACGTTCATCAAAGCCGCCTCTTTACTGGAGAGTGAAATTCAAGTTTGCACACTTGAACTGTTCAAAGTTAATGTGAACAGAATAGTCAGAAATTTTGATTCCCGTTTAAATCACGTTAAAAATTTTCGAGTCAGTTCTTTTCGAATGTCTTCAGTATTTAATAACTGATGTACCGTATTTCGCGGCTTATAAGACGCGGCTTATAAGACTTGTTTTAGTTTCAGTGGCTCGGCAGTGGACGTAAATTAATGAGCTACAGCCCATCCCAAACCCCAAAGTTATAGCTCCCGTCACTGACCTTCAGTTTATAGGACGCAGGCTGGTTTTTTGGACACATTTTATGGGAAAAAATGCGTCTAATAAGCCGCGAAATAGGGTATCTTACAACCAGGATAGTAACCATCAAGTTTACTTCGTGTGGGACTGAGTTTCTCACTCCACTAAATTAGTTTACAAAACTTGCAATTGCTGAAATCTTCGTAATAACAGATAAATGTATCTATTTATATGCACGAGATTTTCAGCCTTGGAGAGCTCTCCAGGATCACGTCTTACAAAGCTCCATAAGTCCAAATTTCTCACTTACAATAAATATTGACTGATTTCCATTCAGTAATTAGAATATACCTTGTTTTATCGGCTTCAAAATATTAACATTAAAAATATTAACATTAAAAATATTAACATTCAAAATATTAACATTCATACAAAATATTAACATTCATACAAAATATTAACATTCCTTCAAAATATTAACATTCCTTCAAAATATTAACATTCCTTCAAAATATTAACATTCATTCAAAATATTAACATTCAAAATATTAACATTCCTTCAAAATATTAACATTCATACAAAATATTAACATTCATACAAAATATTAACATTCATACAAAATATTAACATTCATACAAAATATTAACATTCATACAAAATATTAACATTCCTTCAAAATATTAACATTCATTCAAAATATTAACATTCAAAATATTAACATTCAAAATATTAACATTCAAAATATTAACATTCAAAATATTAACATTCAAAATATTAACATTCAAAATATTAACATTCAAAATATTAACATTCAAAATGTTAACATTCAAAATATTAACATTCAAAATATTAACATTCAAAATATTAACATTCAAAATATTAACATTCAAAATATTAACATTCAAAATATTAACATTCAAAATGTTAACATTCAAAATATTAACATTCAAAATATTAACATTCAAAATATTAACATTCAAAATGTTAACATTCAAAATATTAACATTCAAAATATTAACATTCAAAATATTAACATTCAAAATATTAACATTCAAAATATTAACATTCAAAATATTAACATTCAAAATATTAACATTCAAAATATTAACATTCAAAATATTAACATTCAAAATATTAACATTCAAAATATTAACATTCAAAATGTTAACATTCAAAATATTAACATTCAAAATATTAACATTCAAAATATTAACATTCAAAATATTAACATTCAAAATATTAACATTCAAAATATTAACATTCAAAATATTAACATTCAAAATATTAACATTCAAAATATTAACATTCAAAATGTTAACATTCAAAATATTAACATTCAAAATATTAACATTCAAAATATTAACATTCAAAATATTAACATTCAAAATATTAACATTCAAAATATTCCATCAGAATGATGACGCTGCACAAGTTTAGGTTGTTCAGGTATAAACTGAATTTCTAATTAAAAAATAATGGAATCATTGTAATTAGAGCAAGTACTGGAAAATGCCTTTTCCGATAGACTTCAAACTTATAGTATCGATTTTTTTTAAATAAACATGCCGTTTACTTTGAGCTATGTAAATTTTAACAGATTTGCTAAATAAATTAGTAGCTGTGTAATAGCTAGAGAATGCCTCTTCTGATCGACTTCAAACCAGAGACGGTGGATTTTGGACTATATAGATGCTATTTGCCAGTTTCAAAGAAAAATATGTCAAACTGCATTTTCTTAAACACATGAAATCATGCTGGAGAAAGGCTCTTGATCTAAGGAACTGGAGTTATATTACTCTTCTTTGGATCAAGTCTCAATGCCTCCAATGCCTTAGCTGCTAGAGAACTCCTGCGGGTTGATCATACACGGTGTAAATGAGCTGTGTGAACGTACACGGTGTAAATGAGCTGTGTGAACGTACACGGTGTAAATGAGATGTCTGAACGTACACGGTGTAAATGAGATGTCTGAACGTACACGGTGTAAATGAGATGTCTGAACGTACACGGTGTAAATGAGATGTCTGAACGTACACGGTGTAAATGAGATGTCTGAACGTACACGGTGTAAATGAGATGTCTGAACGTACACGGTGTAAATGAGATGTCTGAACGTACACGGTGTAAATGAGATATCTGAACGTACGCGGTGTAAATGTCTGAACGTACACTGTTTAAATGAGTTGTCAGAACATACACTGTGTGAAGAACGGCTTTTACCAGTCGCAATTACTTCTGGACAGTGCTACTGGCGTTCTGGTGTCATTCCTAGAACTGGTCGGAATGCCCCGTTCTTCACGTTCAATTCAGTGTCTAGAAGTACTGGTGGTATCTAGAACTAGTGTATCTAGTTGTATTTAGAAATAGAACCAGTGGTAGCTACGAGTAAAACCACTGGTATCTACAAGTAGAACCACTGGTATCTACAAGTAGAACCATTGGTATCTACAAGTAGAACCACTGGTATCTACAAGTAGAACCCCTGGTATCTACAAGTAGAACCCCTGGTATCTACAAGTAGAACCCCTGGTATCTATAAGTAGAACCCCCCTGGTATCTACAAGTAGAACCCCTGGTATCTACAAGTAGAACCCCTGGTATCTACAAGTAGAACCCCTGGTATCTACAAGTAGAACCCCTGGTATCTACAAATAGAACCACTGGTATCTACAAGTAGAACCACTCCTTCCTCAAGGTAGAACCAGTGGTTCACAGGGCAAATGGTAAGCTTTCAGAACTCTCCCGTTCTGCCACTCTCTCTAATTGAGATTCAGACCCGTGATCTTGTGCTCCAGTCCAGCAACTTCCTGCCTCACGAGCGAGAGAGAGAGAGAGAGAGAGAGAGAGAGAGAGAGAGAGAGAGAGAGAGAGATAATGGGGGTTATCTAAGAGAGGAAATGCCAGCTGCTTTAAGCTACATTAATCACCAGCTAAGAGCTATATCAGCCTGGGGAAACCGATGGCAGGTAACATTTGCACCTGAGAAAACTCAAATATTGTCTCCAGGCACCATGATGGTAATGCCGGAGCAGAAGTAAGTATGAATGGGAGTGTGATGGTACCCGGGAACGAAGCTGATATCCCTGGGTTGAAATTTGACTCCAAGCTGACCATGAAAAATCACCTTGTAAATCCAACAAACAAGGCGGCGAGGAAGCTTACAACACTTTGACGTATCTCGCATCTGCTCGACAGTAGAGGTTGCAAGATTCTGTAAGAGGCTCAAGTACTCTCACATCTTAAGTATGCTCCGCTTTCTTGGATTGCCTTCCCCACCTTCCCTCTCATCTGCGACTTCTTGACAGAGTAGAGAACAGAGCAAGACGCCTCATCTCTCTCCTGGACCCAGCCTGGATAGATCTGTCATTTCACCAGAGCCTTCAACACAGGAGGGATGTGGGCGGCCTTACTGTTATGTACAAGGTTAATATTGTCAAAAGTATCACTCCGAGGACAGCGAGAAGTGAGCTTCTACACCACAAGACAGGCAGCAAGCAGCAACTTCACTCTGGCTGTAACCTTCTCCAGAACATCATTTCATCTGAGATCATTTATTTCCAGGATGACTTTAGTCTGGAACATGCTCGTACTGCATCATATCAACGAAATAAAGTCAGTTGATCAAATGAAATTGCTGGCCCATATATGGCTCCAACTTCATCCTCTTCCCTATTTGTATATCTGATAATAAAAGGCTTTCCAATGAGCTAATGTAGGTAACAGCTCGTAGCTTGTAAATTAAGTTAGGAATCCTTACCGTAACCTTGCTAAACCCTGTGTAAAAGAGAAAGAAAGATAGAGAACGTAAGAGATGGAGAAAAGGGGTACCAAGACTACCAATTTTTCCTATCACCAACTTTCCCCACCACCAGCTTTACCCTCCACCAATTTTCCTCCACCACCAACTTTCCTCACCACCAACTTTTCACCACCACCAACTTTCCCCTACCACCAACTTTCCCTACCAGCAACACAGTATACTCGTCCTCCATGATGACATTGGAAAGTTAGGCCCTTAAGTGAGACAACAAAACCAAGTTCAGTCTTGCACTAGTTTCTCTCTCTCTCTAAACTATACCTCGCTGGAGGTTGGAGAAAACGTGTTGGAGGTAGTAAGCAGTGTTGGAGACCACTTTCTGGCCTTGGTGATTACTTTTTAGACGTTGTGGATTATTTTCCAATGATGGAGATTGTCACTGCTTAAGAATTTCGTGTGTGTGTGTGTGTGTGTGTGTGTGTGTGTGTGTGTGTGTGTGTGTGTGTGTGTGTGTGTGTGTGTGTGTGTGTGTGTGTGTTTGTTTTATGGGCCCCAGTCAAGCCGTTCTCGTTACCACGAGGGATGAACGAGCAGATCTGAACCTCTCCTGAAAGAGGTTCAACCACCTCATTACCAGACTATTATTAGTAAGGTTTAAAAACCCCATCAACCACCTGAGGGCCATTAAGGGCACCCGTAACCTTTTCATCACCAGACAAGACTACTTTAATACCTAAGGCATTAAAAAAACTCCCTTTACATATATATACGCTGAGAGAAATACACTTCCCGGTATATATATATATCCAGTGCATATATCCTGTGTATAGTTGATCATAGGATTACTGGGGTTTATTTAATCAATCCTAACTTATAATTCTAATTTTGGTGATTACAACTGAAAGTGTTCATTATCAGATGGTGAACAGTTTACAATGAAGGTAAGTTATAAACCATACCCCCGGCCGGGATTGAACTCGCGGTCATAGAGTCTCAAAACTCCAGCCCGTCGCGTTAGCCACTAGACCAGCTAGCCACAATAAGATTCATCCAACTAGGTATATTTCTACACCATAGGAAGGTTAGCACAGGCACCTCTGTGACCACAAATGCAAGTTTTTAAACTTGCATTTGTGGTCACAGAGGTGCCTGTGCTAACTTTCCTATGGTGTAGAAATATACCTAGTTGGATGAATCTTATTGTGGCTAGCTGGTCTAGTGGCTAACGCGACGGGCTGGAGTTTTGAGACTCTATGACCGCGGGTTCAATCCCGGCCGGGGGTATGGTTTATTTGCAATCGTGTCATTACGATTTCTTGAGTCAAGGTAAGTTATCCCAGATGGTGACAAATTGCTACCTTCATTAATAACTAAATAACAAAAAAGGCACAATACAGTGACTGGAACGATACACAAATAACCCTGCCTATATATAGCCGTCCTGCTCCACTTCTGGTTAGTGTGACTTTTTCAATGGTCCAAGTCGGACCGAAACGTCGTCGTAAGCTTCTTTTATTTGCGGGTTATTTGTGTATGCTACCTTCATTACATTGTGAAAATCTCTTACTACCTCTACTGCTGCTACTACTGCTGCTACTACTACTGCTACTTCTACTGGTACTACCAGTAATAATAGGATAAAAGTCTGTATTTCTTCGAAGTACGCGATACAGTTGATGTAAGATTAGTTGATACCGGCAAACTTTAGAGAGATAGATGATTAGTAAGACATTTAAAGAGACATTTACTTAAATGCTTAGAGAAATTTGGAAATATATTTATAGACTTTAGAGATATATTTAAAGACATTTATAGAAATATTTAACTGGAAGTTATAACTTAAGGGAAAATTAAATTAAGGACAGATTTAGATCTTTTAGGGAGAGATGGAGTGAATTTATAAAAATATGAATGGACCCTAGGGGAAAATAGTTAATTTAGGGAAAGATGGAATAAATTTGTGGAAAGCAAAGTTGGAATACATTTAGGGAAAAGGGAATAAATTTAAGGAAAGTTGGAGTATATTTAGAGAAAGATGGAATAAATTTGGGGAGTAATATAGTATTTTGGGGGGAAATAGAAAAAGTCTGGATGCAAAGAGCAATGACAAATAATCAGAAATAATCATATAATGATTGAAAATATAAATAGGAGAGGACTTACAATTTAAAACTATTTACAAATTATTTTAAACAATTTACAATTTAAAACGATTTTCAGTTTAAGACATTTTAAAAATTATTTTAACTTTTTATAAATAATTTAAACCAATTTACAAACCTAAAAATTTATAAATTTTAATTTTTTACAAATTTAATATAATTTGCAAATTGTTCCGAGAATTATACTGATGTAATTCAATATATTTTTTCTCTGTATATATATTTTTTTAATTTACTAAAAAAAAATACCCTAACCTGTAAAATAATTATTTACTGGAATTATTTACTGGTATCTA
>NC_091367.1:14084781-14087281 GCF_038502225.1 Cherax quadricarinatus
CTGTGATCCTTGGTTTCTGTGACGAGTTTTTCACCCAGCTCTCTGAGGAACTTTAGAGCACAGTTGCCCATGCAAGTGTGCTCTAATTGCTCTAATTGAGGGTTTGCTGTAGCCAGCAGAAATGAAGGAAAAAAGACTGGGGAACCGATCCCGAACGGCTGGCAAGACCACATATCTTTCCAGCGTATTAAAAGCATTTCTAAAGCCAAGTTTAACTACGGCCTTGTCATCTGGGAAGTCCCTGATGTAGACCCTTGCAGATGTAGACCCTTGAGAGACCCCAAAGCCCAGTTGTTGTGGCTGGAGTAAACAGGCAGCTTCTAGGCTAATGTTTCTTACTGCTGCTTTGGCAACGAGACAGCGAAGATGAAGTTGAAGTGACAGGATGGAGCTTTATATAGTGCCAGGAGGTGAGACGTAGGTTGCTATGGGAGGGCAGGTCCAGGAGCTGGGGCACAGCAGGAGTGGTTATAAGAGGGTTGAGGCAGTCCTCAGGGGGATTTGAGAACGGCTGGGTTTGAGAGGGACCTGCCCTCCCATAGCAACCTACGTCTCACCTCCTGGCACTATATAAAGAGACAGCGAAGAGTGTTACCAACAGCAATGGCTCTGATTGATCCTTCCTTCTTCAGAGCGCACAATAGGGCTAACGAAGTCCTTTTTAACAACGTTTCGAGACTATTCTCATCTTCAGATCTACAAAATAAGACAAAGTTTACAATGGTATAAAATTCAAGATTTTTTTAAGAATCATTAAAATTTCCTAAGCCTAAAGTTAAGGCATAAATTATCATATAATTAAAGCCAACAGAAAAGCTGGTAGGTGCTCTCATAACTGCCTAAATTATGCTCACCTTAGGCATAGAGCTTCTGCTCTTTTCATCTCTATGTTTGAAGGGCCACTTAGTGGCACACTGAAAGATGTTTCGCTCGTAGGGTGAAATGTATCAGAAAAAACTTGAAGACCGTTGTTTAAGATAGGGCTGACCCCCAACGTGACTGTTCCAATACTTGGTCAGAGTGGGACCAGGAGCTGGGGCACAGCAGGCGTGGTTATAAGAGGGTTGAGGCAGTCCTCAGGGGGATTTATTGTTAGAGTGACCACTTGTACCACGATGGAACATTTGTGCCATGATGGAACACTTGTGCCATGATGGAACACTTGTGCCATGATGGAACACTTGTGCCATGATGGAACACTTGTGCCATGATGGAACACTTGTGCCATGATGGAACACTTGTGCCATGATGGAACACTTGTGCCATGATGGAACACTTGTGCCATGATGGAACACTTGTGCCATGATGGAACACTTGTGCCATGATGGAACACTCCACACAAGTAAAAGATCATTTAATCTCCTCTCTTCCTATTCTCCATCCCCTCGATTTTTTTCACTCTTCCCCTCTACCCCCTTCAATTCTTCCACCCCTTATCCTCTCCAGCTAATCATCCTGTCTTCCTCCTCCTACTATTATTTCTTCCTTCTCTTCCTCTCCTATTCCCTCTACAGTTCTCTTGCATCTCCTCCTCCTCCTCCCCTCTTCCTTCTCTCTCCTTTTCTTTATCTGCACCCCCTACCGCCGCCTCCTCCTCCTACAACTCTTGGTAGGGTAAAATCTCACTTTGACTTTAGTTCACTGTGTTTTGTCTTATTTCCCTCTATAACTTCTTCACAACCTGAGTCGCACCTTTTATCAAACAGAGTCGCACCTTTATCCCACAGAGTAGCACCTTTATCCCACAGAGTAGCACTTTTATCCCACAGAGTAGCACCTTTATCCCACAGAGTCGCACCTTTATCCCACAGAGTAGCACTTTTATCCCACAGAGTCGCACCTTTATCCCACAGAGTAGCACCTTTATCCCACAGAGTAGCACTTTTATCCCACAGAGTAGCACCTTTATCCCACAGAGTAGCACCTTTATCCCACAGAGTAGCACTTTTATCCCACAGAGTCGCACCTTTATCCCACAGAGTAGCACCTTTATCCCACAGAGTAGCACTTTTATCCCACAGAGTAGCACCTTTATCCCACAGAGTAGCACCTTTATCCCACAGAGTAGCACCTTTATCCCACAGAGTCGCACCTTTATCCCACAGAGTAGCACCTTTATCCCACAGAGTAGCACATTTATCCCACAGAGTAGCACCTTTATCCCACAGAGTCGCACCTTTATCCCACAGAGTAGCACCTTTATCCCACAGAGTCGCACCTTTATCCCACAGAGTAGCACCTTTTATCCCACAGAGTAGCACCTTTATCCCACAGAGTCGCACCTTTATTCCACAGAGTAGCACCTTTATCCCACAGAGTAGCACCTTTATCCCACAGAGTAGCACCTTTATCCCACAGAGTCGCACCTTTATCCCACAGAGTCGCACCTTTATCCCACAGAGTCGCACCTTTATCCCACAGAGTAGCACCTTTATCCCACAGAGTAGCACCTTTATCCCACAGAGTAGCACCTTTATCCCACAGAGTAGCACCTTTATCC
>NC_091367.1:14092281-14114781 GCF_038502225.1 Cherax quadricarinatus
ACTCTCCCCTACTACCATACTAGTTCACTCTCCCCTACTACCATACTGGTTCACTCTCCCCTACTAGCATACTGGTTCACTCTCCCTTAGTACCATACTGGTTCACTCTCCCCTAGTACCATACTGGTTCACTCTCCCCTAGTACCATACTGGTTCACTCTCCCCTAGTACCATACTGGTTCACTCTCCCCTAGTACCATACTGGTTCACTCTCCCCTAGTACCATACTGGTTCACTCTCCCCTAGTACCATACTGGTTCACTCTCCCCTAGTACCATACTGGTTCACTCTCCCCTAGTACCATACTGGTTCACTCTCCCCTACTACCATACTGGTTCACTCTCCCCTACTACCATACTGGTTCACTCTCCCCTACTAGCATACTGGTTCACTCTCCCCTACTAGCATACTGGTTCACTCTCCCCTACTAGCATACTGGTTCACTCTCCCCTAGTACCATACTGGTTCTGTTTCGTAACCTTGAAAAAATTTGCATCAAGATATTCCGGAGAATTTCGTGAACAAGATCAAACTTCAGCTGCTTAAGACTAGCTTCAGTACGTAGTGTTTCCAGTTGTTCTAATTTATCCTGGCCTAAATAAGTTTATAAGTTTATTTAGGTACAAGTTCACATAAGTACAATTATTATTCAGTGTAAATCAGGTAATTAGGAGAACCCTCCAAAATTGGGATCCTATATGCTCTCTTACCTGGAGTCTATCTGGAGGGTATTCCGGGGGTCAAAGCCCCCGCGGCCCGGTCCATGACCAGGTTCAAAATAAATCCATCGTACTCTGGGTAATTTGTTGTCTGTCTTTCAGTTTTATTTTGTTAGATTAGAGTACCATGTAGAACAAGAGTCCCGTAGCGCTTTCGCTAGCGCACTCGTCTCACACACTGAGGTAAGGAGATCGAACCTCTGGTACGGCTGGAAAACATTAGGACGTGTTTCCATAAGACACCTGCTGTCCATGTTCACCTATCAGTATAAAATGGGTACCTGGGTGTTAGTCGACTGGTGTGGGTCGCATCCTGGGACAAAACTGACGTAATTTGCCCGAAATGCTCTGCATAACAAGCGGCTTTCTATATAGTAGTATGTCACTGATGTCAACTAGGACTATATACCTTGTACATGTACTTGTAGAAATATAGATATTACTATTATTTATTATTATTATTATTAATTATTATTATTATTATTATATAACGTTTTATAAGAGGAGTGGTAACTCGGAGGCAGGAATGTTACCTGGCCCAGTGTTTCTAGTTAGGTTTAGCTGACTAAACACTCTCCGCACACAGTCAGAAGATAAACATAACAGCTGGAAAAAGTTTGGGGTGTCGCTTTTATTACTGTGATAAGTTATACGGTTAATGGAGTTTATTCTGAAGTTATTTGTTGCAACTGGCAGTTTACTGATAAATGTTGATGCAACAGTTGTGTAGAATGAATTGAAACAATTTGTCACTTAAGTTGCTTTGTTGCATATATGTATCTATCAATATTAAGCGCTGTGTTAGGTCGATGTGCAGGTTTGTTGCTACACCCGAATGGGTTTTTGTTGTTGTCAGAGCTTTCAAAGTTTTTTTTTCTGTAATAACTGATACTTAAGTAAAACAATGTGTTGCCTTTGCTCCTTTCGTGAAACTCTGAACTTTGTTCCTTACTCGGTGTAACTTATTTGGCGCTGCGAAATTCTGCTAATCCGCCACAAACATTTTCACCATGTGATGTTTGAGTCTGAGTTACACATTGAAGAATGAGAAACTTGTGCAACATTTGAGAATGTTGATTATGTAAAAGTTTCCACTGTTAAGATTGTTGCATCAGTGTCTCATTCTTCAACATATCGGGTTTCGATACCATTTACACCATACGAATTTGTATTGTCTAACGGCACACTGACCTAAGTACTCAGATGACCACAGAGATGTTAGGAAGTATTTCTTTAGCCTCAAGGTGGTACAGAAATTGACTTAACTGGTACGATAGGGCCCACGAGATCAGAAATCTCCAAACCTTAGTTAATAGCTTTTAAATGATGGAATATGGAATAGAATCTCATTCTTTGACAATATAAAAAAGGAACTAATTGGAAAGGCAATAAAGTGAATGAAAGAAATAAAAAAAAAGTATTTCGGAAAGAGGTATGAAGACAGGCAAAAGTAACAAAATGCGAATGATACGCTCATTAAAGCTTTTATACCACAAGACGGGCAGCAACTTCACTCTGGCTGTAACCTTCTCCAGAACATCACTCCATCTGAGATCATATATACCCAGGATGACTCGAGTATGGAACACATTCGTACAGCATAATGATGTCAACGAGATAAAGTCAGTTGATCAAATGAAAATGCTGGCCCACAGATGGCTCCAACTTCATCCTGTTCCCAACTTGTATGTCTCATAACAATAAAAATGCTTTCAAATGAGCTGATGTAGGTAACAGCATTTAGCTTGTCAATAAAGTTAGGAATCCTTAACCTGTAAATAGCTTGTCAATAAAGCTAGGGATCCTTAACCTTGTCAAACCCTGTGTAAAAAAAAAAAAAACTTTAGCATCCCCACTGCCGAATCGTTTCGTCTACCTAAAAGTCGTTCACCCAGGTGAAGGACTGATCACCACCTATGTGGTATTACCAACTTGTTGGTATTACGTACCACGAGTATGTGATAAAGTAACAGGTGGGTGTTCTACAAGGCACAGTACTGGCACTATTGCAATTACTGCAACAGTGCCCCAGTTCACATGGAATATACTTGTATTTGCGGCTATACACAAACCGACCAATATTGTCTACATGGTGTAAACTGCTACAAAACCAAGGGCTGGCACGCAAGACACAGAAGTCAGTGACATCATAAAGAGGGGCCTTGTTACAGTATGATGCCCAGCTGAGAGCTCCGATCCCTAACATCCAGCAACACTCTCAATCCTGCAAACTCCTCGACGGAATCACCATTTATGCTTGGAAGAATGACATGCTTTTATAGTATCGACGCAGGTTGACACCTACATCTGCCGCAGTGCCGGACAACGGGGAGATGCTGGGGACCACAGGGAGAACATAAGAACCTAAGAAAGGAGGATCACTGCAGCAGGCCTGTTGGCCCATACTAGGCAGGTCCTTTACAATCCATCCCACTAACAAAACATTTGCCCAACCTAATTTTCGATGCCATCCAAGAAATAAGCTCTGATAACTCTATCCACTCATTTGTAAGTCCCACTCAAATCCAACCCCTCTCATTCATATATTTATCCAACCTAAATTTGAAATTACCCGAAGTCAATAACCCAACTAGGTAGACTGTTCCACTCATCAACTACCCTATTTTTCTAACCAATACTTTATGTCCTTTCTAAATCTAAACTTGTCTAATTTAAATCCATTACTGCGGGTTCTCTCTTGGAGAGATATCCTGAAGACCTTATTAATATCCCCTTTATTAATACCCATCTTCCACTTATACACTTCGATCATGTCTCCGCTCATTCTTCGTCTAACAAGTGAATGTAATTTAAGAGTCTTCAATCTTTCTTCGTAAGGAAGATTTCTAATGCATTGTATTAATTTAGTCATTCTACGCTGAATGTTTTCTAACGAATTTATGTCCATTCTGTAATATGGAAACCAGAACTGAGCTGCATAATCTAGGTGAGGCCTTACTAATGATGTATAAAGCTGCAGTATAATCTCTGGACTTATGTTGCTTACACTTCTTGATATAAATCCCAATAATCTATTTGCCTTATTACGTACACTTAGGCATTGCTGTCTTGGTTTAAGGTTACTGCTCACCATAACCCCCAAGTACACAGACATAAGTATCAATTTGTCCCAGTGGGATCAGAGACCTTCGAATTATGGGAAAAAATTAACATGTTTTCCCGAAGAACTGGGTTCCAGACATATTGACACCGCTAGAGACCCGAGGGCGGCCACTTTCATGTTCCAGCGCCTCAGAGTGAACATCCAGTTGGCAAATGCTTGCTGCATAATTGGTTCACGTTAGGCTTCAGAGGAGCTGAAGGAGACGATCTTTGATATGTTGTTCCAATGTATTCATCCTTGTGCTTTTTAAATGAGGTATTAATATATATATATATATATATATATATATATATATATATATATATATATATATATATATATATATATATACACACACACACACATACATACACGAGAGAGAGCGAGACAGGGGAGGGGTAGAGTGTAGGGCGAGATCAACCACTATTGTAAATTGTTAGGACCCACAGCCTCGGAGAAATAGATAAAAGGCTTCGAGGAAAAAATATTTGTCTCTCTCTCTCATATATATATATGTATATATATATATATATATGTATATATATATATATATATATGTATATATATATATATATATATATATATATATATATATATATATATATATATATATATATATATATATATTCATGTCTTCATCAATATTTTGCAATCTATCATCCTCTCTCTCTCTCTCACACACACACACACACACACACACACACACACACACACACACACACACACACATGCTGCTGTTGCCTAGTGCTATTAGAGTATAATTTACGACACAACTCTCAGCTAAAACAGCTACGCACTTGACATTCGCCTGATTTTTCAATACGAATTTTTTTCTCCATTGAATACTGACGACCTAATTTCCTCCCCAGTGCCACTATTTGTTGAATATTTTCTAAATAAATCCAGTAAATTTGAGTTTTGTTGCGGGAAGTTTATTGTAGATTTTTGTTAGAGATGTTTGTCATGTAATGTTTACATTGTTGATGGTTAGTTGTTGTTTGTTTCGTGTTTTTTGGTGGTTATATTTGTGTGTTTTGTTGAGATTTGTATTTTCTGAATTTTGTTTTGGTATTGTTTTGAATTTAAATCTGTTGAATTAGATCTAATTTAAAATTTACTGTATTTGATCTTTAGATTTTTTCATTAGATATAATTTGCACTTTGCTATGTTAGATCATAATTAGGTTTCGCTTCATTAGATCTAATTTAGATTTTATTTCAATAGATCTAATTTAGATTTCGTCGCTGAGTTAGATCTCCTTAGATCGAAATGTGCTGCCGACAAGAGCAAGGGAAAAAATACGTTACGTACGAGGGCGTTTAGTTTGTCAACGTTTCGCTTTCAGATTGATAGAGATCGTACAAGGTCAAAACGTAGTCCCTTTGAAAACTCTTTGTACAAACACCAACAACAACACCTTCAACACATACGAACAACAGTCACAAACACTAACACCACCTCCAACACACACAGATGTTAGGAAGTATTTCTTTAGTCACAGAGTTGTCAGGTAGTGGAATAGTGTGGAAAGTGAGGTGGAAGCAGGGTCCATACATAGCTTCAAGAAGAGGTATGATAAAGCTCACAGAGCAGGGACTGAGTGACCCAGTAGCGATCAGTGAAGAGGCGGGGCCAGGAGCTATGAATCGACACATGCAACCACAATTAGGTGAGTACACACGCACAAGCACACAAACATCCACCAACACTAACTCCACCACCAACATACACGCAACCTCCAACATTCAAGCAACTCCACCACCAACATACATACAACCTCCAACATTCAAGCAACTCCACCA
Organism: Cherax quadricarinatus; assembly: GCF_038502225.1. Classification (NCBI taxonomy): domain Eukaryota; kingdom Metazoa; phylum Arthropoda; class Malacostraca; order Decapoda; family Parastacidae; genus Cherax; species Cherax quadricarinatus. The sequence continues at coordinate 14,097,907 of NC_091367.1, forward strand.
CCTCCAACACCATTATCACAAACACAGTAAGACATCCTCCACCTCCAATACTTCAACTTCCTCCAACACACGGTCTCCAACACCACCACCACTGAGACTACATTCATACACCAGGTAGCACCAACACTGACCTCCAGACCTCCACTATACACTCAGCGACCTTTAAAGGCGTACAAGGCCAGCTTCGCCTCGACACAGGCTTACCAAAGGTCCCCCGTCAAAAGTTCATTGTCCTGCACTCTGCTTCTCACCGTTCTTTGTTTTCTCTTCTTGTTCTCACTGTCCTCTCTGCTGGTCTCACACTCATGACGTAAGCTTCAACCTTTGTTGTATAGTTAGTTGTGTAATTATATTTGTTACGTTCCGCAGTTTAATTAATTAGTTGCAGAATTTGTAATGACTGTTGTATGCGTATAGTTTATTGTATTGTTGTATAATGTAGTTTATTGTATTGTTGTATAATGTAGTTTATTGTATTGTTGTATAATGTAGTTTATTGTATTGTTGTATAATGTAGTTTATTGTATTGTTGTATAATGTAGTTTATTGTATTGTTGTATAATGTAGTTTATTGTATTGTTGTATAATGTAGTTTATTGTATTGTTGTATAATGTAGTTTATTGTATTGTTGTATAATGTAGTTTGTATTGTTGTATAATGTAGTTTATTGTATTGTTGTATAATGTAGTTTATTGTATTGTTGTATAATGTAGTTTATTGTATTGTTGTATAATGTAGTTTATTGTATTCTTGTATAATGTAGTTTATTGTATTCTTGTATAATGTAGTTTATTGTATTCTTGTATAATGTAGTTTATTGTATTCTTGTATAATGTAGTTTATTGTATTCTTGTATAATGTAGTTTATTGTATTCTTGTATAATGTAGTTTATTGTATTCTTGTATAATGTAGTTTATTGTATTCTTGTATAATGTAGTTTATTGTATTGTTGTATAATGTAGTTTATTGTATTGTTGTATAATGTAGTTTATTGTATTCTTGTATAATGTAGTTTATTGTATTGTTGTATAATGTAGTTTATTGTATTGTTGTATAATGTAGTTTATTGTTGTATAATGTAGTTTATTGTATTGTTGTATAATGTAGTTTATTGTATTGTTGTATATAGTTCCTTCGAAGTTTTTTTTATAGTGTTGGTGACATAGTCATGCAGTTTATTGTATGTGTATAGTTGTACAATTTGGTGCATAACTTGTTGTATAAATTTGTATTTTTAGGGAAAGTTGTGGGATGAGAGGGAGGCGGAGGTAAGAAAAAATTAAGCGGCTCGACCTCTTTGGGTGACCTTAATGAAGTGGGAGTTTCGTCACATAGTAATTTCAATATCCCTGAACGGGTTCCCTTAAGTGGTTGTCTGATTTTTTTTTCCTCTTCTTACTTTTCGGTTACACTTCGCTGGTAACTCGAGAACGCCCCGTCCGATCGGATTCAAATTTTGAACGCTTGTGTACTGTAACAAAGACCAGAGTTAATAAACGCAATCTCGGCCCCTGGAATGGCTCGGATACCTTGCAAAACGCTCAGCTGCTTGGCTTCCAAAGTTGGAAATTAGTTATTTCAAGCGTTTAAGTGCAGATTCGACCAGTCTGAATGATTGCAATATGTTATTAAACTAGAAATCGTTGGAATTATTGGATTATCTTGATAAAAATTTAAAATAATTTTTCTTCTTGGACGAATGTGAAGCCTTTTAAAACTAATACAGCTGAAAAAAAAAAATATGGAATACTCCCTTTTCTACGGTGTAGTAAATTTCCTGAGTTGAACGAACCCTTCAGTACTGCACGACGTGATGCTAGAGCCGGCCATCTGTTAACTACCGTTTTCTCATTCCATCTAAGACTTTCGTCTATATCTTCGGAACGACTGGTCAGCTATTACGAGGTGAAGGCTCGTAGAGCAACTGACATACTCAACTGCCCTCCGCTCAGTTTTATACAAAAGATGTCGAATCTGACTTCCACGAGACTGCTTCAGAGAGCTTCTGATCGGCTTCACAATTTTTGGCATGGCCGAGTGATCAACCTGTATTATTGATTTTAGATTCAAATATATACACAGGTGCTGCACAGGTGTTGCACAGGTGTTACACAGGTGTTAAACAGGTGTTACACAGGTGTTACACAGTTGTTACATCAGTAAGCCACATCAATGACCACTCTGACAAATCTTTTAAGTACTGATTTCAGTAACAACCAGCGCGGAGCATTTATTATAATTCTCTTATTGGTGTGTAAACTGTATAAACAAATCTGGCATTAAAATAAGCTTTTAAAATGATTTGCTGTTGTTTATGTTGATTTCTGGAATAATTCGTATTCGTTTTATTTCATCTATCAAACTAGAATGACACACAAACAAAAATACACACACACACACACACACACACACACACACACACACACACACACACACACACACACACACATACACAAACAAAAACACACACAAACAAAAACACACACACACAAACACACACCAAGCTGTGAGAAACAGACGACATTTATACTTGTTACTCATAACATAAGAGCAGCAAGGTAAGGACAATTACCTTGTATTTCTCTTTGTATTAGAGTTTGTCGGAAAGTTAAAAATTATTTAATGTGTCAAGGTCTCAAAATGTCAGCATTTTGGAGAGGCGGAAAGGTCATCCTCTGTGTCTTTCTTCCATAATTGATCAGTTAGTAGTGTTACTAATTCAGCCAAAAACTATTACGTAAAAGAATTAGCTTGGAGCTTCCACAGCATTACTATGGGTCTGCTTTTTTTAAAAAAAGTATCATTGACAGAAGACGTTTGCTTGCAACGTTAGATTTGCTGTTTTAGACTTACTTTAGACTTAGGAAGATGCTATAATACTGGCTACTTTACACTTGCTACATTCGACTTGCTTGCGACGTTAGACTTACCAGAGACGTTAAACTTGCGACGTTATATTTGCGGTTTTAGACTAACTTCAGACTATGATACTATCATACTACGATACTTGCGACGTTAGACTTGCGACGATAGACTTATGTCTTACAAAATCGTATTGACACGATTTCAAGCAATCCACGGTACGGGTTGGGGATTGAATTCGCGGCAAGCGAATCGTAAAACTCCAGGCCAGTACCTAAACCACTGGGCCTTACGACTCACGAGTTGCAGGGTTTGGAAGAAGTATTTAGAATGGTGTGTTAAGAATGAATATTTAAATAACTCCTAAAATAACATGAGAGCGGGACATCTATGACTCGAAAAATTGAACGTAAAATGAAGGAAAGAGCAAGTGAATATACTTCGGTATTCTACAGAGGATATGTGGGCAGGTGGACGTATGAAACACTAGGTTAGGTAAGGTAAGGTAAGGTAAGGTAAGGTTCGTCAGGAAACAGGACAAGTGTTTCCTGACTCGGGTCTTAGTCAGATGACGACCCGACTTTGGAGCTTTTGGTCATCTGACCGAGGCCTTCCGCTGGCTTACCGGTCCAACCCCTTTTAAAAATGATGATTATAGTTATAACCATTTAGTAGCAAAAGACTAGAAGAAGCAACGTGTGTCTGTGGAAAGAAAAATTTGTCAACTGATGTGATAAAAGAGGAGCAGTATTGTGGTTCAATATTTTTTACCTGGACATGAGACATTTTTACCTGGACATGAGACATTTTTACCTGGACATGAGACATTTTTACCTGGACATGAGACATTTTTACCTGGACATGAGACATTTTTAGATTGAAATAATAGTTTCGGTAAGATAATATCTAGCAATACGCAAATAACCCGCACATAGAAGAGAGAAGCTTATGACGACGTTTCGATCCTACTTGGACCATTTTTAATTCTTAGTCACTTGGCTTTATAAACTGAGCCGGACAATGCTATAATGCACCCTCGGAGTGGCTTCAAACTTAGCGTATTATGTGATATTGTTCTGTGTGTGATAACTACAAAATGCCTCTTCAGTTTGGCTTTATCCTTTTGAAGCTGGTCTTTGTAAGTGGAAAGTTGGATTTGTGATAGGCTGTGCATACCCTTTTGCTCAATATTTTTATTAAGGAAATTGGGATATTAGTTTCCATGTGATAACTTGTAACTGCCTCTTCTGATTCACCTAAAACCTTCAATATTTAGTTGCCTCACTCTGCACTGTCTCTTTAGCGTTCACTGAGGTAAAGGGGGGCTGGGGTTATTCAATACGGGGATGCCTTTCTCGGATCGTGCAGCGAGCGACATACGTGTAGCCTTTATTTGGAGTTAGGAGGAGCGGAGGAAGAGAACTGTGATGGCTGTCAATCAGCATCAGGTGTGAAGCGACAGGTCCGGGGTGAGTGACGCTCAAATGACAGACTGACGGCATGCTTTATACCCGGAGGACGTGTGAGAGAGAGGTGTGGAGTGAGAGACGTGCGGAGAGACGTGTGGAGAGAGAGACGTGTGGAGAGAGAGACGTGTGGAGAGAGACAGGTGTGGAGAGAGACAGGTGTGGAGAGAGACAGGTGTGGAGACAGGTGGGGGCAGGTGTGGAGAGAGAGAGAGGTGTGGAGAGAGAGAGAGAGGTGTGGAGCGAGAGAGAGGTGTGGAGAGAGACAGGTGTGGAGAGACAGGTGTGGAGAGAGAGGTGTGGAGAGACAGGTGTGGAGAGACAGGTGTGGAGAGACGGGTGAAGAAACAGGTGAAGAGAAACAGGTGAAGAGAGAGAGGCAAAAAGTGGAGACAGAAATGGGGAGGGCGAGAGTACAGGTATGAGGCAGCAGGTGGGGAGGGGAAGGGGGAGAGAGAGAGAGAGAGAGAGAGAGAGAGAGAGAGAGAGAGAGAGAGAGAGAGAGAGAGAGAGAGAGAGAGAGAGAGAGAGAGAGAGTGAGTGTAAGGGAAAAAGGTGGAGGAAATATACGAAGAAACCATGGAGGAAGAACACACTGGAATCCATGTAAATATAGAATCAACTTTAATCCACTACAATCATCTTGAATCTACCAAAATCAACTTTAATCTATTTGAGTCGATTAGAAAACTTGAAATTCCCCAGAAACCACCTGAATCCACCAGAATCCACCAGATTCCACCTGAATCCGTAAGAATCTATGTGAATCATCCTGAATCCATCTGAATCCACCAAAATCCACTTGAATCCATCAAAATCCACAAAAATCCACTCGAATCCACCACAAATTACTCTAATACACTAGAATCCACCAGCAACAAGCATGTCACAAACAGGAGTTTCAAGGGGAATGATTTCATGCTCATGAAGGGTCCTTGATCCAAAGAATCAGATCAACTCTTCCCTTCCTCGGATCAAAGCTTGATAAGTCTTAAGACCAATTCTAAGAATATGTCATAAGATATTCCAAGTAATTTTAAAACTTTGCAAGTCTTTATAAGATTTAATAAGTCTTCATCTTAAAGTCTTCGTAGGACTTCGTAAGAGATTAGATACTAATTTTCCACTCGGGTTTAGTGCTTGTATTCAATATTTTTACTCACAACGAAGGTGTTATGTCGTACGTGACGTATGTTGCAAAGTATAATATACGAGAGGAAAAGAGAGAGAGATCTGTTATACATAACATGAATAATACAGGTTCCAACACTCACTCTAGTGGAACTCTCATCCTAATTTCATCCCTTTCATCCATAACAAGAATACAGATCCCAACACACCCTTGTGGGGCTCCCATCCTAATTTCATTCCTTTCATCCATAACAAGAATACAGATCCCAACACACCCTTGTGGGGCTCCCATCCTAATTTCATTCCTTTCATCCATAACAAGAATACAGATCCCAACACACCCTTGTGGGGCTCCCAGCCTAATTTCATTCCTTTCATCCATAACAAGAATACAGATCCCAACACACCCTTGTGGGGCTCCCATCCTAATTTCATCCCTTTCATCCATAACAAGAATACAGATCCCAACACACCCTTGTGGGGCTCCCATCCTAATTTCATCCCTTTCATCCATAACAAGAATACAGATCCCAACACACCCTTGTGGGGCTCCCATCCTAATTTCATTCCTTTCATCCATAACAAGAATACAGATCCCAACACACCCTTGTGGGGCTCCCATCCTAATTTCATTCCTTTCATCCATAATACCAATGCAGGTCCCAACACTCACCCTTGTGGGACTCCACTATTGGGACTCCCATCCTAATTTCATCCCTTTCTGTGCCCCTCGAGTTTCTGAGCCCCTCAGGTTTCTGCGCCCCTCGGGTTTCGGCGCCCGTCAGGTTTCGGCGAGTGTCGAGTTTCGGCGAGTGTCGAGTTTCGGCGTCCTTCGAGTTTCGGCACCTCTCGAGTTTGTGCCCATATATTGTCGGCGCCCGTCGAGTTCCGGCGACCGTCGAATTTCGGCGCCCGTCGAATTTCGGCGCCCCCGAATGTATGGAACCCCTCGAATTTATGCACCCCCCGAATTTATGCGCCCCCCGAATTCATCCGTCCCCCGAAATTATCCAACCCCCGAATTTACCCATCCCCCAAATTTACCAGTCCCCCAAAATTACCTGTCCCCTGAATTTACCCATCCCCGAATTTACCTGTCCCCCGAATTTATTCGTCCCCCGAATTTATCCATCCTCCGAATTTATCCGTTCCTCGAATATCTCAATCGTTTGTATTTCACCATCTATTGAGTTTCATCATCTACCAGCATTAAAGGGGGAACCATCAGAGACAAGTACGAAAATATGTTCCGAAATTAGGAAACATGAGCAATAAGGAATTGAAAAAAATTATTTCCATCATTAGAAATTTGAGGATGATTATAATCGTATCAATTAAATGGCTAAATCAACCCAAGACTCTAAGCTCACATAAGTGATTTGATAGTCAACTATATACTGACTATTAATAACGAGAAAAATTCTCTCTCTCTCTCTCTCTCTCTCTCTCTCACTCACTCTAGTGATCCCGACGCTTGCACACTGCCGTGATCCTTAAACCATGACTCCCCATCTCTTCTCCATTTCTCACAGCATCCTCTCTCCTCTTCCATCCCCCCAACTCTCCTGCCCACCTCTCGGCATCCTTTCCTCTTCTCCCTACCTCTCCTCGTTCCCCCACTTTTCCCAGTATCCATTTCCAGCACATTTATCCTTTCAGGTCGCCCCTACCCTCTATCTCCCTCCTCAACCCTCTATCCTCCACTCACTATTCTTACTCTCTAACCTTTCTATCTGAAGGCTCAATCTGAAGTGCAATTTATAGGGGGGAGAGAGAGACAGAGAGAAAAACAGAGAGAGAGAGAGAGAAAAGCATCTAAGAAATATTCCACAATCCCTCCAGCAACCACTAACAGGACTCAGAAATTTTCTCAACATTTGTATATAAATTGTCGAGACCGACATTAAAGGCAGACGCGACCATAGTGGAGTGTAATGCAATTTTTAAACAGCAACTATGTGATGGTGATTTCAATATCATTATTTTTATATATTAAATGATGAAATACTGACAGAAATATTTTATTAAGGAAACACTCTATACATTCCTCATAGGTTTTATACATATAATACTTTAAGTTAAAACGTAGCATATGGGAATGCGATTAGTACTATATATATATATATATATATATATATATATATATATATATATATATATATATATATATATATATATATATATATATATATATATATATATATATATATATATATATATATATATATATATATATATATATATATATATATATATATATATATATATTATATATATATATATATATACATATATATATATATATATATATTTTTTTTATTATTATTTTATTATCACACTGGCCGATTCCCACCAAGGCAGGGTGGCCCGAAAAAGAAAAACTTTCACCATCATTCACTCCATCACTGTCTTGCCAGAAGGGTGCTTTACACTACAGTTTTTAAACTGCAACATTAACACCCCTCCTTCAGAGTGCAGGCACTGTACTTCCCATCTCCAGGACTCAAGTCCGGCCTGCCGGTTTCCCTGAATCCCTTCATAAATGTTACTTTGCTCACACTCCAACAGCACGTCAAGTATTAAAAACCATTTGTCTCCATTCACTCCTATCAAACACGCTCATGCATGCCTGCTGGAAGTCCAAGTCCCTCGCACACAAAACCTCCTTTACCCCCTCCCTCCAACCTTTCCTAGGCCGACCCCTACCCCGCCTTCCTTCCACTACAGATTGATACACTCTTGAAGTCATTCTGTTTCGCTCCATTCTCTCTACATGTCCGAACCACCTCAACAACCCTTCCTCAGCCCTCTGGACAACAGTTTTGGTAATCCCGCACCTCCTCCTAACTTCCAAACTACGAATTCTCTGCATTATATTCACACCACACATTGCCCTCAGACATGACATCTCCACTGCCTCCAGCCTTCTCCTCGCTGCAACATTCATCACCCACGCTTCACACCCATATAAGAGCGTTGGTAAAACTATACTCTCATACATTCCCCTCTTTGCCTCCAAGGACAAAGTTCTTTGTCTCCACAGACTCCTAAGTGCACCACTCACTCTTTTTCCCTCATCAATTCTATGATTCACCTCATCTTTCATAGACCCATCCGCTGACACGTCCACTCCCAAATATCTGAATACGTTCACCTCCTCCATACTCTCTCCCTCCAATCTGATATTCAATCTTTCATCACCTAATCTTTTTGTTATCCTCATAACCTTACTCTTTCCTGTATTCACCTTTAATTTTCTTCTTTTGCACACCCTACCAAATTCATCCACCAATCTCTGCAACTTCTCTTCAGAATCTCCCAAGAGCACAGTGTCATCAGCAAAGAGCAGCTGTGACAACTCCCACTTTGTGTGTGATTCTTTATCTTTTAACTCCACGCCTCTTGCCAAGACCCTCGCATTTACTTCTCTTACAACCCCATCTATAAATATATTAAACAACCACGGTGACATCACACATCCTTGTCTATGGCCTACTTTTACTGGGAAAAAAATTCCCTCTTTCCTACATACTCTAACTTGAGCCTCAATATCCTCGTAAAAACTCTTCACTGCTTTCAGTAACCTACCTCCTACACCATACACTTGCAACATCTGCCACATTGCCCCCCTATCCACCCTGTCATACGCCTTTTCCAAATCCATAAATGCCACAAAGACCTCTTTAGCCTTATCTAAATACTGTTCACTTATATGTTTCACTGTAAACACCTGGTCCACACACCCCCTACCTTTCCTGAAGCCTCCTTGTTCATCTGCTATCCTATTCTCCGTCTTACTCTTAATTCTTTCAATTATAACTCTACCATACACTTTACCAGGTACACTCAACAGACTTATCCCCCTATAATTTTTGCACTCTCTTTTATCCCCTTTGCCTTTATACAAAGGAACTATGCATGCTCTCTGCCAATCCCTAGGTACCTTACCCTCTTCCATACATTTATTAAATAATTGCACCAACCATTTATATATATATATATATATATATATATATATATATATATATATATATATATATATATATATATATTCTGTATTGATTCAAGAAAAGGCATTTTTTCCTATATCGTCTTTTTCCATGCTTTTTGGACATGACATTTTCATAAATTTTTAGCAACTTTTGTTTAGTTAGATTTGTAGTTAAATTATTTTAAAAAAATCACAACTTTAGATTCTAAAAGAGGTTATTCTAGCAAGATGGAGCCGGATCGTACCTGTAGAGAAGGAGGGAGTGAGGGAGTTGGATGATGGAGGTTAATAACGCAACTGAGGATTAACAAGCAGGTCCGTGGAGCATCTTGTATGAAGGTCGTGGTGGTGACCAGAGATATCCGAGATCTATCTCTAGTCGACGAAGAAAGAGGATGCTGGATGATCGTGTAGGAGAGTAGTCTACGCTATATCCTCGATGGATGAGCATCACGTATGATGGGCAACTGAATGGTAGTTGGATGATAAGTCATACAAATCTTACCATTATGATTGAGGAGTGTGAGACGTAAGACCCTAGGAAAGTCCTAGAGGGAATGATCCCAAATCTGCACACAGAAACGAATCCACAAGAAAGCAAACAACTAGCAAAATGGTGAAACATACTCCCAGTGAAAAGTAGGGGAGCCGTGAGTACACTGAGAGAAAAAACAGTACGTGACTCGACTCACGAAATCGTAATGAGACGATTGCAAACAAACCATACCACGGGCGGGGATAGAACCCGCGATCAGTGTGTCACAAAACTCCAGACCGACGCGCTAGCCACTGGACCAGCTAGCCACAATAAGATTCATCCAACTAGGTATATTTCTACACCACAGGAAGGTTAACATAGGCACCAATGTGACCACAAATGCAAGTTTTTAAAGACGAATCTCCCGCCAGCGTGGCCGTGGCGAACTCTAGCTCATGTCCCCTCAAAGCCGTCGTCATGACTCACGAAACCGTAATGACACGATTGCAAACAAGCCATACCACAGTACGTGTCCAGGACAAAGTATTGTTCATCAGGGAACTTGAAAGTTACCTAAAGTCAGTACCCGATCAGCTGGGCTGTGATTTGTATGGATTACGCGCTGCCAGTAGTAACAACGTGGTTGATCAGGCCCTGATCCATCTGGAGGCGTGGTCAAGGACTTGGACTCAAGGTAGACTCCTCCAGGTAGGATTGTCTTGGAGGTGACTAGACCAACATTAAACTCGCACAAGACCCATTAGTAAGATGGAGGAGGATTATGAGATATTGTGAACAGATCCACGCAAGATCCAGTATGATGGAGGAGAATTGTAAGGCATTGTTAAGACCCCTTGGTAGTCCTGGAGGCGATTAGACCCATAAAAGACCCTTGGAGGTCTCCATACTAACCAAGACTTCAATGAAGATCTGTAACAAAGTGTTAGCAAGGCAAATAAAATTAATAATGTCACAAATAAATGGGGTACTCAAGAACAAGCCAACACAAGCCGGGTGCGCCCATTAGCAACGAGAAATTGAGGAATCCTATACTTCATATCTGGCGAAGATCAATGATGCATGCCCGGCCTCTCACGTCTGCCTTTGGCGTCCAGAGGAATATTAAGCGATGCCTCTCTCTCTCTCTCTCTCTCTCTCTCTGCCTTAACAGCTGTTTTGAGCAAAGCAATATACATAAAAGTATACCAGTGTGTACTTGTTCTTAGCGATACGAGTGGATCTCAGAGCAACTTAATTGTGGATCTTACACGAGCTCAACTGTGGATCTCAGCGGAGCTTAACTGTAGGTCTCACAGAAACTTAATTAACTCCATACATTTCAAGTGAAATACCGAGACAAATTAATCTGCCAGGGGTAGTAAAAATTACAACACATCAAAAGATATATGTAGCAAGTACGAATATATTTTAATATTTTTTTACCACTTTTGTAACAGATGGAGAGATAAATGTAAATGCTAAAATGGGAATTTGAAGTTTTGCCGATGTTTATCGATAAGCAGAAAAATTATATGAATATAGGAAGAGAGGTAAATAAAAAAGAACGGATGGAATGTGGGTAATGGAGCATTTTCGAGAAGGAGGATCAGCTGCCGACCTCTACCTCCACCACAACCTCCCAGGACACCTCGCTGCACCTCCATTTTCCTTAACCCTCCCCTCCTCACAATGCTCCAACATCAGCACCCACAAAACCCCACCTTCACCACCACATCCACCTGGGATGCAATTCCTTCCTCCCCACACAATATCACCCCTCATCAACGTTCCTCTCTCCGCCACTTTACTCCCTCTCCCAATCCCCACCCGTCCCCATCACCCATGAAAATACCACAGAGATTTAAAGTTTTCCAGCGAGGCAGCTACTCTGTTGTGAACCTCGTACCCTTCCTGTGGGCAGTAGTGGCTAGTTTGTGTACCCCATATTCACCCTGTGGCTGGTAGTGGCTAGTCTATTGTGTACCTCATATTCACCCTGTGGCTGGTAGTGGCTAGTTTATTGTGTATCCCATATTCACCCTGTGGGCGGTAGTGGCTAGTTTATGTACCCCATATTCACCCTGTGGCTGGTAGTGGCTAATTTATTGTGTACCCCATATTCACCCTGTGGCTGGTAGTGGCTAGTTTATTGTGTACCCCATATTCACCCTGTGGGCGGTAGTGAGTTCATTTTGTAACCCATACTGATCCTGTGGGCGGTAGTGGCTAGTTGTGTACCCCATATTCACCCTGTGGGTGGTAGTGGCTAGTTGTGTACCACATATTCACCCTGTGGGTGGTAGTGGCTAGTTGTGTACCCCATATTCACCCTGTGGGTGGTAGTGGCTAGTTGTGTACCCCATATTCACCATGTGGGTGGTAGTGGCTAGTTGTGTACTCCATATTCACCCTGTGGGTGGTAGTGGCTAGTTGTGTACCCCATATTCACCCTGTGGGTGGTAGTGGCTAGTTGTGTACCCCATATTCACCCTGTGGGTGGTAGTGGCTAGTTGTGTACCCCATATTCACCCTGTGGGTGGTAGTGGCTAGTTTACTGTGCACCTCATATTCACCCTGTGGGTGGTAGTGGCTAGTTTACTGTGCACCTCATATTCACCCTGTGGGTGGTAGTGGCTAGTTTACTGTGTACCTCATATTCACCCTGTGGGTGGTAGTGGCTAGTTTATTGTGTACCCCATATTCACCCTGTGGGCGGTAGTGGCTAGTTTATGTACCCCATATTCACCCTGTGGCTGGTAGTGGCTAGTTTATTGTGTACCCCATATTCACCCTGTGGCTGGTAGTGGCTAGTTTATTGTGTACCCCATATTCACCCTGTGGGCGGTAGTGAGTAGTTCATTTTGTAGCCCATACTGATCCTGTGGGCGGTAGTGGCTAGTTGTGTACCCCATATTCACCCTGTGGGTGGTAGTGGCTAGTTGTGTACCCCATATTCACCCTGTGGGTGGTAGTGGCTAGTTGTGTACCCCATATTCACCCTGTGGGTGGTAGTGGCTAGTTGTGTACCCCATATTCACCCTGTGGGTGGTAGTGGCTAGTTGTGTACTCCATATTCACCCTGTGGGTGGTAGTGGCTAGTTGTGTACCCCATATTCACCCTGTGGGTGGTAGTGGCTAGTTGTGTACTCCATATTCACCCTGTGGGTGGTAGTGGCTAGTTGTGTACCCCATATTCACCCTGTGGGTGGTAGTGGCTAGTTGTGTACCCCATATTCACCCTGTGGGTGGTAGTGGCTAGTTTATTGTGTACCCCATATTCATCCTTTGAATAGTATCGTATCGTATGTGGATATGCTAAAAAAAAAAGTGGCTTAAATTTTTTTTTCCAGAATTTTTCCTACAGTATGCCATCTAAATTTAAATATAAAGAAAAAAAATCCGACCAAGCAATTATGCTAAGAGGAGAATTTTTTTGTGTGTGAATTTTCAAATAGTCATTATCTTTTAAAACCGAATTTATGTTACTTTCTCAAAATGTCTGGTATCTTATTTTCACTGGTAAGATATTTTGACAGATCTTATAGGATGCTGTAATGTTTATCTCTATATTCCTCAATGAGCAATAGTGTTTTAAAGAGTGATCATGAAGCTGATATGTTTTTTTATTTAGTGTTATCTGTATTTCTGCCAAACTGCCATAAGTACTTGTAACCAAGCCTAAGCCTGGCAACAACACCGGGCAGTTTGTGTATCTGTCAAACTGCTAGAAACGCTTGTAACCAAGCCTAGGTCTGGCTACAACACCATCACGATGTCCGTGTCTTTTTCCCCACTGCAGAAAATGTCATATTGGATAAGGTAGCAGCATACTGCTGATATAATCAGTTTTACTAAAAAAAATGACACTCCACAGCAGTTCCCTCTAATATAAGCCTTCCTACACGACTACACCCCGTCCCTCACCCATCCTTACACACTTCCATACCACTCATCCTCAACACTTCCAAACGTCTCCGAAACCCCACCTAAACTCATCTTTCCGTACCACTATCATATCTTTCTCAATCCCCTTACACACCCCTACGACACATATCCTTTCCCATCATCTCTACGTTCCTTCTACTCCCCATACCATACCCCCTCACCCACATAGGCTGAAACCTCCTCTATTCCTCACCACAACCCCAGACTTTACTTCCCTTCCACCAACTCCATCAGCACTCTTCCCATCAGCACTCCCACATCCTTCCATCACCACCATCACCAAACACTGATACACCCAGGTGTTCTTACGACCCTCACAGACCGAGAACTCAAAAATGCTCTCCAAAGAGTGCACACAACAAGGCAAAACCCTCCATGAAAACAAGACGGGGATGGGACAGATCGAGGAACTAGCAATATTCAGAGGGAAAAAAGCTAGGGAGAGCAAGTAAAGAAAAGAACCCTGGGCCAATATTTAGCTTACATGAAGAATATCAACACTGAAAACAAAACAAAAAAATATTTTTTTCTAAATTGTGTTTCAGGTAGAGAAGATCAGGTAATGAAGAAAAATGGATTATGGAGTTACCAGAACTGCTTCCGTTTCAAAAACCGAAAACTGAAATGTCCACATACATATACATATATATATATGTCGTGCCGAATATGTAAAACTGGTCAATTAGTAAGAACTCATTTAAAATTAAGTCCTTTCTCAAATTTTCTCTTATACGTTTATAGATATTTTTTTCATTAATGTTAATGTAAAAATTTATAATTTTGCTCCAAAAGAATCTTAGAAAACTTACGTAACCTTATTATAACAAGAACAATTTATTTTAGACTAACCCAACTAAATGTAATTTAGATTTGTTTACAATAATTTAATACTAAACAAACACAGTGAAATATATTTTTTTCCTTGTGTTTGTTTAGTATTAAATTACTGTAAACGTATTTAAAATATATTTAGTTGGGTTAGGCTAAAATAAATTGCGCTTGTTATAATAAAGTTAGGTAAGTTTTCTAAGTTTATTTTGGTGCAAAATTAAAATTTTTTACGTTAACATTAATGAAAAAAATATATCTTTAAATGTATAAGAGAAAATATTTGAAAAGACTTAATTTTAAACGAGTTCTTGCTAATTGACCAGTTTTATATATTCGGCACGACATATATATACCAGACTACAGATGAAATTACAGTGGCCACAGCTGAAAGTGTTAAAGCAGAAGCTGGGAGTAGAGAAAATGTGAAAGTAAAAAGACTAAATTACGAATCGGAAGCAAAAAAAAGAAAGTGCTATAAATCGTATACATTAAGAAGAGAGATTTCATAAAGTAGCTGGTAAACGAGGTAAATTAGTTAACATGGATGAGGCATTGGTTAGCAAAGAAATAGGTGAATCATGGCGCAAAACTAGGTCAAGATTCCCACCAAGAACACCTCCGTCTTCAGCAATTCAATCAATGCACGAAAGAGGTGTAAGATGTGAACCAGCCAGTCATAATGGTGTGCGGGAGAAGCTCAGAATACGAGTCTCAGACACTACAAATAACTTTTATCTGTCGCTCGTTAATTTCAAGATGACGTTAATGTTGACGTTAGCAGAACTGGAATCGGACACAGAGGTGTTTGCTGCTGACAAACTGTACCACAAAATACGCTTGAGAGGTGTTACTTAAAGCTCCTGGTATACAGAAACAGAATTCCCCAAGTCCAAAAAAGAGAAATTTCATTGAAAGACGTTGCCTTTCGAAGAGGTAACGAAATCATTGGCTGTAAACTGAAAGGATATTAATTTCCTGTCAGACGCTAGTGATCTCAAAGAAGTTGGCTGGAGATGACATAAGAAACCCTACAGAAACATTATGGAGACACTGCTTTGGTTCATCCCAAAATAAAAACTTTTCTTTGATTGTGTTTTCCCCAACATTGACGTTAATGAAATAGCCCGGCGAATACGAAAAGCAGATGTAATGAAATCAGTAGAAAAGGACATCAGAGATTCTAAAAGTTAATTTTGGTCTTAAAGGCAAATTCAGTGATACAGAAGAACTAGAAACGTCTTGGAGTTCCCGGCGGAGGGTAATTAGTTTGTAGTGTACTTTGTTCCACGGACACAGTGCATTGTTGTCTCATTTGAGAAACATTCTAGTTGCTCAGTGGTTTGTAATACTGTACCATTCCCTGGGATGTGACCCACAATGGTCGACTAACGTCAACCAGCTTTTCATCTCATCCCCTGCTTGCATCGACCAACTAGAGATTTTAATAATGCAAGGAATTCGCAAGAGCAGGCGAAATATACACAAACTCTGATCTCTGGCCGAAGGAGACTCGAACCTACGAACCTTGGAATAAGGTACGAGGTGCTTTACCATTCTCACCACACTGGACCAATACCTTCGCCTGCTCTTGCGAATTCCTTGCATTGTTACAATCTCTAGTTGGTCGATGCATGCAGGGGATGAGATGAAAAGCTGTAAGCCTTCTCCCTGAAAGCTGGCTGTCTTGTATCAACGTCTAGCGCAAGCTGGGCGCCAAGGTATTGGTCCAGTGTGGTGAGAATGGTAAAGCACTGCGTACCTTGTTCCAAGGTTCGTAGGTTCGAGTCTCCTTCGGCCAGAGATCAGAGTTTATATATATATATATATATATATATATATATATATATATATATATATATATATATATATATATATACATATATATACATGTGTGTTTGTGTGTGTGTGTGTGTGTGTGTTTGTGTGTGTGTGTGTGTGTGTGTGTGTGTGAGAGAGAGAATTCACTAGTCTTAAAGCTACATTTTGCTTTAAATTATTCACTGGGAACCAGTTTCGGTGACAGCAAATGATCCATATTACTTAATATCTAATGATGACCTCTTTCTCACCTGTCCAAGCCCCGTTAGTGAGTGCTTATCCAGTATTAAAACATTGTTGGCAAGTCCATTTATATTAACAGCCCACTTATGGCTAGTCCTCATCTATTTC
>NC_091367.1:14117281-14124781 GCF_038502225.1 Cherax quadricarinatus
TGTCGATTCACCCTCGACTTAATAGTTATCCGTGGCCTACCTATGGCCTGGCTGGCTCCTGTTGATGAGTCTAGTTTGGCGTTAGTTCCCTGTTGGTTGGGTCCTAGTTTACTGTTTTACCGCTGTTGATGAGTCATTATTTACTGTAAGTCGTTTTGTTTTGAACCCTCGTTCATTGTAAGTGGTCTATTTTGAACCCTCGTTCATTGTAAGTGGTCTATTTTGAACCCTCGTTCATTGTAAGTGGTCTATTTTGAACCCTCGTTCATTGTAAGTGGTCTATTTTGAACCCTCGTTCATTGTAAGTGGTCTATTTTGAACCCTCGTTCATTGTAAGTGGTCTGTTTTGAACCCTCGTTCATTGTTAGGGCTCTGTTTTGAACCCTCGTTCATTATTAATGCTCTGTTTTGAACCCTCGTTCATTGTTAATGCTCTGTTTTGAACCCTCGTTTATTGTTATTCCTGTGCTTTGAACCCTCGTTCATTGTTAATGCTCTGTTTTGAACCCTCGTTCATTGATAATGCTCTGTTTTGAACCCTCGTTTATTGTTATTCCTGTGCTTTGAACCCTCGTTCATTGTTAGTCCCCTGTCGGCGAGTTTGCTGTTAATTCCCTGTTGTCAAGTACTCGCCTGTTAGCATACTGTTCTTTCCGCATGTCCCTGACATATCCAATGTCTTGTCATGCACGGGTACAGATAAATAATTACTCCAATATACTGTGTAAATTACAAGTGGCTGATGTGTGTATATAATTATACAAATTACGTACTCGTCTGATTGTTTTTATATATCATTGTGTGTGTTTGTATATCGACTGTTCTGCGGTGTATATTACGTCGGTTTACTTGGTTTCTTTATTCAATTATTGTCACAGTAAGACTTATCCCATTTACAGTGGATCACTATATTTAGAAGGAGTTTCTAACATGTGACTTAGAGTTTGGTTCATGGTTTTCATGCAGGCTACGTCCAAGCTAGTACAGGTATGTATAATTAATTTATATTTGTGTGTGGACATTTTCAGATGTATCAGGTCGTATAAATTTCTATCCCTTTTGTGATTAATGACCCAAGTGTTGTCATTACGCTTGAATAATTCAGAGTAAACGAAATGTGGCAAGCCTTTAGCGTAGATGTTTCCGTAAACTTTTCTCAGGGTATTATACACAATATAACCGGTAATGTAGCAGAGTACATAAACTCGCAATTCTCTAGTTGGTTTTCATAGAAAGAGATAAAAAGTGAAGGGAGATGGATGGAGGAAGGGAGGAAGAGAGACAGAGACAGATAGAGGGAGAGAATGCGGAGAGACTCACTGTTATCATTCCATATCACCTGGATATGATATTCAAGCTATATATCAACCTTAGTGCGTCTATTCTAGCGTGTGTAAATATATAGACCTCGGCGGCATTAAGCTGATCACATTAACTTCCTGATGTAAGATTTGAGCTCCGTTCTGCTTCAACATAAATATCTACGTATTACAATTGTTGGTAAATTTAACTAACTTCTTATACAGAGAGAGTTTGACCTTCAAATGAAGTCCAAAACTAAGGCATTTAAAGGAGGCCGACACAAAAAGAAAACTGGTAACAGGAAGAATGTTCTCCAAAACTTGGCGGCCCTTCGTTAAGTGAGAAATGTTAGGGTGATACCGAAAAGGTGTGGAAAAAGACACTAATGTAAAGGTTAAGACATTATAGAAACGTTTTGTCACGAGTGGCTTTTTCAGTCCTTCAGGACTGAAAAAGTCACTTCAGGATTGAAAAAACAAGTCGTGGCTAAGGTTTTTTTTATTTAAATGCCCTGATCTGTACGTAAGTGTTTTTTCCACATCCTTGGTCAAGAACATACAAGGATATTCACCTGATGAAATTATTCCACATGTAAATTAAAAGAATGGAACTTTCTCCACGTGATAGGTTTAGTAAACACTTTTCTGCTAAGAAGCAGGTTTCTGCTCCAGTTAGAGAACCTTCATTGTTAGCCGCAGGAGCTGTGTCACAGTTGTCAGAGCTAACAAAGCAGAATGAAGTATGTCACCTCCCTAAATCTTTGAAATAAGAAAAGGTCGTGGGCCCGGATAAAGCTAGCCCAAGAATGCTGAGTAAATCAGCAAACCAGCTAGCATCACCTTTCACTCGCAGCTATCAGCGCTGCCTAACACTTTAAATTACCTTCACTGTGTAGGATGGCAAATGTAGTCTGTTCACAAAGAAAGATGCCCAAAGCGGAAATTAACAACTACAGCGTTTTAGTGACAATAGAGGCTACAAAACTGGAAGAGACAATAGTGTAGTCATACCTTGAAACAGCTCCATTTTCTTGGATTGCCTCTCCCCCCCCCCCGGCTGCTTCCAGTCTCATCTACACCTTCTTGACAGATTAGAGAACAGAGCAAGAAGATTCACTTGTCGTTTGTACCGGCCTTGAGAGATTATCATTTCTGTTAGAGCCTTCAACACCGGAGAGATTTGGGTGGCCTTACTGTTATGTACAAGGCCAATGTTAAGGTACCACACTTGGCTCCACTTCAAGGACAGCGAGAAGAGACCTACAAGAGACGAACTGTACACAGCAACTACACTTTGTATCTTTCTCAAGAACATCACTTCATCAGAGATTATTAATTCCTAGAATGACAAGAGTCGGAAATATGCTCGTTGAACATAACATTTCTGACAAAGTCAGAAATGAAATCTCTGGTTCCCAGCCGGCTCCAACTTTATCCTCTTCACTATTTGTGTTTCTTACAACAATAAAATATTAATAACGCTAATGGGAAGCGAGGCCTTCAAATAAGCCGAGGCAGGTAACAGCTCTCAGCCTGCAAATAAAAGATAGACCTTTTAAAAGCTCTTGTGTAAGAGGAAGAGAGAGAAAGAGAGAGAGAGAAAGAGAGAGAAAGAGAGAGAGAGAGAGAGAGAGAGAGAGAGAGAGAGAGAGAGAGAGGGACAGCGGCAGGCCTAGGAGTGACGTCACTATTGCCTTCACAGTGAGCATCTAATATTATATCTCTTTGGTGCTATGTACTAGCATCTGGGTGCTATATAACAACTTGACTTTTACTATGCAACATAGTGATTTGTGCTAACATCTCTCTGCAGTGAAAACGTGGATAACATAAGCAATGTTTAGGTTATCCACCTTCCCTCACTACCCACCCCATTGTAAACACCCCCACGATACCACCACCGTCTCTCTCCTGTGAACTTAATTGTAAACCTACAACGCTGCAGTGTTTGTGGGTATACCACAGGGACAAAATGCTTCTCAAATGTAAGGAGCCTACTTGTTCCAACTACTGCCACACAGATTGCATTCCAGAAGAATTTTGTTACAGCCAGGTTGAAAATCTCAGAAAATTGAAGGATATTCATAATTCTGTGATAAATGTGGAAAAAGCCTGGAGCTACAGGAGGAAGGTTCAGAAGAACGTCAGGAACTCCTCTCCAAAAGATCGAGACTACCCTCATGGGCTGTGTTGTAAAGTCGCAAAGATAATCCATCACAGGGAAGCACTTCATGAGCTCCTCAAATCATTAGATAACTTTCAAGGTATTGTAGAAGGACAACGCAAGCCTACATCAAGTGACAAACTGCTCAGCTGATGGTGACACTATTGACAAAGACTGGAAGTCTCACACTAAACTCAACTCAGAGGTAAATAACTGGTGGAATTCTGTCATCACTAAGTCACCACAGTTAGACAAAGCTCAAACCACTACATTTGGGAATTCTAACATAATTCCTTTGACCACCACAGAGGGAACAGATCCTCTTCCCTGCAACGAAGCAAGCCTTGGATCTGTTAATTCTCCTGCACCTGACGTCACTAGACAGTGCACTGTGTTAGTGGATCCTTCCACCGCCACAGTCCTAGCGGCAGAACCTGCGGACAAATCAGCAGCGAAACACAGGAGGTGCAACAAATAGGAGTCCACCCTCTCAGGTACCTAGGCAGTGCTGTCGCTGTCACCAGAAGGGGCACATCACTAATAACTGCCTGCGAGATAACAGGTGCAATTACTGCCACAAGAAAGGACATCAGGAGGACCAGTGTTTAGAAACCACCTGTTTAGAGACCTGTTCTCAGAACAAACCAGCAGAATCTCTGAATTGGTGAACACTCTCACACGTCACCCACTCAGCTACTCCTATCTCAACCCAGCAGGTGGTATTGTGCCTTATACATGACCACAAACCTACATCCCTGCAGCTGCCTCAGAGCCCTACCGCTCTCAAGGGTAGACACCTTACACACTTTACGCACCCACCACTTCAAGCTGAACACTTCATGAGGAGCCAGTCTATCAGCATACTGTCGGCCAACATTAGAGGCTTTATTACTTACGATGGAGAGCTCACACACAGTTTTGTGAACACTCGACTTCCCTACATGATAGCTGTTGTTGAAATATTTTGGACGACAGGACTCCAGAAAATTTTGCAAGAATTGCTGGCTACACCTCGTGGATGAGAAGAGACAGGCAAGGGCAAAGAGGTGTTGCTGTGTGCTTCTCTAAATGTGTACATGCCCAGCATATTGATGTTGCCACCCCTACTCATCTTGAAGTGATGTTCTTCAAGCTATTTATAAACACTACTACCTTTGTACTAGCATGTGCAATGTACAGACCTTAGTGGCAACATGCAGACCCCATCAACTTCCTAATGGAAAATGTGCACTCTCATCTGCTCCATCACAACTGCCAACATATAATTGTTGGTGACCTCAACCAACACCTTATGCAGAGGGACTTTGATGACTTTCTTGCGGTATTTAACATGAGAAACTTTGATTTCCCTACTCACATCTCTGGCTCCTCCCTTGACCCAGTAGTGAGTGATCTGACAGAAGGTATAGTCACTTGTCAACCCCTCGGCTACGTTGGATCATCTGACCACAAGGCTGTTTTTACGACACTTAAGATCCCAACAGAACGAGATGAGGAGTCCACACGCACAACCTGGCTATGGGAAAGAGGTAATTGGCCAACCCTTTGCTCTGAGCTCGCCACCACCGATTGGAATGCTGTTCTCCAAGGGGATGTTGACAACCAAGTGAAAGCTTTCACTGGACACATCCTTAATCTACAGCAAGAGCACATTCCTCACCGGCAATATGTGACGAAGCCTACACATCAACTTTGGTTTGGCTTTCGTTATAGAGAGGCTGCTACTGCTAATCACAAGACATGGCGAAGGTATAAGAGACATAAGAACATAAGAAAGGAGGAACACTGCAGGAGGCCTGTTGGCCCATATTAGGCAGGTCCTTTACAATTCATCCCACTAACAAAACATTTGTCCAACCCAATTTTCAATACTACCCAAGAAATAAGCTCTGATGTGCAAGTCCCACTCAAATCTAACCCCTCCCACTCATGTACTTATCCAACCTAAATTTGAAACTACCCAAAGTCCTAGCCTCAATAACCCAACTAGGTAGACTGTTCCACTCATCAACTACCCTATTTCCAAACCAATACTTTCCTATGTCCTTTCTAAATCTAAACTTATCTAATTTAAATCCATTACTGCGGGTTCTCTCTTGGAGAGATATCCTCAAGACCTTAGTAATATCCCCTTTATTAATACCTATCTTCCACTTATACACTTCGATCAGGTCTCCCCTCATTCTTCGTCTAACAAGTGAATGTAACTTAAGAGTCTTCAATCTTTCTTCATAAGGAAGATTTCTAATGCTATGTATTAATTTAGTCATCCTATGCTGAATGTTTTCTAAAGAATTTATGTCCATTCTGTAATATGGAGACCAGAATTGAGCCGCATAATCTAGGTGAGGCCTTACTAATGATGTATAAAGCTGCAGTATGACCTCTGGACTTCTGTTGCTTACACTTCTTGATATAAATCCCAGTAATCTATTTGCCTTATTACGTACGCTTAGGCATTGCTGTCTTGGTTTAAGGTTGCTGCTCACCATAACCCCCAAGTCCTTTTCGCAATCTGTATGGCGAAGTTCTACATCATTTAACTTATAAGTACTAGGGTTATGGACACTCCCGAGCTTCAGAACCTTGCATTTATCTACATTGAACTGCATCTGCCATTTTTCTGACCAAGAATAGAGTTTGTTTAAATTCTCCTGAAGTTCCCTAACATCTACGTTTGAATCAATTATCCTATCTTTGTGTCATCGGCGAATTTGCTCATATCACTAGTAATTCCCTCATCAAGATCATTGATATATATTATAAACAACAACGGGCCCAAGACTGATCCCTGTGGAACGCCACTTGTTACAGATCCCTACTCGGATTTAACCCCATTTATGGACACTCTCTGCTTCCTGTCCGTGAGCCATGACTCGATCCACGAGAGCATCCTAGAACCTATAACAAGAACTTGCACGGGCAAGTCTGTAAGCATATGGGTAAAGTTCAAAAGTGGGCCATCGCTAAATGGGAGGTGGACACAAAAAGAAAGCTAGCATCAGGTAGGGTAGGCTCCAAAACCTGGTGGTCCCTGGTCAAGGACAGACAAGGTTATCTGCCTGATGAACTCATTCCACCTCTAAATCGAAAGGATGGAATCACCTCTACTGGTAGTCAAGAGAAAGCGGACCTCTTTGCCGAACATTTTGCTACCAAAATGCAAGTTCCTGATCCAGCAAGGGACCCTCCTTGGCTAGCTGCAAAAACTGTGTCAAAACTGTCAGTGGTGACAATACGGCAGGAGGAGATGTATTTCCTTCTTAAATATCTTGACCAAGAAAAGGCTGTGGGCCCAGACAAGTTGAGCCCAAGATTGCTGAGATGTGCAGACCAGATAGCAGGACCTCAAACTCTCATCTTTCAGCACTGCCTAGTACAGTGTATATGGCTTTCTCTGTGGAAAGAGAAGGAAGAGCAGAGCAGAAATCAGCAACTACAGACCAGTGTCACTGGTAGCACTGGACATTGCTGGTGCTTTCGACCGGGTGTGGCACCAGGGCCTCTTGGGAAAACTGCAAGCACTGGAAATTGCAGGCTCTACGCTATGTCTCGTCAGTGATTACCTTCATGGTAGATCTCTAAGGCTAGTTCTCAATGAAACGGAATCGGCAAGAAGCTACTTCAATCACCAGCTAAGAGTTATATAAGCAAGTAACATTTGCACCTGAGAAAACACAAATGATGGTCTCTAGGCACCATGATGGTAATGCCGGTGCAGTAATAAGTATAAATGGGAGGGTGTTGGTACTTGGGGAACTAGGTGATATCCTTGGGGTGAAATATGACTCCATACTGACCATGAAGAACTACGTTGTAAATCTTGTAAACAAGGCAGCCAGGAAGCTTACAGCACTTCGCCGTATCTCGCATCTTAACAGTAGGAGTTACAAGATTCTGTACGCTCACACCTTGAGTATGCTCTCCACTTTCTTGGTTTGCCTGCCCCCCCCCCTCTCATCTGCGACTGCTTGACAGAGTAGAGAACAGAGCAAGACGTCTCATCGCTCGCCTGGACCCATCCTGGTTAGATCT
>NC_091367.1:14129781-14144781 GCF_038502225.1 Cherax quadricarinatus
TTTCTTTCTCTCTCACTATCTCTCGCTCTCCCTCCACTGTCTCTTTGTCAAAGAATTCCAACGGGATAATAAGACGAGATTTACCATCTCTGAACGCGTGCTGGTATTGTTTATGGAACCGCTTCCCTGCAAGCGCTCTACCACTCTCCTGATTATCTTTTCCATTACTTTACATGGTATACATGTCAGTGATACTAGCTTATGCTAGTTCACAGCTTTTTTTCTGTCTCCTCTCTTATATATTGTGACTACTTCCACTGCTTTCCAGATTTCTTGCAACTCTGTATATATATATATATATATATATATATATATATATATATATATATATATATATATATATATATATATATATATTATATATATATATATATGTCGTGCCGAATATGTAAAACTGGTCAATTAGCAAGAACTCATTTAAAATTAAGTCCTTTCTAAAATTTTCTCTTATACATTTAAAGATATATTTTTTTTCATTAATGTTAATGTAAAAATTTTTAATTTTGCTCCAAAAGAATCTTAGAAAACTTACCTAACCTTATTATAACAAGAACAATTTATTTTAGCCTAACCCAACCAAATATATTTTAGATTTGTTTACAATAATTTAATACTAAACAAACACAGTGAAATATATTTTTTTCGTTAGGTTCAGAATGATTTTGGCGAAATCATTGCATACTCAAATTTTCACTTGTCCTATATGGCAAGATGAACGTTGCTATTTAAGCCAAGATCTCAAGTTCTGCCTATTCGGCACGACATTGTATATATATATATATATATATATATATATATATATATATATATATATATATATATATATATATATTATATATATATATATATATGTATATATATATGTGTATGTGTGTATGTGTGTGTATGTGTGTGTATATGTGTGTGTGTGTGTGTGTGTGTGTGTGTGTGTAGGGGGAGAGAAAGAGAGAGCGTCACCAGATTGACAAATATTACGTATTTTTATAGTTTACACGCAATCTGATATCTTGGGAAGGTTAAGCAGATCGGGTGATGCTGGAAGCCGGATCCTCTGTCCACTTAGTGCGATCAAACACTCGTTACCCTTTCAGGATACACTTAATTATCCTTATCCTTATTTACCCATACTGATGCTGCCTCTCCAGAACAAATTCACTAGTAGCCTATGCTCTAATAGTTGTCTTACAGTGAATCTGTGTGGTTAAGTGTTCGCATCGCTATTGGGCCGTGCGGACGTGTTGCACAGTAGCTCCTGATTGAGTTGGCTTTTGTGCAGTGTTGACGTGTACTTAGCTCTGTGACGACCTGTTTGCGCGCTCTCTACGAATTGAAGCAAGATGCCCTCCATCGAGCAACTTTACCAACAGCTTAAGGAAGAATTGAGGATGGCGAAGTTGAAGATTCGGCGACTGACCGAGGAAAACAAGAAGATTCGTAGTAGTCCTCCTGTTTTGAGTCCTCAGGTCAAGAAGGAAAACTGGTCAGTGGCTAGACAGCAGGGAACGAAGCTGACGATCAAGAAGACGAATGGAAAGATAGAAACGATGAAGAAGAAAGAGATTGCCGTGGAAACTGTTGTGGAAACATCTAATACATTCTCAGTGCTACCCGACGAATGTGAGTCGACTACTGGGAACATCACGACGAACGACACCAAGGAAGGTAAGAATATTGTTGTTGGGGATAGCCAAGTTAGGTATATGGATAGGGCGTTCTGCTTGAAGGACAGGAGTAGGAGACAGTTTGCTTTCCTGGGGCTGGGATGGAGGATATTGTTAGCCGTCTGGATGACATCATGAGAGGTAATGGGAGCAATCCTATTATCTGTCTCAGTGCTGGAGGCAACGATGTTGGCAGACGTAGGAGTGAAGACCTGATTAGCAGGTATAGGTCAGCAATAGAAATAATTAGGAGTAAGGGTGGGAACCCTGTCATATGTGGTATTTTGCCAAGGAGAGGAATTGGAAATGAATGGTTGTCCAGGGCAATTGGTGTCAATTGCTGGCTGGACAAATACTGTAAGGAAAATGCGGTAACATTCATTGACAACTGGGACCTCTTCTATGGCAGAAATGACATGTATGCCAGGGATGGGGTTCACTTATCTAGGTCTGGGGTGGTAGCACTGGCAACTGCAGTGGAGGGAGCAGTTAGGACTTTAAACTAGAAATAGTTAGTGGTATGGGTTTTGGCAGGAAAACAGTGAAGTCCCAGTGTAGTAATATTACGAGTTCTAGGGGAACTAGTAATAAGCAGAACGAGGTAGATATTGAAAAGCCAGTGACTTTGGGTGATAAGGACAGTAATAGGTTTAGTAGAAAAACAGAAATGAGCAGGAAGGGTAAAGAGAAAGGAGAGTCTTTCACTGTTTATTATGCTAATTGCCGTAGTGCTAGGAATAAGATGGACGAGTTGAGATTAGTTGCTAGTGCAGGTAACATTGATGTATTTGCCTTAACTGAGACGTGGTTTAATTCAAAAAGTCGGGACATGCCTGCGGAATGTCATATTCAGGGTTTTAAATTGTTCCAAATAGATACAAGTGTCGGGAAGGGGGGTGGGGTGGCATTGTATGTCCGAGATCGCTTGAACTGTTGCATAAAAACGGGTATTAAGTCTGAAGTAACACATACAGAGTCTGTTTGGATAGAATTTTCAGAGGGGCATGAAAAACTGATTTTAGGAGTGATATACCGTCCCCCAAACTTAGATAGGGACCAAGGGAGACTACTATGGGAGGAAATTGTTAAGGCCACAAGGCACGGTAATGTAGTAATTCTAGGAGACTTTAACTTTAGTCATATTGACTGGAATTTCTTGACTGGGAATTTAGAATCATACGACTTCTTAGAAGTAGTTCAGGATTGTTTTTTGAAGCAGTTTGTGACAGAACCTACAAGGGGAAATAACCTGCTTGACTTAGTTATGGCAAACAATGAATCCCTTATTAATAATTTAGAAATTTCAGAGGAACTGGGTGCTAGCGACCACAAATCAATTACATTTAGCATTGAATGGAAGTACGATAGTAGCGATAACTCAGTAACAGTCCCAGATTTTCGCTTAGCAGATTACGATGGGCTTAGAGAACACTTATCATCTGTTGACTGGGGTAACGAAGTGAGATATCAATATGACAATTTTCTGAACACTATACATGCTGCTCAAAGAACGTTTATCCCATATAAAGAAATTAGATCAAATAGAAATGACCCAAAATGGATGAATAATAGGCTCAAATATCTACTAGGGCATAAGAAAGGAATTTATAGGCGTATCAAAAGAGGTGAGGGTCATCTTATGAATCAGTATATTGACATTAAGAGGAACATTAAAAATGGGATAAGAAAAGCTAAAAGGGACTATGAAATTAAAGTTGCTAGGGATTCTAAAACTAACCCAAAAAGTTTTTTCCAGGTCTATAGAACAAAAGTTAGAGATAAGATAGGTCCCCTTCAAAATAACTATGGGCACCTTACTGACAAAGAGAATGAAATGTGCTCGATTTTTAATAATTATTTTCTCTCAGTTTTTACACAGGAAGACACTAACAATATTCCAGTAATTAATTTTTATAGTGGGCTAGAAGAAGATAAATTATGTAACATCACAGTCACTAGTGAAATGGTTGTGAAGCAGATAGACTGAAGCAAAATAAGTCGCCGGGTCCTGATGAGGTTTTTTCAAGGGTTCTTAAGGAATGCAAAATGGAACTCTGTGAACCATTAACTAATATTTTTAATTTATCTCTTCAAACAGGTGTAGTGTCTGATATGTGCAAGATGGCTAATGTAATTCCTATTTTTAAAACAGGGGACAAGTCGTTACCGTCAAATTACCGCCCAATAAGCCTGACCTCAATTGTAGGCAAATTACTAGAGTCAATTATAGCTGAGATTATAAGAAGCCATCTCGATAAGCATAGCTTGATTAATGATACTCAGCATGGATTCACAAGAGGCCGGTCTTGTCTAACTAATTTATTAACTTTCTTCAGTAAAGCTTTTGAGGCTGTTGACCACGATAAAGAATTTGATATTATTTACTTAGATTTTAGTAAGGCTTTTGATAGAGTTCCGCACCATAGACTGTTAAAGAAAGTGACAGCTCATGGCATTGGGGGAAAAGTGCTCTCGTGGATCGAGTCATGGCTCACTGACAGGAAGCAGAGTGTGTCCATGAATGGGGTTAAATCCGAATGGGGATCTGTAACAAGTGGCGTTCCCCAGGGATCAGTCTTCGGCCCGTTGTTGTTTATAATATATATCAATGATCTTGATGAGGGAATTACTAGTGATATGAGCAAATTCGCCGATGACACAAAGATAGGTAGGATAATTGATTCAAACGTAGATGTTATGGAACTTCAGGAGGATTTAAACAAACTCTATTCTTGGTCAGAAAAGTGGCAGATGCAGTTCAATGTAGATAAATGCAAGGTTCTGAAGCTTGGGAGTGCCCATAACCCTAGCACTTATAAGTTAAATGATGTAGAACTTAGCCATACAGATTGCGAAAAGGACTTGGGGGTTATGGTGAGCAGCAACCTTAAACCAAGACAGCAATGCCTAAGCGTACGTAATAAGGCAAATAGATTACTGGGATTTATATCAAGAAGTGTAAGCAACAGAAGTCCAGAGGTCATACTGCAGCTTTATACATCATTAGTAAGGCTCACCTAGATTATGCATCTCAGTTCTGGTCTCCATATTACAGAATGGACATAAATTCGTTAGAAAACATTCAGCGTAGGATGACTAAATTAATACATAGCATTAGAAATATTCTTAATGAATAAAGATTGAAGACTCTTAAGTTACATTCACTTGTTAGACGAAGAATGAGGGGAGACCTGATCGAAGTGTATAAGTGGAAGATAGGTATTAATAAAGGGGATATTAATAAGGTCTTGAGGATGTCTCTACAAGAGAGAACCCGCAGTAATGGATTTAAATTAGATAAGTTTAGATTTAGAAAGGACATAGGAAAGTAATGGTTTGGAAATAGGGTAGTTAATGAGTGGAACAGTCTACCTAGTTGGGCTATTGAGGCTGGGACTTTGGGTAGTTTCAAATTTAGGTTGGATAAGTACATGAGTGGGAGGGGTTGGATTTGAGTGGGACTTTCACATCAGAGCTTATTTCTTGGGTGGCATTGAAAATTGGGTTGGGCAAATGTTTTGTTAGTGGGATGAATTGTAAAGGACCTGCCTAGTATGGGCCAACAGGCCTCCTGCAGTGTTCCTCCTTTCTTATGTTATTATGTAAAGTCTATCCTCTACCTCAGAAGACGGGAGGAAAGAAGCAGTGAGAAGAGGTAGACCGTGAGGAATAGGGAAAAAGAGGGAAGCGGAAAGTTGGGAAGTTTTGTAAACATAATGAGTCAGGAGACAGATGGATCGAGGGAAGGGAAATGTAAATGACACTACGAGCAACAGAAAATAATTAGTGAATTAAGCCTGTTTACGCTTCATCAGAATTAAGCTCTTTTTTGAAAAAAATATCGAAAGTAATAATAATGAAAGTATCAATCGTACCAAAGTATTAAGTAACAGTCAAAATCACCAACCACCATTCCTGATACCTTTAAAACACAACTATCACCATTCCTGATGATTTCAAAACTCTTACCATTCCTGACACATTCCAAACACACCAACCACCATTCGAGGCACGTCTAAACACATCACCCAACATACCTGACACGTCTAAACACACAACCCAACACACCTCACACGTCTAAACACACCAACCATCATTCCTGACACATCTAAACACACCAACCATCATTCCTGACACATCTAAACACACCAACCACTATTCCTGACACATCTAAACACACCAACCACCATTCCTGACATATCTAAACACACCAACCACCATTCCTGACACATCTAAACACACCAACCACCATTCCTGACACATCTAAACACACCAACCACCATTCCTGACACATCTAAACACACCAACCACCATTCCTGACACATCTAAACACACCAACCACCATTCCTGACACATCTAAACACACCAACCACCATTCCTGACACATCTAAACACACCAACCACCATTCCTGACACATCTAAACACACCAACCACTATTCCTGACACATCTAAACACACCAACCACTATTCCTGACACGGCTAAATACACTAACTCACATTCCTAACACGTACAAAGAAAAAGAATCGTCATTCCCAGAGCAAGAAATAGGGAAATATCTGAGCGAGAATATTAAATAACAAAAGAAGGAAAATATAAATGGAGAGTGAAAAAGGAGGAATTAGAGAGACAAGAGAAGGAGAAATATGATAAAGAGAGAGAGAGAAAGGAGAAAGAAAAGTGAGCTAAAGCGCTGAAATTTGTACGCATTGCAGACCTGTACTACATTATGTTTACGGAAGAGCAGTAAAATCAAAAGGGTCAACTTCTGGGGAATTGGAGGCGGGGGGGTAAGCAGTCTCAGGTTTGACTAGAGGAATGAATACGTAGCTCCAGTTTCTTGGAACAAGAGCTGTCCACCAGCTGGGCTGGGTGAAATTAAAGTGGAAACTGGATGGCTATGGAAAAAAGAAATGGGTGAGCGAAGGTGAGATGAAAATGGTTAGGCGAGTTGAAGATGGAAATGGGATGACGAAAGGGGACAAGGAAATGAAACGGGGAGAATAGGGAAATGGGAATACGGGGATGAGTGTAAAATGAGGTGAGGATGAGAGAGGAAATGGGAAGGCAAGGAGAGGGAAATAGGATGGCTAGAGAATAAAGCGGGAAGGGAGGGAGGAAAGACAAAAATATTAAGAAATGAAATAAAATGGAAAATTGAATTAATGTGTAAGAAAGAAAAAGATATGGAATGGCAGAAGGAAAAAGAAAATCTATTAGGAAACAAAGGACAGGAGATGTGTGTGTGTGTGTGTGTGTGTGTGTGTGTGTGTGTGTGTGTGTGTGTGTGTGTGTGTGTGTGTGTGTGTGTGTGTGTGTGTGAAAGAGAGAGAGAGAGAGAGAGAGAGAGAGAGAGAGAGAGAGAAATGGCAAGGGAAAAGAAATTAGGGAAAAGGGAGGTGGAAGGAAAACGAAAATTTGAGAGAAAAGAAAGGGGACTGAGATACAAGAGGAATGAAATGAAAGATGAAGAGGAATGGAAATGGAATAGGATAGGAATGGGAATGAAAGTGACTCCATTGTTTTGCAACACAGATTACTAAATTTGATGACATATTCATTGTTAACTGTGAATAATAATTTTTATGTTGTGAATGGTTTTGAAAACCGACAGGTTGAAGAATTGAGACACTTGTGCAACACATGGGAATCTTTATTGAAGAAACGTTTCGCCACACAGTGGCTTCATCAGTCCAATACAAAGAAGAAATGGGTAAGGAGAGGATGAGTTCGAGGTAATCAGTCCCACAACCTGGAATCGATGTGTTCAGTCCATCACTCTTGTAGGAAGTGCAGCACAGGGCCAGAGAGGTGGCTTATATACGGCAGTCAGATGAGTTGAAGCAGGAGGAGGCGGGATCACAGTGGGACCTGTCACTAGTGTAAGTAGGTCGTCGTCCAGAGGTTGGACAAGCGTTGAAGTCTTTGTACCAAGATCCCATGATGTTGCAGTGTCTGACAGATGTGATGAATGGTTTTGAAAACCGACAAGTTGAAGAATTGAGACACTTGTGCAACACATGGGAATCTTTATTGAAGAAACGTTTCGCCACACAGTGGCTTCATCAGTCGAATACAAAGAAGAAATGGGTAAGGAGAGGAGGAGTTCGAGGTAATCAGTCCCTCAACCTGGAATCGATGTGTGCAGCCCTTCCTACAAGAGTGATGGCCTGAACACATCGATTCCAGGTTGAGGGACTGATTACCTCGAACTCCTCCTCTCCTTACCCATTTCTTCTTTGTATTGGACTGATGAAGCTACTGTGTGGCGAAACGTTTCTTCAATAAAGATTCCCATGTGTTGCACAAGTGTCTCAATTCTTCAATTTTTATGTTACTGTGATCCGGTCCGAGAGAGAGAGACACAACATAGAAAGAAAAACAGAAAGAAAGTGAAAGAGAAAAAAGAAGGGGAGAGAGACAAAGTCTGCTAAATAGTGAATACATAGATAATAAAAAAAACAAGCAGATTGACAGACATACGGAGACAAGAGACAGATACAAACACAGACCGACACAAGTCCCCAGAATAAGGGCGTGGCTTCCAATCATTCAAATTGGATTCACTTAGAGAGCATCGACTGTTAGGCCTGGTGTGGTAGCCTCCCGCAGGCCACCTCATCAATAGACGAGAGAGCGAGAAAGAGCGAGAGGGAGAGGTAGGGAGAGGGAGAGACGGAGGGAGGGAGGGAGAGAGGGAGAGAGGGAGAGAGGGAGAGATAGGGAGCGGGAGGGAGGGAGAGGGAGAGAGAGAGACAGAGAGAGAGAGAGAGCGAGAAAAGCAGAAAAGAACACAAGAGAAACTCACGCATTAAACGTAATTACTCATACAGACTCATGGCAACAAGAAAAAGTCCACGGTGTTACCTCGCCACGTTTCACTTATCCTCAATTCTCGTATAAATTCATCACTGTAGTGATAAATTCGAGATGCAATTGGCAATTATTTTATAACCGCATTAATCACGTTACATAAAAAAATTTCAATAGATATATTCCACTGTATCTATCTTGCATATTATCTTTATAATACAAAATAAAAATTCGGGAAATTGATCTCTAGCAAAGGCAATTACAATTTAATTGTACAATTTTTCTATAAAATATACAACACACAATCAATGGTAAACTGGAATCATTTTATTTATAATATTTCGAACTCTTAAGAGGCAAAAATATAGAGAAAATGGGAATTTCCGTTTTCTCTGGCGCTGTATAACCTTTAAACTGAAAAAAAAAAATGAATATTTCGTCTATTCTCCATCCACTACTTTGTATAACATTACCAGCAACATCATACAACCTGTGTGTATTGATACATTAGTAAGTAAATAGATGTTTAAAATATACGAAATGTATTTTTATGAGAGAGATTTATACCTCTCGTTGAAAATGAAAGAAAACGGACACGCCATTGATATTTTTAGTAGCGACGCAGGTGAATGAGAGAGAGAGAGAGAGAGAGAGAGAGAGAGAGAGAGAGAGAGAGAGAGAGAGAAACGTGAGTTGAATAGTCGAATTGCTTAATGTTGAGCAGTTATGGAGCACGTGAATTGTGTGTGTGAATAAGTGGGGAGGGAGGTGAAGGGTAGAGTGAGGGAGGTGGAGGGTAGAGTGGAGGATGTGGAGGGTAGAGTCAGGGAGGTGGAGGGTAGAATGAGGGAGGTGGAGGGTAGAGTGGAGGATGTGGAGGGTAGAGTCAGGGAGGTGGAGGGTAGAGTCAGCGAGGTGGAAGGAAGAGTGAGGGAGGTGGAAGGAAGAGTGAGGGAGGTGGAGGGTAGAGTGAGGGAGGTGGAGAGTAGAGTGGAGGATGTGGAGGGTAGAGTGAGGGAGGTGGAGGGTAGAGTGAGGGAGGGGAGGGTAGAGTGAGGGAGGGGAGGGTAGAGTGAGGGAGGGGGAGGGTAGAGTGATGGAGGAAGAGGGTAGAGTGGAGGAGGAGGGTAGAGTGAGGGAGGTGGAGGGTAGAGTGAGGGTAGTGGAGAGTAGAGTGAGGGTAGTGGAGAGTAGAGTGAGGGTGGTGGAGAGTAGAGTGAGGGTGGTGGAGGGTAGACTGAGGGTGGTGGAGGGTAGACTGAGGGTGGTGGAGGGTAGACTGAGGGTGGTGGAGGGAAGAGTGAGGGAGGTGGATAGTAGAGTGATGGAGGAGGAGGATAGAGTGGAGGAGGAGGGTAGAGTGAGGGAGGTGGAGGGTAGAGTGAGGGTGGTGGAGGGAAGAGTGAGTGTGGTGGAGGGATAAGTGAGGGAGGTGGATGGTAGAGTGAGGGAGGGGAGGGTAGAGTGAGGGAGATGGAGGGTAGAGTGAGGGAGTTGCAGGGTAGAGTGTGAGGGTGGTGGAGGGAAGAGTGAGGGAGGGGAGGGTAGAGTGAGGGAGGGGATTGTAGAATGAGGGAGGCAGAGGGTAGAGTGAGGGAGGTGGAGTGTAGAGTGAGGGAGGTGGAGTGAAGAGTGAGGAAGGTGGAATAAAGAGTGAGGAAGGTGGAGTGAAGAGTGTGGAAGGTGGAGGGTAGAGTGAGGGAAGTGGGGTGTAGAGTGAGTGAGGTGGAGTGTGAGGTGAGGGAGGTGGAGTGTAGAGTGAGGGAGGTGGAATGAAGAGTGAGGGAGGTGGAGGGGAGAATGAGGGAGGCGGAGGGTAGAGTAAGAGAGGTGGAGTGTAGAGTGAGGGAGGTGGAGTGTAGAGTGAGGGAGGTGAAGAGTAGAGTGAGGGAGGTGGAGAGTAGAGTGAGGGAGGTGGAGGGTAGAGTGAGGGAGGTGGAGGGTAGAGTGAGGGAGGTGGAGGGTAGAGTGAGGGAGGTGGAGGGTAGAGTGAGGGAGGTGGAGTGTGGGGTAAGGAAGGTGGAGTGTAGAGTGAGGGAGGTGGAGTGAAGAGTGAGGAAGGTGGAGGGTACAATGAGGGAGGGTAGAGTGAAGGAGGGGAAGGGTAGAATGAGGGAGGCAGAGGGTAGAGTGAGGGAGGTGGAGTGTAGAATGAGGGAGGTGGAGTGTGAGGTGAGGGAGGTGGAGTGTGAGGTGAGGGAGGTGGAGTGTAGAGTGAGGGAGGCTGAGGGTAGAATAACGAAGGTGGAGTGTAGAGTGAGGGAGGTGGAGGGTAGAGTGAGGGAGGTGGAGTGTAGAGTGAGGGAGGTGGAGTGTAGAGTGAGGGAGGTGGAGGGTAGAGTGAGGGAGGTGGAGTGTAGAGTGAGAGAGGTGGAGGGTAGAGTGAGGGAGGTGGAGGGTAGAGTGAAGAAGGTGGAGGGTAGAATGAAGGAGGTGGATGGTAGAGTGAGGGAGGGGAGGGTAGAGTGAGGGAGGTGGAGGGTAGAGTGAGGGAGGGGAGGGTAGAGTGAGGGAGGTGGAGGGTAGAGTGAGGGAGGTGGAGGGTAGAGTGAGGGAGGGGAGGGGAGGGTAGAGTGAGGGAGGTGGAGGGTAGAGTGAGGGAGGTGGAGGGCAGAATGAGGGTGGTGGAGGGTAGAGTGAAGGAGGAGGATAGAGTGAGGGAGGTGGAGGGTAGAGTGAGGGAGGTGGAGGGTAGAGCGAGGGAGGTGGAGGGTAGAGTGAGGGAGGTGGAGGGTAGAGTGAGGGAGGTGGAGGGTAGAGTGAGGGAGATGGAGGGTAGAGTGAGGGAGGTGGAGGGTAGAGTGAGGGAGGTGGAGGGTAGAGTGAGGGAGTTGGAGGGTAGACTGAGGGAGGTGGAGGGTAGACTGAGGGAGTTGGAGGGTAGAGTGAGGGAGGTGGAGGGTAGAGTGAGGGAGGTGGAGGGTAGAGTGAGGGAGGTGGAGGGTAGAGTGAGGGAGGTGGAGGGTAGAGTGAGGGAGGTGGAGGGTAGAGTGAGGGTGGTGGATGGTAGAGTGAGGGTGGTGGAGGGTAGAGTGAGGGAGGTGGAGGGTAGAGTGAGGGAGGTGGAGGGTAGAGTGAGGGAGGTGGAGGGTAGAGTGAGGGAGGTGGAGGGTAGAGTGAGGGAGGTGGAGGGTAGAGCGAGGGAGGTGGAGGGTAGAGCGAGGGAGGTGGAGGGTAGAGCGAGGGAGGTGGAGGGTAGAGCGAGGGAGGTGGAGGGTAGAGTGAGGGAGGTGGAGGGTAGAGTGAGGGTTGTGGAGGGTAGAGTGAGGGTGGTGGAGGGTAGAGTGAGGGTGGTGGAGGGTAGAGTGAGGGAGGTGGAGGGTAGAGTGAGGGTGGTGGAGGGTAGAGTGAGGGTGATGGAGGGTAGAGCGAGGGAGGTGGAGGGTAGAGCGAGGGTGGTGGAGGGTAGAGTGAGGGAGGTGGAGGGTAGAGTGAGGGAGGTGGAGGGTAGAGTGAGGGAGGTGGAGAGTAGAGTGAGGGTGGTGGAGGGTAGAGTGAGGGAGGTGGAGGATAGAGTGAGGGTGGTGGAGGGTAGAGTGAGGGAGGTGGAGGGTAGAGTGCGGGAGGTGGAGGGTAGAGTGAGGGAGGTGGAGGGTAGAGTGAGGGAGGTGGAGTGTAGAGTGAGGGAGGTGGAGGGTAGAGTGAGGGAGGTGGAGGGTAGAGTGAGGGAGGTGGAGTGTAGAGTGAGGAAGGTGGAGGGTAGAGTGAGGAAGGTGGAGTGTAGAGTGAGGAAGGTGGAGTGTAGAGTGAGGAAGGTGGAGTGTAGAGTGAGGAAGGTGGAGGGTAGAGTGAGGGAGGTGGAGTGTAGAGTGAGGAAGGTGGAGGGTAGAGTGAGGGAGGTGGAGGGTAGAGTGAGGGAGGTGGAGTGTAGAGTGAGGGAGGTGGAGGGTAGAGTGAGGAAGGTGGAGGGTAGAGTGAGGAAGGTGGAGTGTAGAGTGAGGAAGGTGGAGTGTAGAGTGAGGAAGGTGGAGGGTAGAGTGAGGAAGGTGGAGTGTAGAGTGAGGAAGGTGGAGGGTAGAGTGAGGAAGGTGGAGTGTAGAGTGAGGAAGGTGGAGGGTAGAGTGAGGAAGGTGGAGGGTAGAGTGAGGTAGGTGGTGGGTAGAGTGAGGAAGGTGGAGGGGAGAGTGAGGAAGGTGGAGTGTAGAGTGAGGAAGGTGGAGTGTAGAGTGAGGAAGGTGGAGGGTAGAGTGAGGAAGGTGGAGGGTAGAGTGAGGAAGGTGGAGTGTAGAGTGAGGAAGGTGGAGTGTAGAGTGAGGAAGGTGGAGTGTAGAGTGAGGAAGGTGGAGGGTAGAGTGAGGGAGGTGGAGCGTAGAGTGAGGAAGGTGGAGGGTAGAGTGAGGGAGGTGGAGGGTAGAGTGAGGGAGGTGGAGTGTAGAGTGAGGAAGGTGGAGGGTAGAGTGAGGGAGGTGGAGTGTAGAGTGAGGAAGGTGGAGGGTAGAGTGAGGGAGGTGGAGGGTAGAGTGAGGGAGGTGGAGGGTAGAGTGAGGGAGGTGGAGGGTAGAGTGAGGGAGGTGGAGGGTAGAGTGAGGGAGGTGGAGGGTAGAGTGAGGGAGGTGGAGGGTAGAGTGAGGGAGGTGGAGGGTAGAGTGAGGGAGGGGCAGCAAAAATTATTTCTAAATAATAATAATAATTCTAATAAAAATGATAATAAATAATCTTAATTTTACCTCAGTTTCATTCCATCTATAGTTTCGTGAGTTTATATTTGCACTCGAACGAGTGAAAATATTTTACTACGACCCAAATAAAAACCTAACCCGACCTTAACTATCTTTTCTTCCGCTTTGTATATAAATCTGAGTAAAAATCAGAGGAAATTTAAGCAACGTCAAATCATTTTTGGCCTAAATAAATCTTTTATTAAGAACCTAATTATCAGGCAGCTTAATATATATTATATATATATATATATATATATATATATATATATATATATATATATATATATATATATATATATATATATATATATTCTAGTTATTTATTTATTGAGCGAGATCAAAATTATTTTTTTTTGGCAAGAGGTCATTGCTGCGCGAAATTATTAGGAAGCTGGTTCCAAGAATGTTATTGACAGGTGATGGCGCCCCGTGGGAAGGAGGGGATGGCGCCACGTGTGGAGGCAGTGATGATTCCCCGTAGGTAGGTGATAATGCCCCATGGGGAGGTGGTGAAGTGCCCCGTGGGGAGGTGAAGCGCCCCCTGGAGAGGTGATGTGCCCCCTGGAGAGGTGATGTGCCCCCTGGAGAGGTGATGTGCCCCGTGGGGAATAGGCGACGGTGCCCCGTGGGAAGGAGGTGATGATGGTACCCCGTGGGAAGGTGGTGATGATGGTACCCCGTGGGAAGGTGGTGGTGATGGTACCCCGTGGGAAGGTGGTGATGATGGTACCCCGTGGGAAGGTGGTGATGATGGTGCCCTGTGGGAAGGAGGCGATGATGGTGCCCTGTGGGTAAGTGGTGATGGTGCCCTGTGGGTAAGTGGTGATGGTGCCCAGTGGGGAAGTGGTGATGGTGCCCAGTGGGGAAGTGGTGATGGTGCCCAGTGGGGAAGTGGTGATGGTGCCCAGTGGGTAAGTGGTGATGGTGCCCAGTGGGTAAGTGGTGATGGTGCCCAGTGGGTAAGTGGTGATGGTGGCCAGTGGGTAAGTGGTGATGGCCAGTGGGTAAGTGGTGATGGTGCCCAGTGGGTAAGTGGTGATGGTGGCCAGTGGGTAAGTGGTGATGGTGGCCAGTGGGTAAGTGGTGATGGTGCCCAGTGGGTAAGTGATGATGGTGCCCAGTGGGTAAGTGGTGATGGTGCCCAGTGGGTAAGTGGTGATGGTGGCCAGTGGGTAAGTGGTGATGGTGCCCAGTGGGTAAGTGGTGATGGTGCCCAGTGGTTAAGTGGTGATGGTGCCCAGTGGGTAAGTGGTGATGGTGGCCATGGTAAACGTAACCTCATAAGGTTAAGTTTACTATGGTTTATAAGAAGATGTGGATTACCAAGGACTTCTACCAAGACAGATATTGCCCAAATGATGGTGAAAGTGATTCCCTTTTTTTGGCCATCCTACCCAGGTGGGAAACAGCTGGTGTGTTAAAAATTTATATTTTAAGTAATCATGTCCTTCTTTCAAAGGTGTACGCTATAATTTTTTTTCAGTATTCCTTTCAGAAAACTGTAACAATAGGTGGTTAGTATTAGTTCAGTATATTAGTTAATAATTATATTCTTCAGGTTGAGCAAGACTGCTATTTATAGCATAAAGGCTTTTGATCTTTTTAATAAATTACGAAGAGTTATTGCAAAATTTGCATACATTCGTTTACTGAAATATGCATTAGAGTTCAGCAAAGTTAAACCTTAGCCAGAAAGAATAAATTCTAAACGAAAATATGCAAGTTGTATAATATATATTCAAGCTTAGCATAAAATTTATTTTTCTAATCATTGCTTTCTAGCAACTGTGTCTCGGTGTGGGAAGAGAGATGTGCAGCACTTTTTTTTTTAATTTTTTATATGCATTTTCTGAAAATAGATATAAT
>NC_091367.1:14149781-14164781 GCF_038502225.1 Cherax quadricarinatus
GACATGCAAAATGCAACGTAATACACTTTGCAAAAGACTTCGACATCCACTAACATTACTTAAGACATAAAATACGTGAAAAAATGAATAAATAGAAAATGGGCAAATGGTTATTAAACTTCCTAACATACAAAACCCAAAGAGTAAACAGTAAAATTATGCGCTACTACAGTACGATGAAAAATTCTCTCCCTCATGTGAGTACTCACTGCAATTCTCTCTCATTTTCATATCTGACAAATATAGACATACTATAAAACATAGCACTGGTACAACAATCTGTACGAGGATATCGTCCACCGAGGTGATACTGTAAAACGTAGCACTGGTACAAGAATCTGTATGGGGGTATCGTCCACCGAGGTGATACTGTAAAACGTAGCACTGGTACAAGAATCTGTATGGGGGTATCGTCCACCGAGGTGATACTGTAAAACGTAGCACTGGTACAAGAATCTGTATGAGGGTATCGTCCACCGAGGTGATACTATAAAACGTAGCACTGGTACAAGAATCTGTATGGGGGTATCGTCCACCGAGGTGATACTGTAAAACGTAGCACTGGTACAAGAATCTGTATGAGGGTATCGTCCACCGAGGTGATACTATAAAACGTAGCACTGGTACAAGAATCTGTATGGGGGTATCGTCCACCGAGGTGATACTATAAAACGTAGCACTGGTACAAGAATCTGTATGGGGGTATCGTCCACCGAGGTGAGGAAGTCTCCACGCTGATATAAAACAAGTCTTCCAGTGGACCACAGAATAAAATATGATGTTCAATAAGGAGAAATTTTAGTTACTTCACCGTGATTAAATTTTGGAAGTAAAAAGATTCAATGGAGTATAAAACAAAATTTGCAGTAACCAATGTAACATAAGATTAATACGAGACTTCGGATTGATAATGTCAGAAGTTCTTACATACAAATCTAGCCACAATATTATCATCACACCCGCAAAGAAACTAATATACTAAATGACTGGAACCTCCCACAAGGGCACGATACATTCAGGAATCAGAGGAACGAAAAGATTTAATAAGATTCTAGAGTCAAACTAATGATGATACTAAGACACGTGTTCTGTTTAGGTTGAAATATTGCTATGCGCTTAGCAGCCCTTTCAAGGCAGAAGCTGCGGACCTTGTGAATGAAGAGAAGACCTTCGTTGCTCGTATAAACTCAACTAAAGCACCTAAATTACTGACAACGCTTAAAGTCCTTCGATCTATACTCCTTGGAAAGTAGCCAAGAAAGTTACATCATTATCTACACCTGGAAAATTATGGAGGGATTAGTCCTGAATCTGCACACCCAAATCGCTTCCCACGAGAGTTAAGAAGCTCGGTAGACAAAAAAAAAAGCCGCCAATGTAAAGCCAGGTTCTTGTGAGTACGCTAAGAGACAGCACGAAAAAGTAATTTAAAGAAGGCTTTCCTCGACCCTCCTTTTATACACGAGGACAATTAGCAACAGACCCGTAGTTGTCTTCACCGGGGAAATTGATAAATCAGTTCCTGATCAGCCAGGCTATGGTGCATACGTTGGACTGCATATGTCTTACAACAACAGCTTAGTTGATCAGGTTAACAACCGAGAGGCCTGATCTAGGACCGAGTCGAAGGGTAGCAGTAATTCCTTACCCCTACCCCTCCCCCCCCGCCCCCAGAAAGTAAGTCTTCAAATGACTTTCAGGTGTATCTATAATTATACCCAGAGATTCTCCTCTCCCCTCTCATCCCCGTTCCCATCCCTCACTCCCTTCCTTCTATCTTCTCCCTTTCCCCTCACACCGTTTACTCCTCTGTATACAGACAACTGTGGTAATCTTCGTGTGGTAAATAATATCGATTTCGTGCAAAGGCAGGGAGCGAGACTCCAACGGGGGAGTGATCCGTTCTCTGTTTAAACAGGCGAAGGACAGGGCCGTTTAAAAACAGGTAAAGCAGTACACGGCAACGGGGGAGTGCGCATTACAACAGGAGACTAAGATTCCTGCTGAAAAATGGGGCAAAACATTGCACGAGACTAACAATGAACGGCACAACGGAAAGTGAGAATCCTTCAGCAGGTTAAAGAAACTTCTGAACTTCTGAACTTAACAGACAAGACTTATGACAGGAGAGGATTATAACAGAAAATATTAATATTTTTTATAATAATGAGATAGATAGATAGATAGATAGAGAGAGAGAGAGAGAGAGAGAGAGAGAGAGAGAGAGAGAGAGAGAGAGAGTGAGAATTTTTCAACAACGGGAGGAAAGGGAATAGCAGCGAAGAGACCAATTTTTCCCTGTCATTGGTTATTAAATGCTTGACTTGCTCAGAGGGGAGAGAGAGAGACAGAGAGAGACAGAGACAGAGAGACAGAGAGAGACAGAGACAGAGAGAGAGAGAGACAGACAGAAAATGAATGAATGCATGAATATCCCAGACTTTCAGCGTTGCGTGACCCATGTACGATACTCTGCATATGAGCTGACTGGACCTAAACTCCTGCCTCGGAGGCAAGAAACGTGAACAAAAACATTATGAAACTCACTGAAATATTTGTCACTGCCCCTTAATACCTTCTAAAAATACAGCGGGTAATGCAGAAAATTCCATGCAGTGCACAGCTATTATTAGAGAGGGGGAGTGTGAATGAGAGAGAGAGGGAGGGAGAGAGA
Organism: Cherax quadricarinatus; assembly: GCF_038502225.1. Lineage (NCBI taxonomy): Eukaryota > Metazoa > Arthropoda > Malacostraca > Decapoda > Parastacidae > Cherax > Cherax quadricarinatus. The sequence goes on from NC_091367.1 coordinate 14,152,456, forward strand.
GTGAGAGAGAGAGAGAAAGCGAGCGTGTTTTCTGCTTCACCTGCTAGTCGACCTGTGCCCGGGGCAGAGAGCACCAGTCAGAGGCTCAGCAAGGTGGTGGACGGTTTGCTCTCACCAGCACCTCCTATCTCCTCTTATCCTCTACGTCTCCTCCTCCCACCATCGTTATTGTTCGCCTTTGTATGTATATCCCTGACCCGTCCACCGTCCCCTGCACATCTGGCCTCTTTCAGGGGTCATGCGATGGAAAGGGGATGAAAAACAGGGTGGAAATCCGGGCGTTTCAGTGACAGGGTCGCGTGTCAGTGTGTAAGGGAGGGGTGAGAGACACACCCAGTTTTCATTAGCAATTGGTGGGTTAGTTACGAACTGTAGTGTTCTGGTGATGCTGGTGTTTAAGCCCTGTTTTGTGATGGTGATAAGTGGTAGTGTAGCAGTGTTCGTGTGTTGATAGTGGTAGTGTAGCTGTGTTATGGTGGTGATGACAATGGTAGCATTTCTGTGAGGATGTTGACAACATTTCTGTGAACTGGCGATAGTAAGGCTGATCAGCACTCCGAAATGTGACTTTATCGAAACATATTTCCGTGGTGGTGAGGAATACATTTCTCTCATGGTAAGGAATAAATCTAAGAGATGTGTCCTATGAATGCCAGGAGAAATCTAACAGAAATGGAACGAACCTCTGTTGTAAATTCGAAGTGAAAACTCCCACAATCCCAAGAAAAACTTGTGCAGTGACAAATAAACACAACGTCTGATATTTTCTGACCATTTCTGGTAACTTTCGAACTTCGCAACGTTTCGGACTACATAACTTCGTCTATGTGGCCACGAATATAAAGAACGTAATGAAAAGTTCAATCGAACAGGAAAGTTCCTATGTGGCAGTGGACGATGACCTGTATCTCATGGACCTAGACTCGATTCATGGTGTAGCCTCTTGCGATCGCCTAGCAGAAAACTGGCACCTATGTTTCAGTCGGCTGTCGTGGGTCGCGTCCCGCATTATCTCCAATTAATATACATCACAACTGGGCTATCCTAAAAAACTTCATAAAACCTAATAGAAATATCCTGCGATATGTGTGTTTATTCAGTGATATCTGAGACATCCTTCGAGACATCCTGTAGGACGTTCCCTGTGACATTCTCAGTGATGTTAGGTACTCAGCGGGAGTCTTGATGTCTGTCAAGTGCTCTTGATCCAAGGAATTTCAACTCTCATTTCATGTATCCTGATAACCTCCCGTTTCCCTGGCACTGTATGAGCCTTACGGGTCTAACGCGTCCCCATCAGTGTGGTAAACTGTAACAATATAACGCATGCTGCTAGTGTGTACTCGATCCAACTTCCACAGAACTGATAACAGGAAACAGTTCACTGACTGATAACTGGTTTTCCTGACTTCCGGTTTTTCAGAACATATCCGAATTTCATAGATTTACGATTTCTTGCTAAAAAAAATTGCGAGGGAAAAATTGCTAAGTAGAGAAAAATACGACAATAATAAATATTTAAAAAATTTATAAGAAAATTGAAACAAATTTGAAAATAATAATGATAATAATAATAATAATAATAAAGATAATAATAATAATAATAATAATAATAATAATAATAATAATGTGTGACTCCTTATCGTTCAAGGTCGGTGACGATGACTAGATACCAATGAGGCTTTTGATCACAGGAACTGGAGACATTCACCTCTCCCATCCCTTTCTGATCAAACCTAACTGCGACTCATTTTACAGACCCCTACGGGGTTTGCGCTTCATTGTTAATGCAATAATGTGAAGGATCACATGCCAGTGTTTTGGTAAATTGAATATTTACGTCAAGTTAAATTCCACCAACACTAAATATATATATATGTCGTGCCGAATAGGTAAAACTTGCGATTTTGGCTTAAATAGCGCACTCTTCTTGCCGAATAGGGCAAGCGAAAATTTGTGTATGCAATAATTTCGCAAAAATCGTTACGATCCTAACGAGAAAAATATATTTCGTTGTGGTTGTTTATTATTAAATTATTGTAAACTTGTCTAAAATATATTTAGCTGGATTAGGATAAATTAAGTTGCGCTTGTTATGATAAAGTTAGGTAAGTTTTCTAAGGTTCTTTTGGTACAAAATTATTAACTTTTACATAAACAAATGAAAAACTAAATCTTTAAACGTATAAGAGAAAATTTTAGAAAGGCGTTCTCGCTAATTGACCAATTTTACCTATTCGGTTCGACATTATATAATATATATATATATATATATATATATATATATATATATATATATATATATATATGGGTCCCACAATTTACACCCTATATATATATATATATATAATTTTCCACATTAAAATTTTTTTAGCTTAACTTAATATGCAACATTTCAACTTACCCTAAAACTTTAGTAACTTCATCTAACTTTGTTAGAATTAATGTATTATTTTTAGACTGATCAAACACTGACTCTGTTGGTCAGTGTTGCTTCAGTGTCGAGCAAGTTCAAACACCGAGCGCGGTGTCTGCTTCTCCGTGTATATACACTGAGCGGTGTCTGCTTCTCCGTGTATATACACTGAGCAGTGTATGTCTCTCGGTGTATATACCCTGAGCAGTGTATGTCTCTCGGTGTATATACCCTGAGCAGTGTATGTCTCTCGGTGTATATACCCTGAGCAGTGTATGTCTCTCGGTGTATATACCCTGAGCAGTGTATGTCTCTCGGTGTACATACCCTGAGCAGTGTATGTCTCTCGGTGTATATACCCTGAGCAGTGTATGTCTCTCGGTGTATATACCCTGAGCAGTGTATGTCTCTCGGTGTATATACCCTGAGCAGTGTATGTCTCTCGGTGTACATACCCTGAGCAGTGTATGTCTCGGCGTATATACCCTGAGCGGTATATGTCTCGGTGTATATACCCTGAGCAGTGGTGTATGTCTCGGTGTACTTACCCTGAGCAGTGTATGTCTCGGCGTATATACCCTGAGCGGTATATGTCTCGGTGTATATACCCTGAGCAGTGGTGTATGTCTCGGTGTACATACCCTGAGCAGTGTATGTCTCGGTGCATATACCCTGAGCAGTGTATGTCTCGGCGTATATACCCTGAGCCGTATATGTCTCGGCGTATATACCCTGAGCAGTGTATGTCTCTCGGTGTATATACCCTGAGCAGTGTATGTCTCTCGGTGTATATACCCTGAGCAGTGTATGTCTCTCGGCGTATATACCCTGAGCAGTGTACGTCTCTCGGTGTATATACACTCAGCGTTTACTTTACTCTTCCTTTACATGGATTAAAATATTCTTCACCTGTGGCAAACAGGTGATATGCAACCCTAATTATCATCGTCTAGTTAATTAATTGAATTTTAAACCCATTTACAGAGCACTGGCGCCTCTGCACTCTAAGCCTCAAAAATATATACACGACCCCCCTTCCCCTCCAAACACGCAATTAACAAACAATAACAACAACGAACATAATACCCTCAACACAAATACTATCACGACTTGACAGGAATAAAAAAAACAGCATTTAATTCTGAAAAGAAGGAACTGACAGGGATAACGTTGACACGGCAGCCTTCCTGTTGCAACGGGACGGACGGGAGGGAAGGGTCCGTTGTTGCTCAACTTGAGACTAAGGTTTCATCTAAGTCAAGACTTAACCAGACTCGGGTTAAAGCTAAAGTTCAGTCTTGAATTGCCTCTGTGTGGTCAAAAATTCAGTAGTAATGGAGAATAATAAACAAAAAAAATAAAAAAAGGCACAATACCGTGACTGGAACAATGCATGAAAATATCTCGTACCTAGAGAAGAGCTTACGACGTTTCGGTCAGACTTGGACCATTTATTAATGTCCTCTCCAGTCACCTTCGTAGACTGTGTTCCATCCTGATTATTTCTCACTGCCCAGGCACTGTTGAACCTCCCATATCCTCTCCTATCCGCCAAATTTGAAGTTTTCCACTGAAGACGGTAATATTATACACCAGAAATACTCACCGTCTTTCATAGCCAGAAAGTAAATACGATTGACTTGTTTTTAATTTAAGGAAAAAAATAGAAAGGGAGAAATACATTGTTTTCATTGTATTGGTGGGAGGATGAAGGGGAAGGAGAGGGCAAAGACAGGAGGTAAGGGGTAGGGGAGAGGAGGGGAGGGCAGGAGAGAGGAGGGGAGGAGAGAGGAGTGCAGGAGAGAGGAGTGCAGGAGAGAGGAGGGCAGGAGAGAGGAGGGCAGGAGAGAGGAGGGCAGGAGAGAGGAGGGCAGGAGAGAGGAGGGCAGGAGAGAGGAGGGCAGGAGAGAGGAGGGCAGGAGAGAGGAGTGCAGGAGAGAGGAGGGCAGGAGAGAGGAGGGCAGGAGAGAGGAGGGCAGGAGAGAGGAGGGCAGGAGAGAGGAGGGCAGGAGAGAGGAGGGCAGGAGAGAGGAGGGCAGGAGAGAGGAGGGCAGGAGAGAGGAGGGCAGGAGAGAGGAGGGCAGGAGAGAGGAGGGCAGGAGAGAGGAGGGCAGGAGAGAGGAGGCCGGAGAGAGGCGGGCAGGAGAGAGGAGGGCAGGAGAGAGGAGGGCAGGAGAGAGGAGTGCAGGAGAGAGGAGGGCAGGAGAGAGGAGGGCAGGAGAGAGGAGTGCAGGAGAGAGGAGGGCAGGAGAGAGGAGGGCAGGAGAGAGGAGGGCAGGAGAGAGGAGGGCAGGAGAGAGGAGGGCAGGAGAGAGGAGGGCAGGAGAGAGGAGGGCAGGAGAGAGGAGGGCAGGAGAGAGGAGGGCAGGAGAGAGGAGGGCAGGAGAGAGGAGGGCAGGAGAGAGGAGGGCATGAGGGGAGGGGAGGATGGAACGAGATAGGGAGTAGGGGGAAGTAAAGAAGCTGGTTTTTATTATTCACTGAACGAGATAGGATTTTTTAACACAGACGAGGTTCTCCTCCAGTGCAGACTGTGGAGACCCACAGCCTCGGGGAAGAAAAAAAAATCTGTGGACAAAATTTCTCGTCAAAACTAAGGCACTGATCACTGGGTGCAAGGCTGAGGGACTCATTACCTTATCTTCCACTGTTTTTCGTATATTTCTGCAAGATTGGCGGACTAATTAACGTATCTTCAGCTATATTCTCTGTATAGTTCTGAAAGGTTGACGGACTGATTACCTCAGCTGGATTGAAGGAGAGGCAGAAAATGAATAGGCAAGTGTTTGAAAGGAAGAGGCAAAGAATGAATAGGCAGATGAAGAAGAGAGAAAAAGATGCAGTGAATGAAAAGGGAGGTGTGGGAGGGAAGGAGAAGCGAACGAATAAGCATGTGTTGGAGAGGAAGAAGCAGAGAATGAAGAGGTAGGTGTGGAAGAAAAGGCAGAGAATGAATAGGCAGGTGTAGGAGAGGAGAAGGCAGAGAATAAACAGTCAGGTGTGGAAGCTCAGCCTCCAGAGGAGCACCAAGCACACCTCCCCTCCCACATAAACCCTATTACGAACTCAACGTTAAATTGTCTTTCTGATCAGGCATAAGCTCCCATTTAGTACGGGAGTAGAGTATTAAGTTTGATCACACACTAAGATCCCATCAAACATGGGCCTGTGGGTTGGATGTAACAAAACGTCAACAAACGTCAAGCTAAACTAAACTTGTCAAAGATTGGTCTAGGAAAATTAATGTACCTAGAATATCAGCTACTGTTTTAAGTCAGCTTTAAATCAAGTGGTTTCAGGATTTCATGTTAAACAAAGCGTTTAAGAACATGTTAATATTCTCTACACCCGTAGTAAATGGGACCTTAACTCTGATCATAGAGAAAATTTAAAGTTGGATTTGTATTAATCCTCCGAAATGCAGTAGCCCCCCCCATTCTTCCCCTTCCTCCTCACCCCCTCCCCTTCCTCCTCACCCCCTCCCCTTCCTCCTCACCCCCTCCCCTTCCCACTCACCCCTCCCCTTCCCACTCACCTCCACCCCTTCCCACTCACCTCCACCCCTTCCCACTCACCTCCACCCCTTCCCACTCACCTCCACCCCTTCCCACTCACCTCCACCCCTTCCCACTCACCTCCACCCCTTCCCACTCACCTCCACCCCTTCCAACTCACCTCCACCCCTTCCCACTCAAACATAACCCACAGCACTCAATGCCTTTTCTCCCTTCCTACACCTTTAGTTCTCATCCCTCTCAATGCATAAAACCTTCACAACTCTCCATCACCCCAACCCCAAATCCCCACTTTTCCCCACACCACCGCTTCCCCATCAGATCCTTTCCAGTGCAAGAAAAATCTACTCTCAGCTACTACTCACTCTTGCTTCCAACTCCCACCACCACTCCCTCCCACCCTCTTGACCCCTGCGAGCAAAAATCAGCAAATCTGGAACCTGAGAATCTGGACATTGTAAAAAAAAAAAGTATGGTTCACAAGTGTACAGGGAATACATCAAATGGGCCTGGACAGGCTGTGTAACTTGTCTGACAAGTGATTTCTAGAATCCAACCCTAGCAATTGCAAAGTTATAAAGATTGGGGAAGGTCAACGATCACCGCAAACGGAGTAGAGGTCAAAGGCTCATAACTTCTCTCAAGAAGATCCCTTGTGTGAGTAATGTACCGATCAAATCTGAGATGCACATCATCCGAATAACTGCTGCAGCAAATGTGCTTCAGGGGAGACTAACTTTCAAAAACGCAAGTAGTGACTCATTCGTGGCATACGTCAGACCCGTATCAGAGTACAGAGCACCAGTATGGAACCCACAACTTGGCAATCATGTCAAGAAACTCGAGAAAATGGAGAGATTTGCAACTATACTAGTCCAGGAACTAAGTGGTGTGTCCTGTGAGGAGAGATTAAGAGAGCTAAACCTGATGACAGTAGAGGAAAGAACAACTAGGGGTGACATGATAATGTACGCAATACTGAAAGAAATTGAGAGTTGACTGGGACAGATTGTTCGAGAGAAGAGAAGCAGGAATTTGAGGACACAGATGGAGGCTGAAAACACAGACGAGTCACAGGGAAGTTAAGAAATATTTCATCAGCCTCACAGTGATCAGGAATTTTTAATGACCTGGACTGAAGAGTGGTAGAAGCAGGAACCGTACATAACTTGAAGAAGAGGCACGATAAAGCTCTCTAAACAAGGAGATTATTCCTCTGACCTGATAACTCGAAATTCTACAACGTAGCTAGAAAATATCGATTCTGAACCCATTCTCATTTTTTTTTTTTTTTTGCAGGGACTCGGAGATTTATTTCTGACTTTTTGACTGTCTCAAACATTCCTCTGATCTCTGACAAATTTCAAAATTCTAAAATTTAGCGAGAAAATGTCGCGTCTTAGTTGCTGGCATTGCAGCTTCTGCAAACTTGTGTTACTTGGAGTGCAAATGTCTACTTCCGGGGCAGGACCACCACCAAACTTGTGTCGTTCTGCTACGGTAACTGTCGGGAATTCTGATACTGAACAGCATCTGAATGTTTTGTGACCAGCCAGGCGAACTGAACCTCCATGTGTATTGTCTGATACTGGACAGCATCGGATGTGGTGAACCTGATTGTGTTGTTGATAATGGACAGGATTTTAATCCTTTTGGCCAGTCAGATAAACCTGTGATGAATGGTTTTGAAAACCGACAAGTTGAAGAATTGAGACACTTATGTAACACATGGGAATCATTATTGAAGAAACGTTTCGCCACACAGTGGCTTCATCAGTCCAATACAAAGTAGAAATGGGTAAGGAGAGTAGAAGTTTTGAGGTAATGAGTCCCTCAACCTGGAATCGATGTGTTCAGTCCATCACTCTTGTAGGAAGTGCAGCACAGGGCCTCCTTCTGCTTGGACTCATCCCACCGCAGTATATAAGCCACCTCTCTGGCCCTGTGCTGCACTTCCTACAAGAGTGATGGACTGAACACATCGATTCCAGGTTGAGGGACTGATTACCTCAAAACTTCTACTCTCCTTACCCATTTCTACTTTGTATTGGACTGATGAAGCCACTGTGTGGCGAAACGTTTCTTCAATAATGATTCCCATGTGTTGCATAAGTGTCTCAATTCTTCAGATAAACCTGAATGTGTATTGTCAAACAACTGGCATTATCTGAGTATTTTCTGGCCTATCAGGTTGTAGTGCTGCTATTAACTCCCCCCCCCTTAGTGGAGGTACCTTAATGGTGGTAAAGGGTTCTTGATTCATGGAATTGAAGATACCCTCTTCTTCTGACAAAACCTTATTGCATTCCATTCCCTGGGGAGATGTATAACCCTTACGGATTTAGGACTTCCCGATAATAACACAGTGGTCACGGAGCTCCAATACCTTCAAATTTCATTTCTGGCTATCTAACCTTGATATCGTCGTTTTGACTGAAGCTTAGAGTTAGCTTCTTTGTCTTTTCCTTAAAAAGGAAACACTAGAAGCAGAAATCCTGTCAGAAGCAAAACAAGAAGAAATTTTGATGCTCTAAGGGCAAACCTGTACGTAAAATCATCTGGTTAAGGTACTTAGGTGACATTCTGCTCATACCACCTACGTAATTTAACTAGAGCTCCGGGAATGTCTTTACCAAGTGGAACCATCCATACAATTTACACTGGCAAGACTGGATCCGGAAACAGTTTACCGTAAACTTGCCACCAAGATTTACCTCATCACTTCATTACCCACAACAGGTTAAAATCTCAAATAAAGAACTAAAAAGCACAGTATCATGACGAACAATACACAACCCGCACATAAGACAGAGAAGCTCGGGGACTGTATAAAGCTCTTCTCTCTCATATCTGTTATGTTCTTGGAAAAGTTCGGTGTTGCGTGAGGCGTTACATAAATAAAGGACTTGACTGCATTTGTATCTGCAGGAAAAAGTTGACAGGAAAGCGGGAAGTGTGCCATTGTTTCAGAGAGTTGCGAGAAGACTAAATGAACTTAATTAACATGTTTCTTTAAAATTTAAAGCTATAATGAAGCAATGCAAATAATTTCCATCGGTTCTGAACGAAGATGCCGATATAAATATCTACACGTACTGTAGATGATTATTATAATCATGGGTGACCGCTAAACCCGTAGGATTATACAGCGCCTGGGGGAGGATGGAAGGTATTCAGGCTTGATTCATAGAACCGGAGCACAGATCCAATTCCCTAGATCAAGAGCCCCTTACCAGCGTCAAGTAATCCTCCCTAGAGGGATACTGTAGACGAGAACGTTTTGGCAGAAGAAGCAAAAAAATGACATGACGTAAATTTCAGACATTTAGGGAGCACTTAATTCAACTTTCATTAATTATGAAGCATTTCAAAACTCTTTTCAATTATAACTGACGGTACAAGTGCTATGACTGGCAGTGGATTTGTATAACACTGCCCTTCATGATTCACTATGCAACGACACTAGGACAGGAATTACAGATGAAGCCGTAGAAAATGCTGTAACTAGTTGCTTAGTTCTTCGACTCAGAGGCGACAACAATTCCTAGCAAATCAGGGAACCGGTGAGGAGTGAACCCATGGAAAGCTAGTCCTAAAATTCACAAGCCATTGCGTTAAGCACTGGGCCAGGTGGTTCAAACTATCCATCCCGTTCTGTGATTTGCTTTGAATCGTGAATCTCAGTAAACTTATTGAAGAACTGAATGTAGAATTTAGTAACCTACCATTGCAATTGAATATCACGGAACTGAGTGCTTCGAAAGCAGTAAAGTATTGTCCATCGGAATGAAATCCTTTCTTCAGACGGAGCATCTTTCCAACACAATTATATCAAGATCAACCGCGAGACAAATACCTATTTCACTACCTACTTCTCCCTGAAAGATGCTACTCAGACGTGACACGTCACCCGGGCAAACGAACGCTTCCACGGTATTTCGACACACGGAAGCTTTCTCCTCAAAAAAGAGTGTAAAGGTCTTGCTCTCTGAACTGATGGCAGATGACACTGAGGCAGCCTTGTCACCCTCTGCGCAAATTTTTTTAAGCTATATTGATTTCGAAGAGCGACTGACAGTTATTCCCCTTAATCTTCACTGGGAATATTGTTACTGGTGATACACGCTAACAGATGTTTGTATAAAGGTATAGCGCCTATACACACCATCAGATATGTGTATAGACGGTACGTGCTTAGATATTTTTGTACGCAAGTTTTACGCTAACAAACGTTGCTTAACGAAAGAAAACATGAACGTACCTTCCTGATGGTGTGCCAACTGTCCTCTTTTGCGTTGTCAGATCTCACTTACCTGTAACGTAAAGAAAAATTATTATTAAAACACGAGTATCAGCCCCTGGTACACAATTTATCTTCTGCAAGTCTTCCCAGTTATACCCGGTATTCTACATCTCCACTTAGTATCCCCAATAATACCTTTCACCCAGATATTCAAGAAATATCCCCCAGATATACCGTTCCTGCATACCTTTTCAACTGTCTCCAGTATATAACTGATAAATTGAGATTTATTAAACAATTCTCACGGTACCGTGGCATTCAAATTGCCATTGTAATGTTATGGTTAATGAGACCCACCTACCGTGTCGGTAGATGATGCCTGGGTGAGCGCTAGGTGGTGTTGGGGCCCAGGTGGTGCTGGGGCCCAGGTGCTGTGGTCCAGGTGGTGCTGTGGTCCAGGTGGTGCTGGGTCCCACTCACCAAATCTAACCTCAGTACTGGTTATGAACACGCGTGGCGTGACCACTTGTCTACACGCACTTGTCTACACAAACTTATCTACACGCACTTGTCTACGATTATTTGTGTGTTGCTGCCTTCATCGACATCTCAAGTTCACTCCTAGCCAGCATAAAGTTCCAAGGTCGCGTACACAGAGATGTATATCACGTCTGCATACACTTCATGCAGTATTAAAGATATTTCACAATCCTGGCTGCTTGGCTTACTAGGTTTAAAGCCTATCAACTACATGAGGGTCGTTAAGACTGTAAGTCACTCGTACACCACCACTCGACAAGCCAACTCTCTAGTGTACATACAGTGAGTGGTACGTATTTATCGGAGTATATGTACACAGATACTCACTTCTGAGTGTACATTAAGTGTACATAACCTCTCCTCTGAACAACGAGCAGCATGATAGACCTTGACCGATCATTGGCCAACAACACACTGAGAGAAAAGGGTTGAAGCGTTTCGCTCCGGAGCATCGAAGTGCTTCACGAATCCCTTAACTGAATCGGGAACTCACGCTTCACGGGATGTATACACTGAGAAGTGTGTCTTTCGGTGTATTTACACAGAGTTTATTTTAGTCCCTAATACATGCATGAAAGTATTCTTGTCTGGTGGAGAAGAAGTGACAAGCAGCCTTACTGACTCACGTGTAGTCGATAGACTTCAAACCCAGTTAACCAAAGCTCTGAAGCACGAGTTCCACTGTGAATTGTTTTTGATAATTACTAAGATAAATCAGTCTAATTGTAGTTTGGCATTAACTCACTTATGTAGAATGATTACAACACGCTACAAGTAGAATGCTGTAACACGAAGTACATGAAGTACACGAAGTACATGAAGCATGACCTACAACACTACATGAAGCGTGTTTCATGAGTTTGTTGGGATGATAGGAACATAAGAATGGAGGAACACTGCAGAAGGCCTACTGGCCCATGCGAGGCAGGTCCTTATCAAAACCTCTACCCAAAGTTACCCAAGAAATAACTCCCGTACCCAATAACACCAATCAAACCCAGCCCCTCAACGTGTCATTCTTGAATAGCGGCGGACTGAGGATCGAGCCTCGCCTCATCTGAGTGATTCATGTGGATATTATCTTCACATAAAAATGATTCTCTCATTGATAAATCTGAGGTTAATTTAACAGTTCATTGCCTTCCTTCGCAAATCAATTGAGCTGTTGTTGAACTTTCAACTGTCGCTTGAAATGCAATTTGGTTGTTTCTAGAATAACTTTAATTTATTAAGCTTAACGAGGTTTATTAACATACGATTGGAGAGAGACTCGAACCGTGGTCCTTGACTGTATTTATTACTTCGTTCATTACGACTTGCGGGTTTATTAACTAGATGTGTCCGGGTCGTTGCACGATCAGATAACAGCAACTGCAATAATGATATCCAAATGTTGCACGCGTGTCTTATTCATGAAATGTATCCCCGTAAACTCTAAACCCAGCCCTCTCTACTTTAACCAACGCAAAGAGGCACAGTAGATGAACCTCACGAAGACCAGGAGCTGGAAATCAACACCATGAATGACCCTAAAGGAAAGTGTCTAGCAATAGGAGAAGAAGTCAGGCTTCCATGTTCCATTTCATTGGATCGAACCAAATTCCTCATATAT
>NC_091367.1:14174781-14177281 GCF_038502225.1 Cherax quadricarinatus
CGGTACTAATATTCTGTATCAACTGTTGATTGGTAGAAACTATTTCACATTTGGTGGGGTTTAAAGAAAGGCCCAGGCTTTCTCCCATGTCTTTAATTTTACTGATGTCCTCCAGGAGAGACTCTGTTGTGCCAGCCAGGGTACCGTCGTCCAGGAACCAGATATTGAGCTCGCTGGAGAGTGCCTCCGTGACTTCCTTGATGACCAAACAAAATAGAAAGGGGGCGAGAGGGTCCCCCTGTTGCACGCCCTCACACGAGTCAATTTCATGGTCCCCAAACAATAGTTTTGAAGTCACACTATAACACGATTCTATGAAGGGATAAAGGGAAGGGAAGTTTCTATAAACTGCTTGGAGAGCAGCATCCCTTCTGACTGAGTTGAAAGCATTGGCAAAGTCCAATTTGACCAAGGCTTTTTCATAGGACATGTTTTTGATATATACTCGTGCTGCGTGGGCAGCTGCTTCACAGCCCTGTTGAACGCCGAAACCGAGCTGAGTTGGTTTCAGCATTGCAGCAGCCTCTTGACTCACCCTTCTTACTGCAGCCTTGGCGACTAGGCGCCGAAGGGTGTTACCCACTGCAATGGGCCTGATTCCGCCATCCTTTTTGCGGAGGGCACACAATGAGGCACCAAAGAAAAAGGGTCTGATGGCCTCTGGGACACCGCCAGCCAGGCACAGGTTGGAAAATTTGGTGAGTTCAGACAGCAGCCTCTCTGAAACCTCACCAAGTGCTGGATTGAGTATTTGTTTTAAGTGTTGAGGCCTTAAACCAGTGAAACCTCCTGCTGAACCCTGTGGAAATGACATAGCAGCTTTATACACATCAGCATCCTGTAAGGTTAGATGTTCTTCGCCTGCTGCAATGTCAGGGAGGTCAATGTTGGTACTGGGAGCCCTGGGTGGATGTTTGTCCTTCAGAGCTTGTGCCGTGCTGACGTCCTTGGGAGCGATGGTATCCTCACTGGTTATAAGTCTCAAAGCTCCAATAGTATTACCCTCTTCTATTTTTTTGCTAATTTGGGCTCTGATTTTTGAGGTGTCGGGTGTCCTGTTGTTGGCATTTGCCCGGCGGGTGTTTGTCGCCCTAGGGGGGAGACGGACGAGGTTGTCATCCCTTGGGAATGCATTTATTGCCCTAATAACATGCGTTGCTAGTGACTTGTCCCTCCTTGGTGGGACAGCCAAACAGGCATTGCCAAAAAGCAGCAAGTTGTGCCAGGATCTGTTGTTTGAAGGAGCATCGTTGACTTTCTTCAGAAGGTCAGTGAATTTGCTAGCAGCTTGAGGGCGAGCTGCTTTGGGGATGTGTGTCAGAGTCCTGGTGGATGTTAATTTGATTGCAGATTTGAGGTCCTCTGTAGAGGTGAAGTCACGGTAGCTGTCAGCCCTGTCTGCTGGGGGAGGCTGTTGGTTGTTCTCATTTGGAGCTCTCCTGGAGCCTAGACATCTATTGTGTGCACGGATGTTGCCAGATGTGGGATTGAGTGCACATTCCCTGTGGCACACCCGGCAGATGCCTCGTGAACGACAGCTTTGGCTCTGTCGTGAAGATTCCTGGGAACCCGCGACTACTTGTGACATTGCTGATATCGTGGGGGTGGGAGGGCGCCAGCTGTGGGGTGACGGGTGAAGGGCAGCATGGATGCATGGGGGATGAGGGTGGGGGAGTAGCGAGCGGCGGAACTTGTAATTGGTGGGGCACTAAACGGCAACACCCTTGGTCAGGAAGTCAGTGGGCCTAGGCTGGGATGAGGGGAGGGGATCTGGGATGGGGGAGGGGGGAGGGAGTGGCCCTGTGTGTTCGCTCAAGACGCACATCACTGACTAACTTTTGCTAATTGTTATACACTTATTGTTCCATTTAGAAAAAAACCCTCGCCATTTGGCACACTAATCACCATGCTCACACTATTAACCGAGGTGTTCTGTTCACCATCCAATGACCGTGTCGTGGGCGGCCACTTCCTTCCCCAACCCACGACCCCGGCCGATCACAGATGTAAACAAAACCTCCTCCACACCTCCACTGCCAGGATCCCCTCACCACCGCTACTTCCCAAATCCCAACATGCACACTGCACTTTCACTGATATAGAAGCAATGGTCCGATGTAGAGGTTTGTCACAACTCTGTGATCTCCGGTCGATACTCACGATGATGTCTGCCGAAACTGGCCCGCGTAAACCATGTTGGTTCCTGGTTTACACACACAATGTATGGAGCACCACACACTGGCTCCCTCCCTCCACGCCGGCAAGCGCGTATATATATATATATATATATATATATATATATATATATATATATATATATATATATATACATGTATATATATATATATATATATATATATATATATATATATATATATATATATATATATATATATATATATATATATATATATATATATATATATATATATATATATATATATATATATATATATATATATATATATATATATATATATATATATATATATATATATAT
>NC_091367.1:14184781-14347281 GCF_038502225.1 Cherax quadricarinatus
CATAAGCCTTACTAGAGATGTTAACAATGCAAGGAATATATATATATATATATATATATATATATATATATATATATATATATATATATATATATATATATATATATATATATATATGTCGTGCCTAATAGGTAAAACTGGTCAATTAGCAAGAGCTCATTTAAACAGTCCTTTCTAAAATTTTCTCTTATACGTTTAAAGATACATATTTTTCATTAATGTTAATGTAAAATTTTTTAATTTTGCACCAAAAGAATCGTATAAAACTTACCTAACCTTATTATAACAAGAACAATTTATTTTAGCCTAACCCAACTAAATATATTTTAGATTTGTTTACAATAATTTAATGCTAAACAAACACAGTGAAATATATTTCTTTCGTTAGGTTAAGAATGATTTTGGCTAAATTACTGCATACACAAATTTTCGCTTGTCCTATATGGCAAGATGAGCGTTGCTATTTAAGCCAAGATGGCAAGTTCTGCCTATTCGGCACGACATTATATATATATATATATATATATATATATATATATATATATATATATATATATATATATATATATATAAACAACTGTATATATTCAGTAGTTGCCTATACAGAGAAGTTTAATATACAGATTATTTGCACTGAGTGAAGTAAACAATAACCGTCAGGGTATATTACGAGTAACACAGTGAATAGAACAGAAAAAAACAAGCGACTATTTTCGGTCCTGTTAGAGACCCTCCTCAGGCGATTCTAAAAATGCTGAAACTTCATACACAACATTCGTATATGCAGCAATTATACGTACAGTAATTGTATATGCAAGTGCATATACAGCAGTTGCATAGACAACAGTTGTATATACATTAATTAAGCTATGATATTAACGGGTGAATGAGGCGAGTGGTCAGTCCAGTATTATATTTTATTTTGAGAGTTATCGTAATTTGGATCAGACATTTTTTATATTACTTTCATCAGAGATTAAAAAAAAGGCCTTACTAAAGTAATTTAAATATTTAAATTTATAATCCACAGGAGGAATTATTTTGAAATTGATGGAATATTTTTTTGATGGGCTTACGGGAAAACGTATTCTATGTTTATCAAAGAGTTTTTGGGTTTCTTTATCTACTTCTACTGCCTCGATTTTTTGTTGGCCATTTAACTCTATCTATTCTCTCTCTCTCTCTCTCTCTCTCTCTCTCTCTCTCTCTCTCTCTCTCTCTCTCTCTCTCCCTCCCTCTTTCCCCTACCATTCACCCTACCCTTCATCTATTTATTCCTCCATCTCTCTCCCTTCTTTTCATTCATTTCCATCCCATCTCTCACTTGTAATAAAGTTGGTAGAATTACCGACAATATGTAAAGTAAAAGGACACAAGTGCAACTAATGTGACATTTATTGTGGCAACGTTTCGCTCTCCAGGAGCTTTATCAAGCCATTACGTAATGGCTTGATAAAGCTCCTGGAGAGCGAAACGTTGCCACAATAAATGTCACATTAGTTGCACTTGTGTCCTTTTACTTTACATCTCTCACTTGTCTCCCACATATCTCAACGTCACTGCTAGTAAGAGTACTCAATTCAGGACTTTAAAATCGAAATGAAGGGTTAAGATTCCACATGAGTCATATTCATCAGCTCAGAAGCTGATGAATAAGACATGTGCAACACTTGAGTATGAATAAATAGGCAATAGCAACTTCCACTAGTGTTTTTTTTTCCACTGGTGACTCCGCCTACCACTGCTCCACCTCATCTGGGGAATATACTGCACTTCTATCGAGACTGATGGACAGAACAAATACCAAACACTCCAAGCTGAGGGACTGATTACCTCAAAGTCCTCATCTTCCTCCTTTCTCTGCACTGTACTGATGATGACTGGCGAAAAGTTTCCACAATAAAGATTCCCAGATGGTACACGAATAACTCATTCGTCAATTAACAGTCACACTCTCTCTTCTGGGTAAATAATGCTGATCTGAAGACCAGTATATCAGTGAGTACAAACAGTATCTTTTTATTGGTAAAGCGTTTCGCACACAGAGTAGTCTTCTTCAGTCGAAAATGAATGGTCTACAATACCGACAAGATGAAGAATTGAAGAAATGTGCAACGTCTGATGATGTTGACTACTGGATGGTAAAACGTCTGATGTTGACTACTGGATAGCAAAACGTCTGATGGTGTTTACTGGATGGTAAAACGTCTGATGATGTTGACTACTGGATGGTAAAACGTCTGATGTTGACTACTGGATGGTAAAACGTCTGATGATGTTTACTGGATGGTAAAACGTCTGATGATGTTGACTACTGGATGGTAAAACGTCTACAAATTAAAAATACCCAGATGTTGCGCATTTGTCTAATTCTTCGTCTTCTTCAGTCAAATACCGTGGTGACTAAAGTCGGAGACAGCAGAAGTAGCGGAGAGATAAAGATGTAATCAGTCGATCAGTCGTCAAGCAATAGTTTTGTGATGGTCAGTCCCTCAGCCTGGAGAAGTGTCTAGCTCCATCGGTCTTGTTTATAAGCTTTTTCGTACTATATCTTCTAACACTGTTAGATCCGTTATGCAGTTTGTCAAAGCCTTCCTGTAAGCATCCATCGTTTGTTTCCTTTCAAAGGATTCTGTGACATTCACAGACGGTGACATGAAGGAATCAATCCTCACTGGAAGGATGTTCGTGTATATAAGGAATAGGATGTGTCAAATGTTTGACCCTTGGAGGACTCCGTTTGAGCCTTCTTCCTTAAAATGGTAGAATTACCGACAAAATGTTGGGTAAATAGACACAGACGCAACTAACGTGATATTTAATTGTGGCAACCTTTCGCTCTCCAGGAGCAGGTACTTCTCAAATACTACCCTTCACAATGAGTATCTAATTCATATTTATCTTGTTCTCCCATATCAGTTGAGGAACTTTTTGTCAGCTCTGTGTTTTTCTTTTTGATAACTAGTGTCCTCTTAGTGGCGTGTTAGGCGTCTAGCAAAATGCAATCCACTCTGTTTTCTCCATGGTCTCTAATTCAACCATAAATATGTCAAGTTCCGTAAGACAGATTTACCATCTCTTAACATTAACACTAGATATGGAAAAATAAACACAAATGTAGTATAATGAGTTTTGCCCATACAGTGGAATTTATCAGAGTACATATATATTCATATATACTCAGGTACTCTCTGCTCAGATCACCGGGTTCCCACACGGAGATGACCCAGGCCAGGACGTCCTGGCGAACCTACTTGTATCTGCTCAGTCAGATGTGTTTGTGACTTGATAAAGTCCACTGTGTGGGCGAAACGTAGTCTATAAAAGATCGCATTATACTGCATTTGTGTCTAGTATTCCATCGTGTCGGTATTTTATACCATTTATCTCCAACTCTGGTCACGAAGGAAAACTTGGAAGCTGCCACAGCTGACCAGTCATTACTGAGCCACTGGATGACATCCCTACTATCTTACTGAAGCCTCACAGCTCAGGCCCACAGCTTTCACACTTTATATGAGTTTCATTGTCAATGATTCAATAAACATTGAAACAGCAAGTTTTTGTTCCGACTGTGTAACTGTAAAGTAAGTTAGCAGCAGCTGTATTCAGTTTTGCTGAATAAAAATTCTCTCTCTCTCATATATGTACATGTATATATATATATATATATATATATATATATATATATATATATATATATTATATATATATATATATATATATATATATATATATATATATATATAGATATATATATATATATATATATATATTATATATATATATATATATATATATATATATATATATATGTGTGTATTATATATATTTATATATATATATATATATATATATATATATATATATATATATATATATATATATATATATATATATATATACATATATATATGTGTGTGTGTGTGTATTATATATATATATATATGTGTGTGTGTGTATTATATATATATATATATATATATATATATATATATATATATATATATATATATATATATATATATATATATATATATATATATATATATATATATATATATATATATATATATATATTCTCTCTTTTCCAGTCTTTCTCTCTCTTCTGTATATCCCTCTTCTTCCCTCTATCCTTTGTCTCTGTTACTCGTATTTTTAGTTTTTCTTCTCTCTCTCTCTCTCTATTCCTTCGCAATTATATTTTCATCATCTTCTACCCCCTTCTTTAACCTATTCTTCTTAATCTTCTTCCTTACTTCTCCCTTTATTTCGATCTTTCTCCTCTCCTCTCTTCATTTCAATCCACCTCCTCTCTCCCTTCATTTGTATGTATTTTCTTTCTCCAATGTCCCTTCGTCACCGCCGTCTTCGTCCCCATCCCTCTCTCTCTCTCTCTCTCTCTCTCTCTCTCTCTCTCTCTCTCTCTCTCTCTCTCTCTCTCTCTCTCTCTCTCTCTCTGCCTAACTTCAATCTTCTCCCTCTCCCTTCCCACCTTAACTGACTTTATTGGCCTTCTCTTTTCTGCCTCTTCTCCCCTCTACTATCTCTAATCCCTCCTCTCTCTCTCTCGCTCTCTTTCTCTAATCCTTCTTCTCTCTCTAATCTCTTCTCTGCAGTCCGTCCCTTCTCTCTAATTCCTGTTGTTTCTCTAACCCGTCCTGTGGAATCCTTCCTGTCTCTATACTGTCTCTCTGATCCCTCCTGTTTCTTTAATCCCTACTGGCTTTCTGAACCCTCCTGTCTCTCTAATCCATCCTGTCCCTCTAATCCCTTCTGTCTCTCTAATCCCTGTCTCTCTAATCCCTCCTCCCTCTCTAATCCCCCCTCCTAAGTTGAGGGATTAGAGTAATCTTGACTCTGACGTCGATAGACTTGAATCCCAGTTGACCATCCAATCTATCCTAGTCTATTCTAGTCTATCCTTGTCTATCTTAGTTGTGCAAGTAATTTATGAACCATAACCAGAGCGCATACGAGATGCTGCGTAAAACTTGCGTCATTATTCAATAATATTTCTCGCGTCATTGTGTCAATAAGATTTTTGTTCGGATTTTTAACTCAGGATAGGGAGGGTTAGCCACCCAGGATAACCCAGGATAGGGAGGGTTACCCACACAGGATAATCCAGGATAGGGAGGGTTACCCATCCAGGATAACCCAGGATAGGGAGGGTTACCCACCCAGGATAACCCAGGATAGGGAGGGTTACCCACCCAGGATAACCCAGGATAGGGAGGGTTACCCACCCAGATAACCCACGAAAGTTAGTGCGTCATCGAGGACTGTGTCTTATTTCCATTGTGATCCTTCTATCTTGTCCCCCAGAATGCCACCTACACACGTCTACTAACACCCAGGTACCTACTTACTGCTAGGTGAACAGGAACAGCAGGTGTAAAGAAACACGCCCAGTGTTTCCACCCGGCCGGGGATTGAACCATGGACACTCAATGTATGAGGCGAGAGCGTTGCCAACCGGGCCACGGGATCAGTGACATGCAATGCCAGTAAGCTGATAATCAAAACATGTGCAACATTTGGATATTTTTGTTGTTGAAGTTTTTCACCCGAGTAGCAGGCTTCTTCAGTCGAATATAGGCGATTATGACGTATGGAGACGATAGAAGTAGAGAAGAGAATTTGAGGTGGACAGTCTCTCTGCCTTGATAGAAGGTCGTTAGTTTTTCAGCCTTGATACAAGGAAGTCAGTCCTATGGTACAAGGAAGTCAGTCCTATGGTACAAGGAAGTCAGTCCTATGGTACAAGGAAGTCAGTCCTATGGTACAAGGAAGTCAGTCCTATGGTACAAGGAAGTCAGTCCTATGGTACAAGGAAGTCAGTCCTATGGTACAAGGTAGTTAGCCCAGTAACCTCGATAGATGGTGGTCAATCCCTTAGTCTTGATACAAGGAAGTCAGTCCTTTAGGTTTGTTACAAGGTAGTCGGTCCTTCAGCACTGATAGATAGTGGTCAGTCCCTCAGCCTTGATAGATAATGGTCAGTCCCTCAGCCTTGATAGATAGTGCTGAGTCCCTCAGCCTTGATAGATACTAGGCAGTCCCTTAGCTTTGATACAAGGTATTCAGTCCCTCAGTCTAGATACAAGGTAGTCAGTCCCTCGGTCTTGATACCAGGTAGTCAGTCCCTCAGTCTTGATACCAGGTAGTCAGTCCCTCAGTCTTGATACCAGGTAGTCAGTCCCTCAGTCTTGATACCAGGAAGTCAGTCCCTCAGTCTTGATACCAGGTAGTCAGTCCCTCAGTCTTGATACCAGGTAGTCAGTCTCTCAGTCTTGATACCAGGTAGTCAGTCTCTCAGTCTTGATACCAGGTAGTCAGTCCCTCAGCCTGGATGTAACAATTAAGTTAATTGCTGGTGGTTACTCTTAATAAGTTCTGTACCTTGTCCTGCCTAGTTGCTTTATATTTTGTATTAATGTTAGAGAATGCAGTTTCCAAAATACATGATTTTGTACTTATTGACAATGTTCATAGAGGTCTGTGACTAGGCCAGTCAGGTGCCTCTGACTGTCAACATTGCGGAGTAACGATGAACTCGGCGAGGATCGGATAAGGCGTTACAAACTGCCATAACTACAACTATGACCACCACAACCACCACTAGAACTACCACCACAAATACCACCATTACCATCACAACTGCCATCACCACAGCTACCACCACTAACACCACAACTACCACCATCACCACCACAACTACCACAATCACCACCACAAATACTACAATCACCATAAATACCACAATTACCACCACAACTGCCACCATCACAACTGCCACCCCCACAAGTACCTCCATCACCGCAACTACCACAACTACTACCATCACCACCACAACTACCATCACCACAACTACCACCATCACCACCACAACTACCACCATCGCCACCACAACTACCACCATCACCACCACAACTACCACAATCACCACCACAAATACTACAATCACCATAAATACCACAATTACCACCACAACTGCCACCATCACAACTGCCACCCCCACAAGTACCTCCATCACCGCAACTACCACAACTACCACCATCGCCACCACAACTACCACCATCACCACAACTATCACCATCAACTCTCCCTAGACTTACTTTCTCACAGTGACACAAACTTCGTCAGTATTTCAATATATTTTAGCCCAAGTTCCTGCTGACGAATCTGCCCTAACTCCTCCTCCTCTTTCTCCTCCTCTTTCTCCTCCTCCTCCTCCTCTTTCTCTTTCTCATTCTCCTTTTCCTTCTCCTTCTCCTCCTTCTCCTCCTACTTCTCCTTCTTCTTCTCCTCCTCCTCCTCTTCTTCTTCCTGTTTCTCCTCCTCCTACTAATCTTAATTTTAAAATCATTAACATTTTCTATAACGGAAATTTTCTAGGTGGAAACAAGGCTAATTAAATTTTAGGCTTAAAGTATTTCGCTAAGCCTACTTTGTTGACACTCTCTCTCTCTCTCTCTCTCTCTCTCTCTCTCTCTCTCTCTCTCTCTCTCTCTCTCTCTCTCGCTCTCTCCCTCCCTTCCAGTAAGACTGATATCAGTAACTGTCTTAAGATGATTTTTCAGTGATTTCCAAAACCATTTTTTGCACTGCATAACACAAGACACATTCACATTCATTGCAAGCTCCTGATGATGTGTTGGTTGCAACACGAAAGACCTAGAGCTATCATTCAACTCCCCCGTGGTTGTTTTGCATCTTACATCACTTGTTTGCGATTACTGCACACACACACACACATACACACACGCACGCACGCACACACACACACACACACACACACACACACACACACACAGGTAGGACTGCTAGTATCCCTCTTTTCTATCTCAAACATGCTGTATAACAGGTATATGTTGCTACTTCTACGTACACTTAGGTCACACTACACAAGCATTCCAATGCATATATCTACAGTGAAACCCCGGATTTTGTCCGGTCCGGTTATCGTACAATTCAGTTTTTGACCACGTCGCCCCAGCAAAGTCATGAGCTTCCTTATTAATGGTTTGAAATTTTTAGCCAGTGAATGAGATTTATTGTCACTGTGAACGGTGCTGACAGTGACAATAACCAAAAGTGGTAAACACATCACTGGTAGCAGAGTGTTCTCAGTGATGCTGACAGTGACAATAACAGTGGTAAAGATATCATTGGTAGCACTTTGCTCTCAGTGATGACAGTGACAATAACAGTGGTAAAGATATCACTGGTAGCACATTGCTTTCAGTGGTGCTGACACTGACAATAATAGTGGTAAACACATTACTGGTAGGACACTGCTCTCAGTGGTGCTGACAGTGACAATAACAATGGTAAACATATCACTGGTAGCACAGTGCTCTCAGTGGTACTGAGAGTG
The DNA here is from genome assembly GCF_038502225.1 of Cherax quadricarinatus. Classification (NCBI taxonomy): domain Eukaryota; kingdom Metazoa; phylum Arthropoda; class Malacostraca; order Decapoda; family Parastacidae; genus Cherax; species Cherax quadricarinatus. The sequence goes on from NC_091367.1 coordinate 14,193,165, forward strand.
CCAATAACAGTGGTAAACACATCACTGGTAGCACAATGCTCTCAATGGTGCTGACAGTGACAATAACAGTGGTAAACACATCACTGGTAGCACAGTGCTCTCAGTGGTGCTGACAGTGACAATAACAATGGTAAACATATCACTGGTAGCACAGTGTTCTCAGTGGTGCTGACAGTGACAATAACAATGGTAAACATATCACTGGTAGCACAGTGCTCTCAGTGGTGCTGACAGTGACAATAACAATGGTAAACATTTCACTGGTAGCACAGTGCTCTCAGTGGTGATGACAGTGACAATAACAGTGGTAAATATATCACTGGTATCACAGTGCTCTCAGTGGTGATGACAGTGACAATAACAGTGGTAAATATATCACTGGTATCACAGTGCTCTCAGTGGTGATGACAGTGACAATAACAGTGTTCACTGGCAGCACAGTGGTGGTGATGGAAGATAGTTAAACCTGGGTTGCAATGTCCGTAGAGTTATTTACATAAATTTCTTCATTTACAAAACAGAGACCTACCTAATGTCACTAATATTTGCAAATAAATGAAATATAACTTTTTCTACATAACATAACTATAATTAACAGGTAAATATTATTTTTTTTTACTTTTTGACTACTACCCAATGGATGGGTACGAGACACGTAAAAACTTCCTATCTCAGTGACTACTCTTAAAATAATAATTGCATTCAAACACACACATTCACACACACACACACACACACACACACACACACACACACACACACACACACACACACTCACAAGAAATTAGAGAAAGTACAGAGGTGTGCAACAAGGCTAGTTCCGGAGTTCAGGTGAATGTCCTACGAAGAAAGGTTGAGGGAACTCGGACTGACGACACTGGAGAACAGGAAGGTCACTGGAGACATGATAACGACATGCAAAATACTGCGTGGAATAGATAAGGTGGACACAGACAGGATGTTCCAGAGAGAGGACACAGAAACAAGGGAGCTGAAGACTCAGACGAGTCACAGGGACGTTAGGAAGTATTTCTTCAGTCATAGAGTCGTCAGGCAGTGGAATAGCCTAGCAAGTGATGTAGTGGAGGCGGAACCATACATAGCTTTAAGGCGAGGTATGAAAAAGCTCAGAAAGCAGAGGGAGGACGTAGTAGCGATCAGTGAAGAGGGAGGCCAGGAGCTGAGTCTCGACCCCTGAAACCACAATTATGTGAGCACACACACACACACACATACAACAGGCCAAGTGTCTAATCGACATGTGCCTAGGACAATATGGTAACTTATAGTGTATATATATATATATATATATATATATATATATATATATATATATATATATATATATATATATATATATATATAAGTGGTCGGCCAGGTTGTTGGTGGTTGAGCACAGCTTTCAGTAGACAGGTTTCTGTGGTACATTGAAACTAAGTTTTCAGGAATGATTTATTTCCCCTCTCTTTCTCCCCTCACCCATTTGTCCAGTATTTTTTACTTCCTCTCGTCCCCTCATATCGCCTCTTTCCCATTCCTGTCTTTTAAAAGTTTTTCAGAGCGTTCCATTACTCCTCTTCCTCTGTCTGTATTTTCTCTTATAGGTCTATCTCTTTCACCGGTTACCGTCTTCTCCTCCTCTCAGCCTCCTGGCTCTTCTCCTCCCCCTCCTCCTACTTTCCACACCCATTCCGTACCGCACACCCCCTCGTCCACCTCCATAAACCCTCCCCTACCCCTTACCCTTGCCTCCCCTCCTACCCTCCCCGACCCCAGGGATGGTATTCCGTCACCTCCAGTCAAGTTGCGTAAGTCAATGATGATAACTCTATCCGTTATCCTGCCAGAATCCACAAAATATCTGAACCTTGGGAATTTACCCTCGGGAATTCCCACAGAGTTTAAATTCCTGACTCGTCTTTAGGCACGAAGGAGAGATGACTGACCAACTTATGGATGGTGGGGATGTGTGAGGGGAGAGTGTGGGTGGAACGGGTGTTGAGAGGATTTGGGAAGTGTGGAGAAGCTGTGGGAAGGGTGTGTCGAGTGTGTATGAAGTTTGGTGAGGGTGTGGGAAGTGTGAGGAGGTTCTATGAAGTGTGGTGAGTGTATGGGAGGTGTGGGGAGGGTGTATAAAGTGTTGGGAGGATTTAGGAATTGTGGGGAGGGTGTATGAAGTGTGGTGAGTATGTAGGAAGTGTAGGAAATGTGTGGGGAGGGTGTGGTGGGGGTGTGGGAAGTGTGGGGAAAATGTGGGAAGATGTGGGAAGATGTGGGAAGATGTGGGAAGATGTGGGAAGTGTGGGGAAGTGTGGGGAAGATGTGGGAAGATGTGGGAAGTATAGGGAATGTGTGGGAAAGGTGTGGGAGGTATCAAGACTTATAAAAATGCCCTCGTTGAAATGTTTTCGGTAAAGCAATATATTATGCATGCTGTTAATTTAGTTAGTACATCTCTGTGTATACATGTGTATGTGCAGTCGTGTACGTCTCTATACATGTGTGTGTGTGTGTGTGTGTGTGTGTGTGTGTGTGTGTGTGTGTGTGTGTGTGTGTGTGTGCGCGCGCAGTCGTGTACAAACACACAAAATTATATGCAAAATAATAACTGCGAGAAAATAGTAAATTTCCAAGAGCTTTCGTAAATTCTCAGATTATAAAAGAAAGGGAAAAATAATGAGAGAAACCATGAAAGCGATTGTAAATTCACAATTTTTTCTCACATTGGTTATTATGCATATTGTGATATCACCTGATTACTGCAATCTTATCGCGCACACACACACACACACACACATTATATATATATATATATATATATATATATATATATATATATATATATATATATATATATATATATATATATATATATATATATATATATACAGTGGAAACGAACTTTTTTCATTCCAGTAGTATGTTCAGGTGCCAGTACTGACCGAATTTTTTCCCATAAGGAATATTGTGAAGTAGATTAGTCCATTTCAGACCCCCAAACATACACGTACAAACGCACTTACATAAATACACTTACATAATTGGTCGCATTTGGAGGCGATCGTTAAGCGGGGGTCCACTGTATATGGGAAAATATTCAAACAGCTCCGGGGACAACCTTGAGTTTTCCCTGAGGTACGTTTATTGTCTTCTGTGAGGATGAGGGTCTCCATTCCAGCTTTAGATGTGGTACTTCCCTATATATCTTTCCTATATATATATATATATATATATATATATATATATATATATATATATATATATATATATATATATATATATATATATATGTCGTGCCGAATATGTAAAACTGGTCAATTAGCAAGAACTCATTTAAAATCAAGTACTTTCTAAAATTTTCTTTTATACGTTTAAAGATATATTTTTTTCATTAATGTTAATGTAAAAATTTATAATTTTGCACCAAAAGAATCTTAAAAAACTTACCTAACCTTATTATAACAAGAACAATTTATTTTAGCCTAACCCAACTAATTATATTTTAGATTTGTTTACAATAATTTAATACTAGACAAACACAGTGAAATATATTTTTTTCGTTAGGTTCAGAATGATTTTCGCAAAATTATTGCATACACAAATTTTCACTTGTCTTATATGGCAAGATGAGCGTTGCTATTTAAGCCAAGATCGCAAGTTCTGCCTATTCGGCACGACATTATATATATATATATATATATATATATATATATATATATATATATATATATATATATATATATATATATATATATATATATATATTTCAACAAACCAGCCGTATCCCACCAAGGCGGGGTGGCCCAAAAAGAAAAACGAAAGTTTCTCTTTTTACATTTAGTAATTTATACGGGAGAAGGGGTTACTAGCCCCTTGCTCCCGGCATTTTAGTCGCCTCTAACAACACGCATGGCTTACGGAGGAAGAATTCTGTTCTACTTCCCCATACGTATATATATATATATATATATATATATATATATATATATATATATATATATATATATATATATATATATATATATATATATATATATATATATATACGTATAAGAGAAAGTCGTTTGTGCGTGTGTGTGTGTATACTCACCTAATTAGTCACCTAAGTGTGGTTGCTGGGGTGGAGTGTTAGCTCCTGGCCCCGCCACTGGTCGCTACTAGGTCTGCTCACTCCTCCTCCATGAACTTTATCATTCCTCTGGATCCTACCTCCGCTAAATCAGTCTCCATATTGTTCCATTTCCTGACAACTCTATGGCCGAAGAAATGCTTCTTAACATCCCTGTGAATCATGTGAGTTTTCAACTTCCAGTTGAGTTCGCATAACCTCTCCTCGTACGACAAACCCCTCAGTTCCGGGACTAGTCTTGTTGCAAACCTTTGCACTTTCTCAAATTTCTTGACGTGTTGGATCAGGTGTGGGTTCCATACTAGTGTTGCATATGGGCCTGACGTACACGGTGCAGTGTCGCGCTTGTGTGCGTGTGCGTGTGTGTGTGTGTGTGTGTGTGTGTGTGTGTGTGTGTGTGTGTGTGTGTGTGAGAGAGAGAGTTTCTTAACTGCACCGTTCGTAAGTTTGTTTGCGGTTTGTGTGCACAGATGTGCGTGTAGGAGCGGTGTTTGCTAGGTGGTGGTGATAGCGGTAGAGGGCATGACCTCACATACAGGAGCCAAATCTGAAGTCATTATAGACTGATCGTTCAGTCGATCGTTGATGGTGGCCGTAATTAGTCAAGTAAAAGGTGAGGACTGGTGGAAAAGAATTGGAGGAGAGGAGAAGTGGCTGAGGAGAAAAGTGGTAGAAAGGTGAAGGAGAGAAGGGGAGAGGGTAGGAGAACATTAGAGACGAGAAATGGTCAAGCGAAGAGAAATAGCAAAAAACGTGAAATAATGAGAGAGGAAGTGGTGCAGAAGTGAAATAAGAAAAGGGGAAGTGAAGAGGGGAGGGGAAGAGAAATAGAGGGGAAAGTAAAGCAAAGAGAGGGGGTAAGTGAAGTTGTGAAGTTAAGGGAAGAGAAGTAATAAAAAAGTGAATTAAGTGGAGGAAAGGTGGTGGAGAAGTGTAGTAAGAGAAGTGAAAAAGAATTTTCTAGGTAATGTTTTCGAAAGTTTGTTCGATGGAGGAACACTTTAAGAAGTTTCCTGGTGCAGATACAGGGAATTTATGGTGAGAAAATGTATGGGAACATCACGAATGACATCACGTATGACATCACGTATGACATCACGTATGATATCACGTATAACACCATCACGTATGACATCACGTATGACATCATGTATAACTGCATCACGTATAACATCACGTATGAGAACATCACGTGTCACAGTGTGAGTGGAAGTGGAGAAAAACCTTAACAACATCTACACAATAAACCAGGGAATGGATGTGGTTTAAACCCATTGCGAGCGAGCCGTAAAACTCCAGCCCAGTGCATAAACCACTAAGCAACCTGAGTAATACATCGCAACTATTTAAGACACTGGATTAGTGCGCTACAAATTATCAAGGAAAACGTAACCCAGAGAAGAGTCTTTGAATCTGCACTCACTAAGATCTACAACAACGTCAACCATGACAACTTTTCCTTCAGTTTAGTAGCACATCTTGCCACAAAATTCGTAGGACATTTCGAAATCAAAGTGACTTGACGCGCACCTCACTTTGCTTCACTTCACCTTTGCGCACTACTTTATAAGCTCTAATTCCCACACCAAGTTCACTTGTTTGTGACATAAAAAAAAGTTCACTGTGTGGGCAAAACGCCGTTAATAAAAGTTCCAGATAATTGCATTTTCTGTTAGTTTATTCATCAGGACTATCATCGAAGTCGGATTTTTATCATGTAATAACTCGTTCTATGATTTCTTCAGTTTTGAAAAAATAATGGTGTGACACTTATTAGTTGTGTCCTTAGTATCCCAAGATTACTCCATACGAAAATATATATAAAGTCATCCAGTTGGTTCTCGCAGGTATAAAATTTTAAATGTGTGTCATATCGGGTCATCTATACTACTAAGACCCGTATCAGGAGACAATGTGTCATATCAGTTTTTGTCTACACTGCCGACCATGGTGACGAGCTGGAGGAGCATCAGGCTGGAGTGGAGAGAGTTGGTGCGTCCGTGGATTGTATTGTGTTGCGTTGTGGTTGTGTTGATTCTTGAGTGTTGTGATGATGGTTGGTGTGTTGTATGTCGTGTTGGGGTGGTGTGTTCCTGTGGATACTTTTGCAGTGTTAGTGGGGGTTTCTGTGTTGTCTTATGGCGGTGTTGGGTTCCTCTGTTTAGTGTGGAGTTAGAGGGCTCCTATGTGTCTTGTTGTGTTAGTGAGCTCCTGTGTATCATGTCGTCGTGTTAGTGGGGTACCTGTGTGACGTGTAGTGGTACTGGTACCTTTCTGTGTAGTGTTGTTACTGGTGAGTGTCATTTTGGAACGTAGTAGTGATTGTTGATTAATGTAATAAATATTGCCATTGTGTAGGCTGTTAGCAACTATTTTGATTGTGGTGAATATTGATGGACGTTGCTTTTGTTGGTGGATGTTGTGTTTGTGGTGTCTGTTGGTGGCACATTCTGCGTCATGTGGTGGTAGTGGTGACTGGTAATTTGTGTAGAGGTGTGTGGTGGTCTGCGACCTTTTTTTCTTGTATTTTAACATTTAACAAGAAAAAAAAGACAGATTTTCCTTTCAGACCTTTGTCTGGGCTTCTGTGCCTCAGGCTGGGTTAAAGTCACAGCTGTGTCTGATACAAAGACGAAAATCTCGAAAATATTTTTCTGTTTGAACTTGAGTATTATATTATTTTGCATTAAAAGTGCATTTCTGAAAGATACGACGTTGGTATGATGAACAAAATCCAAAATACCGTTACTGGAACAATTCACCACTGACCCACAATACCGTATCTCGAACAATTCACGACTTAATAACTTACACTACAATTCGGTCCGTCTTGGACTATCATCAGTCTCAACATGTTAATGATCCAAGAGGGACCGAAACGTAGTATTATATTTCCTCTCCTAAACTGTGGTTTTTCTATTAACCAGATAGAAATTAAGTATCTTGTTAGGAAATATTATTTTGATTTTGACGTCAAACACGGACACTCTCTAAGTACGAATGTGCACATGAACCCCGAGCCCATCTTTACCCGGTGATAGGTTTGGTGCGTGATACATCCCTTCCCTACCTCTGAGAATTTTCCCCCTCAACTTACATGTTGCAACTCTCGCAACATTGCTTAGCTTCCTAAGAAGCATTTGTGAAAGCGCGAAAGGCCTAGAGATAGTAGTATTTTTCGTCTCCTAGCGGCTCTTTATGCATAGTTTGGATAGCAGTTTCTTTGCAATTGCAGTACATAATAATAATAATAATAATTATATATATATATATATATATATATATATATATATATATATATATATATATATATATATATATATCCTGCTCATGACATTTTAAAATTTTCTGACTATTTTTTCGAATGCAGTTTTTATTGAAGTGTTTGAAGATCGAATGAGGACTGACCACGCAAGATATTCTTGACATCACACTGCAAAATTACTCTGGCTGCTCGCTGATGTCACGCTGTCCACGGCGCCTCAAAGGATGAAAGGAAATTTAAGAAAGTAATTGACAGTTTCTGAAAGGCCTGATACAGGTCGTTCTGTGTCTGGTTTTGTGAGTTCTTTAGGACCATTGTGAGGGTTCCTTCTTCGTCCTGGGATGGTTTTAGGAAACTTGCCAATGTGTGAACCCTTACTCCAGCATCTGTGAGGGTCTTAGAGCCTTCCTTTGCTTTCTATGAAAGTTTTGGGGTCGTTTTCATCAAATGTGATCGTCTCCGATCCTTCCTTCAGCATCTGTGACGATCTTGGGGTCTCGTCACCACCAGCTGTAACGATCTTGGCCCCTTCGTCTAGAAATTTGCCACCGCCTTGGACCCCCCATCTTCTATCTGTGAAGGTCTTAAGGGCCTTCCTCCACCATCTGTGAGGACTGGGGGTCCCCTTCACCACCTGTGACGGCTGGGGGGTCCCCTTCACCACCTGTGACATCCGTGGGCGGCCCCCACGCAAAACTTCTCGCTCCAATTCCCGAGAGCAATTTCTCCACACCAACCCACCCTCATCCTCTGAAAAGACTTTCACAATAAGTTGAGCTCCTCACCGTGAGAGGGTGTGGGAGTGGTGAGATGACCCGGACAATGGACCATTATGAGAAGCACAATAATCACCCCAACCACAGTGGCAAACACAGCGACGGTGGAGTGTCCTACTCAAGTAAGTACACCACTGTCCTCTAGCATGTTTTGTAGTCCACAGATCTATGGCCTGATACGGCGCAAGCTGTCAGTGGCCCTATGAAACAACAACACAGAGGAGCATTATACACACGTGTTGTTGTACTCTACTGAAGTGATGAACTCCCGTAAGTATGGATTGTTGTCATACAGTCGAGTGAGATACTCGATTGTATAATGTACTCCATCAAGAGTGACGTTCGCAAGTAAGTACAGTAGTGTGCAAATTAATTGGGACAGGAGTAAATTTTGTGATTTTCTTACTTGTCTTTTTCTCTGGCTTAATGTAGTTTGGGTTATTTTCTCTTCATAAGAGTTTGCTTCCGACTTCTGGCAACCATCCAGCTGTGGTGTTACCCTGCGACTTTTGTCAGTGCTACAACAACTGTTGTTCTGTAAGGCTATTCCTGAAAACGTGCTGTGTGTGTGAATGCGTTTTCGCCAAATTCTCCCCTTCAGTTAATGATTTCTGCTAAAATTCATGATGGATGTTACACCTAGGAAGCATGCATGTTACACCTAGGACTAAAAAAGACAACTGTTGGTCGGATTCTGAAAAGAGCTGACGACACTGGTGATTGTGTAGCACTGCGTCGAGGAAGACAAAGAAAACGCAAGACAACACTTCACGATGACAAGGTTATCATAAAAAAAATAGTGTGAAGGATTCCAAGAAAACCAGCAAATATTTACAGAGAGATTTGGCTTCAACTGTCATGAATATTTATTCTTCAACTGTTCGACAAAGGCTCCTTGAAGTTGGCAGAACTGCCAGAAAGCCAGTAAAGAAAAAAATATGGACTGCCGCTATAGAAAAAGCGGTTGTAGTGGCACGCGATCATAAGGGATGGACCACAGATGAATGGAGAAAAGTTGTATTTTCAAATGTGGTATATTTTTAAGTACTGTGTATGGGTACAGGTCAGTGAAAGTGAGACGGAGCAAAGGCGAACCTCTTTGGAATGGACACATTCACAAGTGCCAAAACACTCACCTAAGATGTTCTGGAGTAGTTCTACTGCTAAAGGGCCGGGACTGGTTGTTATTGTTGTGGGAACGATGAACAGTGACAAATATAATGCAATCCTGGCTACTCATTTGCTCCCTATTGTAGATACAGACTTTCCTGATGGAGAAGGCATTTTCCAGGATCTTGCTCCATGCCACACTTCCAGAAAAATATTGACATTCTTCGAAAAGAGTGTGCTAAGTGTTCTAAACTGATCTCCTGACTTCACCAATATTGAGAATCTATTGGCAATAACCAAATGCAGGATTGTGAAACAGGACTGTTCAACTGTGGAGAAGCTAACTGCTGCTGTTATTAGGACCTGGTACCACGACGACTGCTGCTGTTATTAGGACCTGGTACCACGACGACTGCTGCTGTTATTAGGACCTGGTACCACGACGACTGCTGCTGTTATTAGGACCTGGTACCACGACGACTGCTGCTGTTATTAGGACCTGGTACCACGACGACTGCTGCTGTTATTAGGACCTGGTACCACGACGACTGCTGCTATTAGGACCTGGTACCACGACGACTGCTGCTGTTATTAGGACCTGGTACCACGACGACTGCTGCTGTTATTAGGACCTGGTACCACGACGACTGCTGCTGTTATTAGGACCTGGTACCACGACAACTGCTGCTGTTATTAGGACCTGGTACCACGACGACTGCTGCTGTTATTAGGACCTTATACCACGACGACTGCTGCTGTTATTAGGACCTGGTACCACGACGATTGCTGATATTAGAACCTGGTACCACGACGACTGCTGCTGTTATTAGGACCTGGTACCACGACGACTGCTGCTGTTATTAGGACCTGGCACCACGACGACTGCTGCTGTTATGACCTGGTACCACTACGACTGCTGCTGTTATTAGGACCTGGTACCACGACGACTGCTGTTGTTATTAGGACCTGGTACCACGACGACTGCTGTTATTAGGACCTGGTACCACGACGACTGCTGTTGTTATTAGGACCTGGTACCACGACGACGAACTTGCCAAAATGTGTCAACATTGGTCGATTCTATGCCAAAGCGATCCCCTCAAGGGAGGTTCCTTGACGCTGGTGATGGGCTCTTGATCTAGGGAACTGGATCTTTGCTCCAGTTCTCTGAATTGAGCCTGAATACCTTCCGTCGTGGCATTCGCAAAATCAACATCTGTTTACCCGTTCTGTTACAAGGGGATGGCATCTTCCCCTTCCACGGATCAAACCTAATTGCCTCTCACTCCACAGATGCTGTTTGACTCTTACGAGCTTAGCGCTTCTCCATGAATACATAATATTATTAATAATAATAATAAAATAATTAATAGTATTATTATTATTAACAGTTAAGTTAGAAATTTCATCCCGACCATTTGGAGTGAGAGATAGAGAAAGATGGAGAAAAAGAGCTAGAGATAGCTACAGATAGATCAAAAGAGAGACAGAGAGCTACAGAGACTTTCAGAGAGACCGCGCATAGAGACGGGGGGAGGGGAGTTATGTATGTAGGTTAATTGACCGGGCAAGGGTGGAGTTACTGGGATGAAAGATGTGGTTGAAAGGGAGGTGTGTCTGGAGACGAGAGGTGTGGGTGGCAGAGAAGTGTGACCGGAGAGAACTGGTGTGGTCTGAACGGTGTGGTCTAAACGAGCGTGGTCTGAACGGTGTGGTCTGAACGAGCGTTGTCTGAACGAGTGTGGTCTGAACGGATGTGGTCTGAACGAGTGTGGTCTGAACGAACGTGGTTTGAAAGGGTGTGGTCTGAGCGAGTGTGGTCTGAATGGGTGTGGTTGAGGTGGATGGGTGTGGTTGGGGTGAATGGGTGTGGTCTGTCGCGTAGGGAGAGGTGTTGTCGGTTAAGAACGAGTGTGGTCGGTTTGGGGGGATATGGTCGGACTGGGAGGGGTGTTGTCGGATTGGAAGTGGTGTTCTCGGATAGGGAGGGGTGTGGTCGGATCGGGTGGTGTGTGGTCGAATTAACAGGGGTGTGGGCGAAATGACAGGGGTGTGGTCGGATCGGGTGGGATGTGGTCGGATTAGGAGGGGTGTTGTCGGATCGGGTGGTGTGTGGTCGGACTGACAGAGGGGGGTGTGGTCGGAGCGGATGGGGTGTGGTCGGATTGGGAGGGGTGTGATCGGATTGGAAGTGGTGTGGTCGGATTGGGAGGGGTGTGGCGAAACTGACAGGAGGGGTGTGTTCGGATCGGGAGGGGTGTAGTCGAATCGGAAGGGGTGTGGTCGGTTTGGAAGGGGTGTAGTAGAATTGGAAGGGGTGTGGTCGGATTGGGAGGGGTGTGGTGGGATTGGAAGGAGTATTGTCGGATCGGGAGGGGTGTGGTTGGATTGGGAGGGGTGTGGTTGGATTGGAAAGGGTGTGATCGAATTGGAAAGGGTGTGATCGGATTGACAGAGGTGTAGTCGGACTAGGAGGGGTTTGGTTGATTTGTGAGGGGTCTGGTCGGTTTGGAAAGGGGTTTGATTGTATTGTAAGAGATTTGGTCGGAATGGGAGGGGTTAAGTGAAACTGACAGGGGTGGGGTCGGATTGGGAGGGTTCTGATCGAATTGGGAAGGGTGTTGTTGGATTTGGAGGGTGTGTCCGGATCGGAAGGGGGGTGTGGTCAGATTGAAAGGGGTGTGGTCGGCTTGCGAGTGGTTTGGTCAGATTGGCAGTTGTGTGGTAGGATTGGAAGGTGGGTGTGGTCGAATTGGGAAGAATGTGGTCGGATTGGAAGGGGTGTGGTCGGATTGGAAGGGATGTGGTCGGATTGGAAGGGGTGTGGTCGGATTGGAAAGGGTGAGTTCGGATTGGAAAGGGTGAGTTCGGATTGGAAAGGGTGCGGTCGGATTGGAAAGTGTGCTGTCGGATTGGAAAGTGTGCTGTCGGATTGGAAAGGGTGTGGTCGGATTGGAAAGGGTGTGGTCAGGGTAAAACGTGATGGGAAAGTTGGATGCATCAGCAAAACTCTCTCTCTGAAAGTTAGATGATCGAAAATCCAAGGAATAAAGAAAAAACTCTCTCTTTACTCTTTTCCCCTCTCTCTCTCTCTCTCTGTCTCTCTCTCTCTCTCTCTCTCTCTCTCTCTCTCTCTCTCTCTGTCTCTCTCTGGCTGCCTCGTAACTTCTCAGGACACGAGGACAATGAAACCACAACACTGTCAGGCTCATGAAATCCAGACACATTCTATTTATGGTCGTGTGAGTGTGGGCGTGGAGGTCATCTGTGGATGTAGAGGTCATGTATGAGCGTGTAGGGGACTTTTAGGGGGCTATGGGGAAGTTAGTAGGGGGAAGTTAATAGGGGGAAGTTAGTAAGGGGAAGTTAGTAGGGGAAAGTTAGTAAGGGGAAGTTAGTAGGGGGAAGTTAGTAGGGGGAAGTTAGTAGGGGGTAGCGAATTACTTTAACATTCACGAAAGATATAATAGAATTGCACAAACTAAGGCTTTTTATATTTCTGAATTTTTACGAGTTCCTTCTTAGTCCTGTTGTTGTAAAGTATAATGACACAAGTGAGACTAATGTGACATTTTATTGTGGCAACGTTTTGCTCTCCAGGAGTGTTGTCAAGTCGTTACTCCTGGAGAGCGAAACGTTGCCACAATAAGATGTTACATTAGTTGCACTTGTGTCCTTTTACTTTACATATTGTGGGTAATTTTACCAACATTTGTATAGTCCTGTTGTTCTTCCTTCAATTTTTTTTTTCATTAAATCTCTCTCTTTTTTTTTTTAATTTCACTCCCACCCCTTTTTTTTCATATTTTGCTTTTTAATTTTTTATCATGTCTGTTTCCTTCTCTTTTCCTTATATTCTTCATTTTCTTTATCTTCTGTTTATTAATTATATTTCGTCTTGTTTTACTAACAACTCTCCCATGAGTCAACTAATGCATATCAATATATTTTGTAACGTGTCAGAGTCACCTATGTACTATCAATAAAACCACTATTTAAGTGTCAATTGTGCAGAGCGTCCTCAGTTGAGTCTTCAACTTGCACATTGCAACTGTTGCCTTCCTAGTAGGACTCTCGTGACAAGAAGTCTTTTAGGTTCCTGTTTTTGTATTGCCAAAGTTCTCATGGGTCAAAGATTCCCCTGGAAGCTTGTGTTTTGGCAGTGATCGTGTGACTAGTCAAGGGACTTCTTTGGAACCTCGTCCTTGTTTTGCCAGTGATCCTGCGACAAGATCTTTGGGAGCCTGTGTTTTCTTGGGCAGTGTTGATGTGGTTAGTAGAAATAGTTTTTTTGGACCGTGTGAAACTATACATAACCCTCAGATGTTTTAGGTATAAAAAAGGAATCTTAATTAATTCACAATTCGGAAAAGATTGTGTATATTTTAATATATGCGTGATAGCGGTTGAGAAAAGGGAATAAAGAAGAGTGTAAGAATTATTAGTGAATAAGCCTGTTAGATATACAGGATAAAGTGTATGGTTGAATCAAGACAGATAGTATGAACAAAAAAGGTTATAGAGAACAGTAGAACAAGTGTTTTCATTAATGAATGTAATTCAACAATGTTTGATAAAGGTAAGGAACTTTTTGTTGCATTTTAGGATTTAGCAAAGGTAAAACATAGAGTAGACATGACTCAAGAAATCGTAATGACACGATTGCAAATAAACCATACCCCGGCCGGGATTGAACCCGCGGTCAGAGAGTCTCAAAACTCCAGCCCGTCGCGTTAGCCACTAGACCAGCTAGCCACAATAAGATTCATCCAACTAGGTATATTTGTACACCATAGGAAGGTTAGCACAGGCACCACTGTGACCACAAATGCAAGTTTTGAGACTCTATGACCGCGGGTTCAATCCCGGCCGGGGGTATGGTTTACATAGAGTAGATATGATAGCAATGTGGCAATGTGTGGAACAGGTGCAAGATTGCTCAAAAGAGTTTATAGTGTATAGTGAGGCTCATGTTAAGGTATGCTGGAGAGGAGATTATTTTGCCAAAAAAGTAGGCCATACACAGGGACGTATAATATCACAAAGATATTTAACATATTTCTTGAGGGGGTTGTCACAGAACTGAATGCTAGGGTGTCGGGGGGAAGTTTGAGGCTGAAAGATAACTAATCTAACACAAAGTGATAGTTATCGCAGTTGATATTTAAAGATGACACTTTTTTTGGGGAGACACTGAAGGGAGGTTGCAAAAGTTTTTAGACGCATTAGGGAGGGTATATAAAAGAGGGAAATTAATAGTGAACATGTGAAAGAGTCAAGTGATCGAAGTAAACAAAGAATCTAGGAAATGAGAAACTGATTATCAGATTGAAGAATGAGAGAGATTTTTCACAAGACGAGAGACTGAAAGATGAAGTGAACCACTGAACACAAGAAATATAATGTCGAATGTACCCGAGTATAGTGCTACCAACACTGTTGCGAGTAAATTAGCGTGAAGAATGGGTGTTAAATATTACAGCGATGAGGAGGGTGAAGGCAGTGGAGCGGTGATTGAGAGCAATGTGTGTGTAGTGTGAATATTATGCTTGTAGCTTGCAGATTACAAGGTATGAAAGTTACCTAAAGGAATATTTATTAGGATGCAGGGCTGTTATGGTAGTTTTGGCATTTAGGGAGAATAGAGGAAAACAGAATGACTAGAACATGTAAATCAGGGGTGGCCGTAAGATGGGGTAGGGGTCGTCCTAGGATGGGTTGGAGGTATGAGTGCTAATGGCTTGATCATTCAGCAGTCTTGTGAGGACATTAAACAGGAGTGTAGGCATGTATTTTTTTACTAGCTGTGCTGTTGGAGCGTGATCAAGGTAACCCTTATGAAAGGATTCACGGAAACAGGTTAGCCGGACTTGAATCCTGTAATTGGAAAATACAGTGCCTGCCCTCTCAAGGAGGGATGAGGATGTGGTAGTTAGGAGGGCCATCTGAACTATAATATCAGGACTCTTCTGGCAATACCGACTGTTTGTGTAGCTGTTCCCTCTTTCACGGTCCATGCTGCCTCGGTGGAAAACATCTGGGTTTAAAAAAAAAAAAATCTTGGAAGTGTCTAGAAACAATAATTCATCCAGTACTAATGGAGTAGAGATTAGAACTAAAAACACCTATTTTTCTAGAGGAATTAGATATTAGAGTTCATAAACTATCAGTTTCTAGGTAGTCTAGCCATCGGTGTATCTAGGTATAAACACAATCGTCGTACTTATAACACACAGTTTAATCTCTCTATAATGCATTTAACACGCACACAATTCATCAGATTGAAACCCTTTAACATTCCATCCACGGAAAAAAATGGAGGGATATGGATGTGCTTCTCCCATGGTGTAGAATGTTCCTTTCTAAAAACCTTTTTTATTCATGTGACTTTTGCCAAAAACTTTGGAAAGTGAGCCCAGACACTCGGGGACACCATCCTCTCTCTAGTATTTGGGATCTAGAAAATATTTGAAGAGTTTCTACTGCGGCGGTGGAGCTTGAGTTAAGCTGAACAGGTTTACCAGGTCGATAAGAGCACTCTACCTACCTTCATTACGTTCGGATATAGGTGAGGGCAAATAGGAAGCGTGGAAGTCTGGCGCTCAGCAGACGGAAGATCGAGCCTCCTCCGCGTCTTGCGCTGAATGACCCACATGGGTTAAACGCATAAAATGAATGATTAATGTTATTTTGGTCAATGTAAACTAGCAAACTGCTATGTTTTATTGCTGAAGTTATTTTATATACACCTGAAACTTCCAGCTGAGGATGTTCCTCAGCTGGAAGTTCCTCAGCTGGAATTCCTGCTGAGGAACTCCAACACCCATTAATGTTTTAGCAATTTTGCTCAGTGTAACATAATTTTTGTCTTACAAAAAGCGTTAGTAATTTGATAATGGGTAAATGTAACAAAAAATCTAACCAACCCATCACTAAATCACAGAACGGGTGGGATTCGAACCCATGGCGGGTGAGTTCTAACTCACAGGCCATTGCATTAACCAGTGGTCAAAGCATTGGGCTGGTGAGTTATTACGATTTGGTAAGCTAACCTATCACTCTTGAGAATAAAAGATCACAGCACCATGGCTGGAACATTTCACCCAAAAACCCCACTTAGACGACGTTTCAGCCCATCCTGGACCACTAAGATGTGACTCGACATTGGTCCACGACGGACCGAAACTTCGACAAAAGGTTTCTCTCCAAAGTGCAGGGTTTTGGTAAATAAACCCATAACTCACATTGGTAAACAATCATTCTCATCACATCGCAAAAATTTTTAAAGTCTCAAATGGTTCTCTGATGTACCTGACTTACCATAAATCACAACAATGAAACATTCCACAATAATATATAATAATGCATTACCTAACAATTAAACATGAGAATTCCATTGGCTAAAGAACATTCAATAAATATACATTGAAAAATATAAATCTTCATACAAATTGACCAGTCAGTTCTCTTGCAAAGCTATATATTGCAGTTGAAAAGGTTCTTACAAAATTCAATTGCATGAATTGCGAGAGCCTTTCACGTGCTATTTAATTTTGGAGACACTTTCTCGATCGCTTTTTAAAAAGAATTCCACTGTATAGAGGAGCTTAAAAGAGTATACTGTAAATTGCTCAGATCTAGTAAGAATCACAACGAACCAGATTTGTTTAACCTTTCATGTACGCCCAGTTAATCTGTTGTCTAACAAAAGCCTTCTCTCTCTTTCAGCCAGCACGGACAGCCCCGGCCTCTGTGCTTTCATCCTCACAATCATCTCCTATCTACTTATTGTAGCTACTTTCCCCTTCTCGCTATGTCTCTGTATCAAGGTAAGAGTCAGGTTTGTGCCTCGTAGCCCAAAGGTCAGAGTAAATGCTCTCTCACTCACCTTACACAGGTGACTCTCAGCACCACAGGAGGATAAATGGTGTGTGTGAGTGTGTGTGTGTGTGTGTGTGTGTGTGTGTGTGTGTGTGTGTGTGTGTGTGTGTGTGGTTTTCCAGCACAAATAGGTTTATTTCTTTCTGTTTAGATGAGTCTTCCAAGAACATTAAGTATGTGCTTTCGTTGTTCGACGTCTTGTTTAACACATATTGATGTGTTAGTGTGTGTTAATACATGTGCACCCCTTACTGTGTGTGTGTTAATACATGTGCACCCCTTACTGTGTGTGTGTTAATACATGTGCATCCCTTACTGTGTTAGTACATGTGCACCCATTATTGTGTTAGTACATATGCACCGGTATGTGTACGTATTAGCACATGTGCACCAGTCATTGTTTGTATGTTAGCACATGTGCACCCGTTAGTGTGTATGTCAGCACATGTATCCCGTTAACAGAGGCGAAGGGCTACGCAACAGGTGATTAAAACAGTGCTAGGCTCACTATAACGGTGAATTAAACAGTAAGAGAACCAAATAACAGAGAGATAGAGAGAGAGAGAGAGAGAGAGAGAGAGAGAGAGAGAGAGAGAGAAAGAGAAAGAGAAAGAGAGAGAGAGAGAGGAGAACTATAGCGAGAGAGGGAAAGTGGAGACAACAGGAAGGTGGGTAATTAGTGTGACGTCAAACAGGTGAGTATTCCGTTCATTTCTGTCGCATGCTCATCTGCCTACCCCTAGAACCTGACCCTGGGTTCAATACTTTTTAGAGCCTGATCTGGATTCCATAACCCCTAGAACCTGACATGGGTTGAGTACCCCATAGAACCTGACCTTGCTTTCATTACTCCCTAGAACCTGACCCTGGATTCAATGCTTTCTAGGACCTGAACTGGATTCCGAAAACCCTAGAACCTGACCCTGGGTTCAATACTTTTTAGAGCCTGATCTGGATTCCATAACCCCTAGAACCTGACATGGGTTGAGTACCCCATAGAACCTGACCTAGCGTTCATTACTCCCTAGAACCTGACCCTGGATTCAATACTTTCTAAGACCTGAACTGGATTCCGAAAACCCTAGAACCTGACCCAGGCTTCAGTACTTCCTTAAAACATGGCCCTGCATTCTCCTCCCCCCCCCCGCAGCACTGGATTCTGAACCGCTGGAATCTGACCCTAGGTCCAGTACTTTTTAGACTCTGACTGGGATGGCGTACCCCCCCCCCTAGAACCTGACAATGGGTTAAGTACACCCTAGAACATATCCCTGGGTTCTGAACCCCTAGAACCTGACCCTGGGTTCAGTATCCCCCTAGAACATGGCCCTGGGGTCTGCACCCCCAAGAACCAGGCCCTGGGTTCTACATCCCCAAGAACCTGACCCTGGGTTCAGTACCGTTTAGAACCTGACCCTGGGTTCTGCACTTCCTACAACCTGACCCTGGATTCTATACCCCATAGAATCTGAGTCTGGGTTCTGCACCCCAAAGAACCTGAATCTGGGTTCAGTATACCTAGAACCTGATCCTGGGTTCAGTGCACTAAGAATCTGACCCTGGATTCAGTACCCTCTAGAACCTGATCCTGGGTTCAGAACCCTCTAGAACCTGACCCTGGGTTGAGTAGCCCCTAGAACCTGGCCCTGTTGTTCAGTACGCTTAGAACCTGATCCTGGGCTCTTCACTGTCCATTGAACCTGACCTTGGGTTCTTCACCCGCTTGATCCTGACCCTTGGTTCAGTTCCCTCTAGAACCTGACCCTGGCTTCATTACCCCCTAGAACCTGATCCCTGGATTCAGTACCCCCTAGAACCTGATCCCTGGGTTCAGTACCCCCTAGAACCTGATCCCTGGATTCAGCACCCCCTAGAGCCTGATCCCTGGGTTCAGTACCCCCTAGAACCTGATCCCTGGGTTCAGTACCCCCTAGAACCTGATCCCTGGGTTCAGTACCCCTTAGAACCTGATCCCTGGATTCAGTACCCCTAGAACCTGATCCCTGGGTTCAGTACCCCCTAGAACCTGATCCCTAGGTTCAGTACCCCTTAGAACCTGATCCCTGGATTCAGCACCCCCTAGAGCCTGATCCCTGGGTTCAGTACCCCCTAGAACCTGATCCCTGGGTTCAGTACCCCCTAGAACCTGATCCCTGGATTCAGTACCCCCTAGAACCTGATCCCTGGATTCAGTACCCCTAGAACCTGATCCCTGGGTTCAGTACCCCCTAGAACCTGTTCCCTGGGTTCAGTACCCCTTAGAACCTGATCCCTGGATTCAGCACCCCCTAGAGCCTGATCCCTGGGTTCAGTACCCCCTAGAACCTGATCCCTGGGTTCAGTACCCCCTAGAACCTGATCCCTGGATTCAGTACCCCCTAGAACCTGATCCCTGGATTCAGTACCCCTAGAACCTGATCCCTGGGTTCAGTACCCCCTAGAACCTGATCCCTGGGTTCAGTACCCCCTAGAACCTGATCCCCGGATTCAGTACCCCCTAGAACCTGATTCCTGGATTCAGTACCCCCTAGAACCTGATCCCTGGGTTCCGAAATCCCGCCCCTAAACCTCTCGCCAGACACTCATATCTCTCTCCATTCTTACCCTCACATACTTTCTCCATCTGTTGCTCTTTCAACCTCTACTTAGAACCTACTGCTAAAACTACCTATCCCATGTCTTTATTCCATCCCTATCACCGCCTACTCCCACTTTAAACCATCCCAACTAGGCTCAACATATTCAATGTCACGCCATAACGGAGCACATAATGTATATATTCTCACCTATAAATATCTGTGTATTCTCACCGATAAATATCTGTGTATTCTCACCGATAAATATCTGTGTATTCTCACCGATAAATATCTGTGTATTCTCACCGATAAATATCTGTGTATTCTCACCGATAAATATCTGTTAATCTATGTTAATAAATTCTGAAAAAAGGCCTACTAAATGGGAAAGGAAATATTGTAAGTATTAGGCCTGTTAAGACATGGGGAATTATTTTAGAAGTACATATTTTTTTTAAACACTACAACAACACAGTAAAAGCAATTAGTTGGTAAATTAATTGGGTTTGAAGCCTATCGACTGTACGAGGATTATTAAGGTTGCATGTAGCCTGTTCAACACCAGTCAAGGATTTTTAGATTCCCTAAAAATATGGAAGAAAGAAAACTGTGAACACAGAATGAGAGATTTTAGATTAGATTTTGTCACCGAAATTGTTTGTTTATTTTGCACCTCAAGTCCATCCTGTGGTGGTTGATGCAAGAGTATATGGATACACAAAAGGTCCAACTTATTTAGTTATTATTGCTGTATAGCCCTTGAGGCTTAGCGCTTCTTTTTGATTAGAATAATAATGATAATTTAATTATTATCATTTGTTTGAATAAGCGTACATATCATATGATCATATAAAAGCTTCAGTAATGTCAGTCAACACACATTAATAAAAAATATATACTGAAAATTGGATTTGGCAGCCTCACCTGATATAAGGCCAATTATCTAATGGTTACAGTCATAACCATTATTTTTTAAAAGAGGTATACCAGTAAGCCGGCGAAAGTCCTCGGTCAGATTACCAAAATCTCCAGCCGTGGGTCATCATTGCGAAATTACTTTGTAAAACTTTCATTATGCTTGAAGAGAAAATCATTTCAGTTCGTTCATTAATAATTGAGCAATAGAAATAAACAGAACAATTAATTAATTCCAAGATATCAACGAAAACGCGGCCAAGTACATTACTCTGGAGAATTTTTCTTTGGTGGGGGAAGGAGAAAAATATCGCGCTATTTATGAGTCTTGGCATATGACAAGAGAGTTTTTCTATAGTTACCTCAGTGATATACACGTTTTCTATAATGTTAATGAACCAGAGAAAGTGTAAAATTATTGTCTTATGGGTACACTGCTGTAGCGCTCTGCTGACGTTCACTCATAAGACTCATTTTTTTTTGTATTGATTTGGAAATGAATATTATGTTTGTATGGAATTTGTTGTATGTCTAATATGATTTTGGAGGCCCTGTAATAGATAAATTAAACTGACATCAATAGCGCCATGAGCGCTATTGATGACAGATGTAGTGTGTATACCTGGGGATACCTCTCCGGGTATCCCCAGGTATACACACTACATAACAGTGTTCCGACTAAAGATTTAAGTCGTACATTATTGAAGGTTTGACTAATCCAGTACAAAAAAAAAAAAAAAAAAAAAAAATCTGCGGAAACATGATTTTTCAATTTTCTTTTTTTTTTTTTGTTTTGCATTTCTACTGTAAAATTATCTGTCCCCAATCCAGGAAAAAAAATATTTGATTTTGTGTTGTTTAGTCAAATTTGACAAGAAAAATCTAAAATACTGCCAAATTAGCACAAACAAAAGTCAATACAAAAATAATTTCTAATTACACAAATAACTGGGGACAAGACAGGAAGCAGTGGGACGAGACAGGAAGCAGTGGGACGAGACAGGATGAAGTGGGACGAGACAGGAAGCAGTGGGACGAGACAGGATGCAGTAGGACGAGACAGGATGCAGTGGGACGAGACAGGATGCAGTGGGACGAGACAGGATGCAGTGGGACGAGACAGGATGCAATGGGACGAGACAGGATGCAGTGGGACAAGACAGGAAGCAGTGGGACAAGACAGGAAGCAGTGGGACGAGACAGGATGCAGTGGGACGAGACAGGATGCAGTGGGACGAGACAGGATGCAATGGGACGAGACAGGATGCAGTGGGACAAGACAGGAAGCAGTGGGACAAGACAGGAAGCAGTGGGACGAGACAGGATGCAGTGGGACGAGACAGGAAGCAGTGGGACGAGACAGGATGCAGTGGGACGAGACAGGATGCAGTAGGACGAGACAGGAAGCAGTGGGACGAGACAGGATGCAGTAGGACGAGACAGGATGCAGTGGGACGAGACAGGATGCAGTGGGACGAGACAGGAAGCAGTGGGACGAGACAGGATGCAGTGGGACGAGACAGGATGCAGTGGGACGAGACAGGAAGCAGTGGGACGAGACAGGATGCAGTGGGACGAGACAGGATGCAGTGGGACGAGACAGGATGCAGTGGGACGAGACAGGAAGCAGTGGGACGAGACAGGAAGCAGTGGGACGAGACAGGAAGCAGTGGGACGAGACAGGAAGCAGTGGGACGAGACAGGATGCAGTGGGACGAGACAGGAAGCAGTGGGACGAGACAGGATGCAGTGGGACGAGACAGGATGAAGTGGGACGAGACAGGAAGCAGTGGGACGAGACAGGATGCAGTGGGACGAGAAAGGAAGCAGTGGGACGAGACAGGATGCAGTGGGACGAGACAGGATGCAGTGGGACGAGACAGGATGCAGTGGGACGAGACAGGATGCAGTGGGACGAGACAGGATGCAGTGGGACGAGACAGGATGCAGTGGGACGAGACAGGAAGCAGTGGGACGACACAGGAAGCAGTGGGACGAGACAGGAAGCAGTGGGACGAGACAGGAAGCAGTGGGACGAGACAGGAAGCAGTGGAACGAGACAGGAAGCAGTGGGACGAGACAGGATGCAGTGGGACGAGACAGGATGCAGTGGGACGAGACAGGATGCAGTGGAACGAGACAGGAAGCAGTGGGACGAGACAGGAAGCAGTGGGACGAGACAGGAAGCAGTGGGACGAGAAAGGATGCAGTGGGACGAGACAGGATGCAGTGGGACGAGACAGGAAGCAGTGGGACGAGACAGGAAGCAGTGGGACGAGACAGGAAGCAGTGGGACGAGACAGGAAGATGTGGGACGAGACAGGATGCAGTGGGACGAGACAGGATGCAGTGGGACGAGACAGGATGCAGTGGGACGAGACAGGATGCAGTGGGACGAGACAGGATGCAGTGGGACGAGACAGGAAACAGTGGGACGAGACAGGATGCAGTGGGACGAGACAGGAAGCAGTGGGACGAGACAGGATGCAGTGGGACGAGACAGGATGCAGTGGGACGAGACAGGAAGCAGTGGGACGAGACAGGAAGCAGTGGGACGAGACAGGAAGCAGTGGAACGAGACAGGAAGCAGTGGGACGAAACAGGAAGCAGTGGGACGAGACAGGAAGCAGTGGGACGAGACAGGATGCAGTGGGACGAGACAGGATGCAGTGGGACGAGACAGGAAGCAGTGGGACGAGACAGGAAGCAGTGGGCCGAGACAGGAAGCAGTGGGACGACGCAGGATGCAGTGGGACGAGACAGGATACAGTGGGACGAGACAGGAAGCTGTGGGACGAGACAGGATGCAGTGGGACGAGACAGGAAGCAGTGGGACGAGACAGGATGCAGTGGGACGAGACAGGATGCAGTGGGACGAGACAGGATGCAGTGGGACGAGACAGGATGCAGTGGGACGAGACAGGAAGCAGTGGGACGAGACACGATGCAGTGGGACGAGACAGGATGCAGTGGGACGAGACAGGATGCAGTGGGACGAGACAGGATGCAGTGGGACGAGACAGGAAGCAGTGGGACGACACAGGAAGCAGTGGGACGACACAGGAAGCAGTGGGACGAGACAGGAAGCAGTGGGACGAGACAGGAAGCAGTGGGACGAGACAGGAAGCAGTGGGACGAGACAGGATGCAGTGGGACGAGACAGGATGCAGTGGGACGAGACAGGAAGCAGTGGGACGAGACACGATGCAGTGGGACGAGACACGATGCAGTGGGACGAGACAGGATGCAGTGGGACGAGACAGGATGCAGTGGGACGAGACAGGAAGCAGTGGGACGAGACAGGAAGCAGTGGGACGAGACAGGATGCAGTGGGACGAGACAGGATGCAGTGGGACGAGACAGGATGCAGTGGAACGAGACAGGAAGCAGTGGGACGAGACAGGAAGCAGTGGGACGAGACAGGAAGCAGTGTGACGAGACAGGAAGCAGTGGGACGAGACAGGAAGCAGTGGGACGAGACAGGATGCAGTGGGACGAGACAGGATGCAGTGGGACGAGACAGGAAGCAGTGGGACGAGACAGGAAGCAGTGGGACGAGACAGGATGCAGTGGGACGAGACAGGATCCAGTGGGACGAGACAGGATGCAGTGGGACGAGACAGGATGCAGTGGGACGAGACAGGATGCAGTGGGACGAGACAGGATGCAGTGGGACGAGACAGGAAACAGTGGGACGAGACAGGAAGCAGTGGGACGAGACAGGAAGCAGTGGGACGAGACAGGATGCAGTGGGACGAGACAGGAAGCAGTGGGACGAGACAGGAAGCAGTGGGACGAGACAGGAAGCAGTGGGACGAGACAGGAAGCAGTGGG
This sequence comes from Cherax quadricarinatus, assembly GCF_038502225.1. Taxonomy (NCBI): domain Eukaryota; kingdom Metazoa; phylum Arthropoda; class Malacostraca; order Decapoda; family Parastacidae; genus Cherax; species Cherax quadricarinatus. The sequence continues at coordinate 14,217,651 of NC_091367.1, forward strand.
ACGAAACAGGAAGCAGTGGGACGAGACAGGAAGCAGTGGGACGAGACAGGATGCAGTGGGACGAGACAGGATGCAGTGGGACGAGACAGGAAGCAGTGGGACGAGACAAAAAGCAGTGGGACGAGACAGGAAGCAGTGGGACGAGACAGGATGCAGTGGGACGAGACAGGATACAGTGGGACGAGACAGGAAGCTGTGGGACGAGACAGGAAGCAGTGGGACGAGACAGGAAGCAGTGGGACGAGACAGGAAGCAGTGGGACGAGACAGGAAGCAGTGGGACGAGACAGGAAGCAGTGGGACGAGACAGGATGCAGTGGGACGAGACAGGAAGCAGTGGGACGAGACAGGATGCAGTGGGACGAGACAGGATGCAGTGGGACGAGACAGGAAGCAGTGGGACGAGACAGGAAGCAGTGGGACGAGACAGGATGCAGTGGGACGAGACAGGATGCAGTGGGACGAGACAGGAAGCAGTGGGACGAGACAGGAAGCAGTGGGCCGAGACAGGAAGCAGTGGGACGAGACAGGATGCAGTGGGACGAGACAGGATACAGTGGGACGAGACAGGAAGCAGTGGGACGAGACAGGAAGCAGTGGGACGAGGAAGCAGTGGGACGAGACAGGAAGCAGTGGGACGAGACAGGAAGCAGTAGGACGAGACAGGAAGCAGTGGGACTAGACAGGATGCAGTGGGACGAGACAGGAAGCAGTGGGACGAGACAGGATGCAGTGGGACGAGACAGGATGCAGTGGGACGAGACAGGATGCAGTGGGACGAGACAGGATGCAGTGGGACGAGACAGGAAGCAGTGGGACGAGATAGGATGCAGTGGGACGAGACAGGATGCAGTGGGACGAGACAGGATGCAGTGGGACGAGACAGGATGCAGTGGGATGAGACAGGATGCAGTGGGACGAGACAGGATGCAATGGGACGAGACAGGATGCAGTGGGACGAGACAGGATGCAGTGGGACGAGACAGGATGCAGTGGGACGAGACAGGATGCAGTGTGACGAGACAGGATGCAGTGGGACGAGACAGGATGCAGTGGGACGAGACAGGATGCAGTGGGACGAGACAGGATGCAGTGGGACGAGATAGGAAGCAGTGGGACGAGACAGGAAGCAGTGGGACGAGACAGGAAGCAGTGGGACGAGACAGGAAGCAGTGGGACGAGACAGGATGCAGTGGGACGAGACAGGATGCAGTGGGACGAGACAGGATGCAGTGGGACGAGACGGGATGCAGTGGGACGAGATAGGATGCAGTGGGACGAGACAGGAAGCAGTGGGACGAGACAGGATGCAGTGGGACGAGACAGGAAGCAGTGGGACGAGACAGGATGCAGTGGGACGAGACAGGATGCAGTGGGACGAGACAGGATGCAGTGGGACGAGATAGGATGCAGTGGGACGAGACAGGATGCAGTGGGACGAGACAGGAAGCAGTGGGACGAGACAGGAAGCAGTGGGACGAGACAGGAAGCAGTGGGTCGAGATAGGAAGCAATGGGTCGAGTCAGGATGCAGTGGGACGAGACAGGATGCAGTGGGACGAGACAGAAAGCAGTGGGACGAGACAGGATGCAGTGGGACGAGACAGGATGCAGTGGGACGAGACAGGATGCAATGGACGAGAGAGGATGCATTGGGACGAGACAGGATGCAGTGGGACGAGACAGGAAGCAGTAAGACAGGAGAGTGGGGGCATACAGGAAGCAGTGGGACGAGACAGGATGCAGTAGGACGAGAGTAGAACAGTGCAGTGGGTCGAGACAGGATGCAGTGGGACGAGTCAGGATGCAGTGGGTCGAGACAGGATGCAGTGGGACGAGACAGGATGCAGTGGGACGAGACAGGATGCAGTGGGACGAGACAGGAGCAGTGGGACGAGACAGGAGAGTGGGACGAGACAGGATGCAGTGGGACGAGACAGGAAGCAGTGGGACGAGACAGGATGCAGTGGGACGAGACAGGATGGGACGAGACAGGATGCAGTGGGACGAGACAGGATGCAGTGGGATGAGACAGGATGCTGTGGGACGAGACAGGATGCAGTGGGACGAGACAGGATGCAGTCGGACGAGACAGGATGCAGTGGGATGAGACAGTGCAGTGGGACGAGACAGGATGCAGGGACGAGACAGGATGCAGGGGACGAGACAGGATGCAGTGGGACGAGACAGGATGCAGTGGGACGAGACAGGATGCAGTGTGGACGAGCACGAGACAGATGCAGTGGGACGAGACAGGATGCAGTGGGACGAGACAGGATGCAGTGGGACGAGATAGGAAGCAGGACAGAGACAGGATGCAGCAGTGGGAGACAGGCGATACAGGAAGCAGTGGGACGAGAGACAGGATGGTGGGACGAGACAGGATGCAGTAGGACGAGACAGAATGCAGTAGAACGAGACAGGATGCAGTGGGTCGAGACAGGATGCAGTGGGACGAGACAGGATGCAGTGGGACGAGACAGGATGCAGTGGGACGAGACAGGATGCAGTGGGACGAGACAGGATGCAGTGGGACGAGACAGGATGCAGTGGGACGAGACAGGATGCAGTGGGACGAGACAGGATGCAGTGGGACGAGACAGGATGCAGTGGGACGAGACAGGAAGCAGTGGGACGAGACAGGAAGCAGTGGACGAGACAGGATGCAGTGGGACGAGACAGGATGCAGTGGGACGAGACAGGATGCAGTGGGACGAGACAGGATGCAGTGGGACGAGACAGGATACAGTGGGACGAGACAGGAAGCAGTGGGACGAGACAGGAAGCAGTGGGACGAGACAGGATGCAGTGGGACGAGACAGGATGCAGTGGGACTAGACAGGATGCAGTGGGACGAGACAGGAAGCAGTGGGACGAGACAGGATGCAGTGGAACGAGACAGGAAGCAGTGGGACGAGACAGGATGCAGTGGGACGAGACAGGATGCAGTGGGACGAGACAGGATGCAGTGGGACGAGACAGGATGCAGTGGGACGAGACATGATGCAGTGGGACGAGACAGGAAGCAGTGGGACGAGACAGCATGCATTGGGACGAGACAGGAAGCAGTGGGAGGACGAGACAGGATGCAGTGGGACGACACAGGAAGCAGTGGGACGAGACAGAACGCAGTGGGACGAGACAGGAAGCAGTGGGTTGAGATAGGAAGCAATGGGTCGAGTCAGGATGCAGTGGGACGAGACAGAATGCAGTGGGACGAGACAGAAAGCAGTGGGACGAGAGAGGATGCAATTTGACGAGACAGGATGCAGTGGGACGAGACAGGATGCTGTGGGACGAGACAGGATGCAGTGGGACGAGACAGGATGCAATGGACGAGACAGGATGCATTGGGACGAGACAGGATGAAGTGGGACGAGACAGGAAGCAGTAGGACGAGACAGGACGCAGTGGGACGAGACAGGACGCAGTGGGACGAGACAGGAAACAGTGGGTCGAGACAGGAAGCAGTGGGTCGAGATAGGAAGCAGTGGGTCTAGACAGGATGCAGTGGGACGAGACGGGATGCAGTGGGTCGAGACAGGATGCAGTGGGACGAGACAGGAAGCAGTGGGACGAGACAGGAGGCAGTGGGACAAGACAGGAAGCAGTGGGTCGAGATAGGAAGCAGTGGGACGAGACAGGATGCAGTGGGACGAGACAGGATGCAGTGGGACGAGACAGGATGCAGTGGGACGAGACAGGAAGCAGTGGGACGAGACAGGATGCAGTAAGACGAGTTAGGATGCAGTAGGACGAGACAGGATGCAGTGGGACGAGACAGGATGCAGTGGGACGAGACAGGATGCAGTCTGACGAGACAGGATGCAGTAGAACGGAACAGGATGCAGTGGGAAGAGGCAGGATGCAGTGGGTCGAGACAGGAAGCAGTGGGACGAGACAAGATGCAGTGGGACGAGACAGGATGCAGTGGGACGAGACAGGATATAGTGAGACTAGACAGGATGCATTTGGACGAGACAGGATGCAGTGGGACGAGAAAGGATGAAGTACGCTGAGACTGGATGCATTGGGACGAGACAGGAAGCAGTGGGACGAGACAGGATACAGTCGGACAAGACAGGATGCAGTGGGACGAGACAGGATGCAGTGGGACGGGACAGGATGCAGTGGGACGAGGAGGAAGCAGTGGGACGAGACAGGATGCAGTAGGACGAGACTGGATGCAGTTGGACGAGACAGGATGCAGTGGGACGAGACAGGATGCAGTGGGACGAGACAGGATGCAGTGGGACGAGACAGGATACAGTGGGACGAGACAGGTTGCAGTGGGACGAGACAGGAAGCAGTGGGACGAGACAGGAAGAAGTATGACGAGACAGGAAGCAGTGGGACGAGACAGGAAGCAGTATGACGAGACAGGAAGCAGTGGGACGAGACAGGATGCAGTAGGACGAGACAGGATGCAGTAGAACGAGACAGGATGCAGTGGATCGAGACAGGTAGTAGTGGGACGAGACGGGAAGCATTGTGACTAGACAGGAAGCAATGTTACGAGACAGGAAGCAATGTTACGAGACAGGAAGCAATGTTACGAGACAGGAAGCAATGTTACGAGACAGGAAGCAATGTTACGAGACAGGAAGCGATGTTACGAGACAGGAAGCAATGTTACGAGACAGGAAGCAATGTTACGAGACAGGAAGCAATGTTACGAGACAGGAAGCAATGTTACGAGACAGGAAGCAATGTTACGACACAGGAAGCAATGTTACGAGGCAGGAAGCATTGTTACGAGGCAGGAAGCAATGTTACGAGACAGGAAGCAATGTTACGAGACAGGAAGCAATGTTACGAGACAGGAAGCAATGTTACGAGACAGGAAACATTGTTACGAGACAGGAAGCAATGTTACGAGACAGGAAGCAGTGGGGGCGAGACAGGAAGCAGTGGGACGAGACAGGATGCAGTAGGACGAGACAGGATGCAGTAGAACGAGACAGGATGCAGTGGGTCGAGACAGGATGCAGTGGGACGAGACAGGATTCAGTGGGACGAGACAGGATGCAGTGGGACGAGACAGGATGCAGTGGAACGAGACAGGATGCAATTAAACGAGACAGGATGCAGTGGGACGAGACAGGATGCAGTGGGACGAGACAGGATGCAGTGGGACGAGACAGGATGCAGTGGGACGAGACAGGAAGCAGTGGGACGAGACAGGAAGCAGTGGGACGAGACAGGATGCAGTGGGACGAGACAGGATGCAGTGGGACGAGACAGGATGCAGTGGGACGAGACAGGATGCAGTGGGACGAGACAGGATGAAGTGGGACGAGACAGGATGCAGTGGGACGAGACAGGATGCAGTGGGACGAGACAGGATGCAGTCTGACGAGACAGGATGAAGTGGGACGAGACAGGATGCAGTGGGACGAGACAGGATGCAGTGGGACGAGACAGGATGCAGTGGGACGAGACAGGATGCAGTGGAACGAGACAGGATGCAGTGGGACGAGACAGGATGCAGTGGGACGAGACAGGAAACAGTGGGACGAGACAGGAAGCAGTGGGACGAGACAGGAAGCAGTGGGACGAGACAGGATGCAGTGGGACGAGACAGGATGCAGTGGGACGAGACAGGAAGCAGTGGGACGAGACAGGATGCAGTGGGACGAGACAGGAAGCAGTGGGACGAGACAGGATGCAGTGGGACGAGACAGGAAGCAGTGGGACGAGACAGGATGCAGTGGGACGAGACAGGATGCAGTGGGACGAGACAGGATGCAGTAGGACGAGACAGGATGCAGTGGGACGAGACAGGATGCAGTGGGACGAGACAGGATGCAGTGGGACGAGACAGGAAGCAGTGGGACGAGACAGGAAGCAGTGGGACGAGACAGGAAGCAGTGGGACGAGACAGGATGCAGTTGGACGAGACAGGATGCAGTGGGACGAGACAGGATGCAGTGGAACGAGACAGGAAGTAGTGGGAGGACGAGACACGATGCAGTAGGACGAGACAGGAAGCAGTGGGACGAGACAGGACGCAGTGGGACGAGACAGGAAGAAGTGGGTCGAGACAGGAAGCAATGGGTCGAGTCAGGATGCAGTGGGACGAGACAGAATGCAGTGGGACGAGACAGAAAGCAGTGGGACGAGAGAGGATGCAATTTGACGAGACAGGATGCAGTGGGACGAGACAGGATGCAGTGGGACGAGACAGGATGCAGTGGGACGAGACAGGATGCAATGGACGAGACAGGATGCATTTGGACGAGACAGGATGCAGTGGGACGAGACAGGAAGCAGTAGGACGAGACAGGACGCAGTGGGACGAGACAGGACGCAGTGGGACGAGACAGGAAGCAGTGGGTCGAGACAGGAAGCAGTGGGTCGAGACAGGAAGCAGTGGGTCTAGACAGGATGCAGTGGGTCGAGATAGGAAGCAATGGGTCGAGATAGGAAGCAATGGGTCGAGTCAGGATGCAGTGGGACGAGACAGGATGCAGTGGGACGAGACAGAAAGCAGTGGGACGAGACAGGATGCAGTGGGACGAGACAGGATGCAGTGGGACGAGACAGGATGCAATGGACGAGAGAGGATGCATTGGGACGAGACAGGATGCAGTGGGACGAGACAGGAAGCAGTAGGACGAGACAGGAAGCAGTGTGACGAGACAGGAAGCAGTGGGGGCGATACAGGAAGCAGTGGGACGAGACAGGATGCAGTAGGACGAGACAGAATGCAGTAGAACGAGACAGGATGCAGTGGGTCGAGACAGGATGCAGTGGGACGAGACAGGATGCAGTGGGACGAGACAGGATGCAGTGGGACGAGACAGGATGCAGTGGAACGAGACAGGATGCAGTGGGACGAGACAGGATGCAGTGGGACGAGACAGGATGCAGTGGGACGAGACAGGATGCAGTGGGACGAGACAGGATGCAGTGGGACGAGACAGGAAGCAGTGGGACGAGACAGGAAGCAGTGGGACGAGACAGGATGCAGTGGGACGAGACAGGATGCAGTGGGACGAGACAGGATGCAGTGCGACGAGACAGGATGCAGTGGGACGAGACAGGATGCAGTGGGACGAGACAGGATGCAGTGGGACGAGACAGGATGCAGTGGGACGAGACAGGATGCAGTGGGACGAGACAGGATGCAGTGGGACGAGACAGGATGCAGTGGGACGAGACAGGATGCAGTGGGACGAGACAGGATGCAGTGGGACGAGACAGGAAACAGTGGGACGAGACAGGAAGCAGTGGGACGAGACAGGAAGCAGTGGGACTAGACAGGATGCAGTGGGACGAGACAGGAAGCAGTGGGACGAGACAGGATGCAGTGGGACGAGACAGGAAGCAGTGGGACGAGACAGGATGCAGTGGGACGAGACAGGATGCAGTGGGACGAGACAGGATGCAGTGGGACGAGACAGGATGCAGTGGGACGAGACAGGAAGCAGTGGTACGAGACAGGATGCAGTGGGACGAGACAGGATGCAGTGGGACGAGACAGGATGCAGTGGGACGAGACAGGATGCAGTAGGACGAGACAGGATGCAGTGGGACGAGACAGGATGCAGTGGGACGAGACAGGATGCAGTGGGACGAGACAGGAAGCAGTGGGACGAGACAGGAAGCAGTGGGACGAGACAGGATGCAGTGGGACGAGACAGGAAGCAGTGGGACGAGACAGGATGCAGTGGGACGAGACAGGAAGCAGTGGGAGGACGAGACAGGATGCAGTGGGACGAGACAGGAAGCAGTGGGACGAGACAGGACGCAGTGGGACGAGACAGGAAGCAGTGGGTCGAGATAGGAAGCAATGGGTCGAGTCAGGATGCAGTGGGACGAGACAGAATGCAGTGGGACGAGACAGAAAGCAGTGGGACGAGAGAGGATGCAATTTGACGAGACAGGATGCAGTGGGACGAGACAGGATGCTGTGGGACGATACAGGATGCAGTGGGACGAGACAGGATGCAATGGACGAGACAGGATGCATTGGGACGAGACAGGATGCAGTGGGACGAGACAGGAAGCAGTAGGACTAGACAGGACGCAGTGGGACGAGACAGGACGCAGTGGGACGAGACAGGAAGCAGTGGGTCGAGACAGGAAGCAGTGGGTCGAGATAGGAAGCAGTGGGTCTAGACAGGATGCAGTGGGACGAGACAGGATGCAGTGGGTCGAGACAGGATGCAGTGGGACGAGACAGGAAGCAGTGGGACGAGACAGGAAGCAGTGGGACAAGACAGGAAGCAGTGGGTCGAGATAGGAAGCAGTGGGACGAGACATGATGCAGTGGGACGAGACAGGATGCAGTGGGACGAGACAGGATGCAGTGGGACGAGACAGGAAGCAGTGGGACGAGACAGGATGCAGTGGGACGAGTTAGGATGCAGTAGGACGAGACAGGATGCAGTGGGACGAGACAGGATGCAGTGGGACGAGACAGGATGCAGTCTGACGAGACAGGATGCAGTAGAACGGAACAGGATGCAGTGGGAAGAGGCAGGATGCAGTGGGTCGAGACAGGAAGCAGTGGGACGAGACAAGATGCAGTGGGACGAGACAGGATGCAGTGGGACGAGACAGGATGTAGTGAGACAAGACAGGATGCATTTGGACGAGACAGGATGCAGTGGGACGAGACAGGATGCAGTGGGACGGGACAGGATGCAGTGGGACGAGGAGGAAGCAGTGGAACGAGACAGGATGCAGTAGGACGAGACTGGATGCAGTTGGACGAGACAGGATGCAGTGGGACGAGACAGGATGCAGTCGGACGAGACAGGATGCAGTGGGACGAGACAGGATACAGTGGGACGAGACAGGTTGCAGTGGGACGAGACAGGAAGCAGTGGGACGAGACAGGAAGAAGTATGACGAGACAGGAAGCAGTGGGACGAGACAGGAAGCAGTGGGACGAGACAGGATGCAGTAGGACGAGACAGGATGCAGTAGAACGAGACAGGATGCAGTGGATCGAGACAGGTAGTAGTGGGACGAGACAGGAAGCATTGTGACTAGACAGGAAGCAATGTTACGAGACAGGAAGCAATGTTACGAGACAGGAAGCAATGTTACGAGACAGGAAGCAATGTTACGAGACAGGAAGCAATGTTACGAGACAGGAAGCGATGTTACGAGACAGGAAGCAATGTTACGAGACAGGAAGCAATGTTACGAGACAGGAAGCAATGTTACGAGACAGGAAGCAATGTTACGAGACAGGAAGCAATGTTACGAGACAGGAAGCAATGTTACGAGGCAGGAAGCATTGTTACGAGGCAGGAAGCAATGTTACGAGACAGGAAGCAATGTTACGAGACAGGAAGCAATGTTACGAGACAGGAAGCAATGTTACGAGACAGGAAACATTGTTACGAGACAGGAAGCAATGTTACGAGACAGGAAGCAGTGGGGGCGAGACAGGAAGCAGTGGGACGAGACAGGATGCAGTAGGACGAGACAGGATGCAGTAGAACGAGACAGGATGCAGTGGGTCGAGACAGGATGCAGTGGGACGAGACAGGATGCAGTGGGACGAGACAGGATGCAGTGGGACGAGACAGGATGCAGTGGAACGAGACAGGATGCAGTTAAACGAGACAGGATGCAGTGGGACGAGACAGGATGCAGTGGGACGAGGCAGGATGCAGTGGGACGAGACAGGATGCAGTGGGACGAGACAGGAAGCAGTGGGACGAGGCAGGAAGCAGTGGGACGAGACAGGATGCAGTGGGACGAGACAGGATGCAGTGGGACGAGACAGGATGCAGTGGGACGAGACAGGATGCAGTGGGACGAGACAGGATGCAGTGGAACGAGACAGGATGCAGTGGGACGAGACAGGATGCAGTGGGACGAGACAGGAAACAGTGGGACGAGACAGGAAGCAGTGGGACGAGACAGGAAGCAGTGGGACGAGACAGGATGCAGTGGGACTAGACAGGATGCAGTGGGACGAGACAGGAAGCAGTGGGACGAGACAGGATGCAGTGGGACGAGACAGGAAGCAGTGGGAAGAGACAGGATGCAGTGGGACGAGACAGGATGCAGTGGGACGAGACAGGAAGCAGTAGGACGAGACAGGATGCAGTGGGACGAGACAGGATGCAGTGGGACGAGACAGGATGCAGTAGGACGAGACAGGATGCAGTGGGACGAGACAGGATGCAGTGGGACGAGACAGGATGCAGTGGGACGAGACAGGAAGCAGTGGGACGAGACAGGAAGCAGTGGGACGAGACAGGAAGCAGTGGGACGAGACAGGATGCAGTGGGACGTGACAGGAAGCAGTGGGACGAGACAGGATGCAGTGGAACGAGACAGGAAGCAGTGGGAGGACGAGACACGATGCAGTAGGACGAGACAGGAAGCAGTGGGACGAGACAGGACGCAGTGGGACGAGACAGGAAGCAGTGGGTCGAGACAGGAAGCAATGGGTCGAGTCAGGATGCAGTGGGACGAGACAGAATGCAGTGGGACGAGACAGAAAGCAGTGGGACGAGAGAGGATGCAATTTGACGAGACAGGATGCAGTGGGTCGAGACAGGATGCAGTGGGACGAGACAGGATGCAGTGGGACGAGTTAGGATGCAGTAGGACGAGACAGGATGCAGTGGGACGAGACAGGATGCAGTGGGACGAGACAGGATGCAGTCTGACGAGACAGGATGCAGTAGAACGGAACAGGATGCAGTGGGAAGAGGCAGGATGCAGTGGGTCGAGACAGGAAGCAGTGGGACGAGACAAAATGCAGTGGGACGAGACAGGTTGCAGTGAGACGAGACAGTATGTAGTGAGACAAGACAGGATGCATTTGGACGAGACAGGATGCAGTGGGACGAGAAAGGATGAAGTACGCTGAGACTGGATGCATTGGGACGAGACAGGAAGCAGTGGGACGAGACAGGATGCAGTGGGACGAGACAGGATGCAGTGGGACGGGACAGGATGCAGTGGGACGAGGAGGAAGCAGTGGGACGAGACAGGATGCAGTAGGACGAGACTGGATGCAGTGGGACGAGACAGGATGCAGTGGGACGAGACAGGATGCAGTGGGACGAGACAGGATGCAGTGGGACGAGACAGGATGCAGTGGAACGAGACAGGATGCAGTGGGACGAGACAGGATGCAGTGGGACGAGACAGGATGCAGTGGGACGAGACAGGATGCAGTGGGACGAGACAGGATGCAGTGGGACGAGACAGGAAGCAGTGGGACGAGACAGGAAGCAGTGGGACGAGACAGGATGCAGTGGGACGAGACAGGATGCAGTGGGACGAGACAGGATGCAGTGGGACGAGACAGGATGCAGTGGGACGAGACAGGATGCAGTGGGACGAGACAGGATGCAGTGGGACGAGACAGGATGCAGTGGGACGAGACAGGATGCAGTGGGACGAGACAGGATGCAGTGGGACGAGACAGGATGCAGTGGGACGAGACAGGATGCAGTGGGACGAGACAGGATGCAGTGGGACGAGACAGGAAACAGTGGGACGAGACAGGAAGCAGTGGGACGAGACAGGAAGCAGTGGGACTAGACAGGATGCAGTGGGACGAGACAGGAAGCAGTGGGACGAGACAGGATGCAGTGGGACGAGACAGGAAGCAGTGGGACGAGACAGGATGCAGTGGGACGAGACAGGATGCAGTGGGACGAGACAGGATGCAGTGGGACGAGACAGGATGCAGTGGGACGAGACAGGAAGCAGTGGGACGAGACAGGATGCAGTGGGACGAGACAGGATGCAGTGGGACGAGACAGGATGCAGTGGGACGAGACAGGATGCAGTAGGACGAGACAGGATGCAGTGGGACGAGACAGGATGCAGTGGGACGAGACAGGATGCAGTGGGACGAGACAGGAAGCAGTGGGACGAGACAGGAAGCAGTGGGACGAGACAGGATGCAGTGGGACGAGACAGGAAGCAGTGGGACGAGACAGGATGCAGTGGGACGAGACAGGAAGCAGTGGGAGGACGAGACAGGATGCAGTGGGACGAGACAGGAAGCAGTGGGACGAGACAGGACGCAGTGGGACGAGACAGGAAGCAGTGGGTCGAGATAGGAAGCAATGGGTCGAGTCAGGATGCAGTGGGACGAGACAGAATGCAGTGGGACGAGACAGAAAGCAGTGGGACGAGAGAGGATGCAATTTGACGAGACAGGATGCAGTGGGACGAGACAGGATGCTGTGGGACGATACAGGATGCAGTGGGACGAGACAGGATGCAATGGACGAGACAGGATGCATTGGGACGAGACAGGATGCAGTGGGACGAGACAGGAAGCAGTAGGACTAGACAGGACGCAGTGGGACGAGACAGGACGCAGTGGGACGAGACAGGAAGCAGTGGGTCGAGACAGGAAGCAGTGGGTCGAGATAGGAAGCAGTGGGTCTAGACAGGATGCAGTGGGACGAGACAGGATGCAGTGGGTCGAGACAGGATGCAGTGGGACGAGACAGGAAGCAGTGGGACGAGACAGGAAGCAGTGGGACAAGACAGGAAGCAGTGGGTCGAGATAGGAAGCAGTGGGACGAGACAGGATGCAGTGGGACGAGACAGGATGCAGTGGGACGAGACAGGATGCAGTGGGACGAGACAGGAAGCAGTGGGACGAGACAGGATGCAGTGGGACGAGTTAGGATGCAGTAGGACGAGACAGGATGCAGTGGGACGAGACAGGATGCAGTGGGACGAGACAGGATGCAGTCTGACGAGACAGGATGCAGTAGAACGGAACAGGATGCAGTGGGAAGAGGCAGGATGCAGTGGGTCGAGACAGGAAGCAGTGGGACGAGACAAGATGCAGTGGGACGAGACAGGATGCAGTGGGACGAGACAGGATGTAGTGAGACAAGACAGGATGCATTTGGACGAGACAGGATGCAGTGGGACGAGACAGGATGCAGTGGGACGGGACAGGATGCAGTGGGACGAGGAGGAAGCAGTGGAACGAGACAGGATGCAGTAGGACGAGACTGGATGCAGTTGGACGAGACAGGATGCAGTGGGACGAGACAGGATGCAGTCGGACGAGACAGGATGCAGTGGGACGAGACAGGATACAGTGGGACGAGACAGGTTGCAGTGGGACGAGACAGGAAGCAGTGGGACGAGACAGGAAGAAGTATGACGAGACAGGAAGCAGTGGGACGAGACAGGAAGCAGTGGGACGAGACAGGATGCAGTAGGACGAGACAGGATGCAGTAGAACGAGACAGGATGCAGTGGATCGAGACAGGTAGTAGTGGGACGAGACGGGAAGCATTGTGACTAGACAGGAAGCAATGTTACGAGACAGGAAGCAATGTTACGAGACAGGAAGCAATGTTACGAGACAGGAAGCAATGTTACGAGACAGGAAGCAATGTTACGAGACAGGAAGCGATGTTACGAGACAGGAAGCAATGTTACGAGACAGGAAGCAATGTTACGAGACAGGAAGCAATGTTACGAGACAGGAAGCAATGTTACGAGACAGGAAGCAATGTTACGAGACAGGAAGCAATGTTACGAGGCAGGAAGCATTGTTACGAGGCAGGAAGCAATGTTACGAGACAGGAAGCAATGTTACGAGACAGGAAGCAATGTTACGAGACAGGAAGCAATGTTACGAGACAGGAAACATTGTTACGAGACAGGAAGCAATGTTACGAGACAGGAAGCAGTGGGGGCGAGACAGGAAGCAGTGGGACGAGACAGGATGCAGTAGGACGAGACAGGATGCAGTAGAACGAGACAGGATGCAGTGGGTCGAGACAGGATGCAGTGGGACGAGACAGGATGCAGTGGGACGAGACAGGATGCAGTGGGACGAGACAGGATGCAGTGGAACGAGACAGGATGCAGTTAAACGAGACAGGATGCAGTGGGACGAGACAGGATGCAGTGGGACGAGGCAGGATGCAGTGGGACGAGACAGGATGCAGTGGGACGAGACAGGAAGCAGTGGGACGAGACAGGAAGCAGTGGGACGAGACAGGATGCAGTGGGACGAGACAGGATGCAGTGGGACGAGACAGGATGCAGTGGGACGAGACAGGATGCAGTGGGACGAGACAGGATGCAGTGGAACGAGACAGGATGCAGTGGGACGAGACAGGATGCAGTGGGACGAGACAGGAAACAGTGGGACGAGACAGGAAGCAGTGGGACGAGACAGGAAGCAGTGGGACGAGACAGGATGCAGTGGGACTAGACAGGATGCAGTGGGACGAGACAGGAAGCAGTGGGACGAGACAGGATGCAGTGGGACGAGACAGGAAGCAGTGGGAAGAGACAGGATGCAGTGGGACGAGACAGGATGCAGTGGGACGAGACAGGAAGCAGTAGGACGAGACAGGATGCAGTGGGACGAGACAGGATGCAGTGGGACGAGACAGGATGCAGTAGGACGAGACAGGATGCAGTGGGACGAGACAGGATGCAGTGGGACGAGACAGGATGCAGTGGGACGAGACAGGAAGCAGTGGGACGAGACAGGAAGCAGTGGGACGAGACAGGAAGCAGTGGGACGAGACAGGATGCAGTGGGACGTGACAGGAAGCAGTGGGACGAGACAGGATGCAGTGGAACGAGACAGGAAGCAGTGGGAGGACGAGACACGATGCAGTAGGACGAGACAGGAAGCAGTGGGACGAGACAGGACGCAGTGGGACGAGACAGGAAGCAGTGGGTCGAGACAGGAAGCAATGGGTCGAGTCAGGATGCAGTGGGACGAGACAGAATGCAGTGGGACGAGACAGAAAGCAGTGGGACGAGAGAGGATGCAATTTGACGAGACAGGATGCAGTGGGTCGAGACAGGATGCAGTGGGACGAGACAGGATGCAGTGGGACGAGTTAGGATGCAGTAGGACGAGACAGGATGCAGTGGGACGAGACAGGATGCAGTGGGACGAGACAGGATGCAGTCTGACGAGACAGGATGCAGTAGAACGGAACAGGATGCAGTGGGAAGAGGCAGGATGCAGTGGGTCGAGACAGGAAGCAGTGGGACGAGACAAGATGCAGTGGGACGAGACAGGTTGCAGTGAGACGAGACAGGATGTAGTGAGACAAGACAGGATGCATTTGGACGAGACAGGATGCAGTGGGACGAGAAAGGATGAAGTACGCTGAGACTGGATGCATTGGGACGAGACAGGAAGCAGTGGGACGAGACAGGATGCAGTGGGACGAGACAGGATGCAGTGGGACGGGACAGGATGCAGTGGGACGAGGAGGAAGCAGTGGGACGAGACAGGATGCAGTAGGACGAGACTGGATGCAGTGGGACGAGACAGGATGCAGTGGGACGAGACAGGATGCAGTGGGACGAGACAGGATGCAGTGGGACGAGACAGGATACAGTGGGACGAGACAGGATGCAGTGGGTCGAGACAGGATGCAGTGGGACGAGACAGGATGCAGTGGGTCGAGACAGGATGCAGTGGGACGAGACAGGAAGCAGTGGGACGAGACAGGAAGCAGTGGGACGAGACAGGATACAGTGGGACGAGACAGGTTGCAGTGGGACGAGACAGGAAGCAGTGGGACGAGACAGGAAGAAGTATGACGAGACAGGAAGCAGTGGGACGAGACAGGAAGCAGTATGACGAGACAGGAAGCAGTGTGACGAGACAGGAAGCAGTGGGGGCGAGACAGGAAGCAGTGGGACGAGACAGGATGCAGTAGGACGAGACAGGATGCAGTAGAACGAGACAGGATGCAGTGGATCGAGACAGGTAGTAGTGGGACGAGACGGGAAGCATTGTGACTAGACAGGAAGCAATGTTACGAGACAGGAAGCAATGTTACGAGACAGGAAGCAATGTTACGAGACAGGAAGCAATGTTACGAGACAGGAAGCAATGTTACGAGACAGGAAGCGATGTTACGAGACAGGAAGCAATGTTACGAGACAGGAAGCAATGTTACGAGACAGGAAGCAATGTTACGAGACAGGAAGCAATGTTACGAGGCAGGAAGCAATGTTACGAGGCAGGAAGCAATGTTACGAGACAGGAAGCAATGTTACGAGGCAGGAAGCAATGTTACGAGGCAGGAAGCAATGTTACGAGGCAGGAAGCAATGTTACGAGACAGGAAGCAATGTTACGAGACAGGAAGCAATGTTACGAGACAGGAAGCAATGTTACGAGACAGGAAGCAATGTTACGAGACAGGAAGCAATGTTACGAGGCAGGAAGCAATGTTACGAGACAGGAAGCAATGTTACGAGACAGGAAGCAATGTTACGAGGCAGGAAGCAATGTTACGAGACAGGAAGCAATGTTACGAGACAGGAAGCAATGTTACGAGACAGGAAGCAATGTTACGAGACAGGAAGCAATGTTACGAGACAGGAAGCAATGTTACGAGGCAGGAAGCAATGTTACGAGACAGGAAGCAATGTTACGAGACAGGAAGCAATGTTACGAGACAGGAAGCAATGTTACGAGACAGGAAGCAATGTTACGAGACAGGAAGCATGAAGATTAGACATTTTAGCACCAACACACACATGAATAAATAACAGAACTGATGTCACATTGCGTAGATTCACATCTTTTCTAGTTCTTTATGTATTTTTTCCTAGCCATTATCTCGTTTTTTTTATTCTTGCTCTTCTATCTACACCTCACCATTTTTCTTCCCTGTACCTTCTCTTCCTCTCATTCTACCAGTTATGCTTATCTTTACTTTCAAAGTTTCCTTATTGTCTTTTGTGTCTTTCTCATGACTTTGTAAAGATGGAACATGTGTCGGAAGCATCAAAAAAATTAGAGCGGATAGAAAGGATAATCTTGCCATTCCTTCTGACGTCTTCCTCGACTTAGACGTTGAATTGCACGACTAAGAAAATACTCTACATTGGACTCGAGAGAGAGAGAGAGAGAGAGAAAGACAGACAGACTCAGACAGAAACAGAGAGAGAGTGAGAGAAACACACACACACACACACACACACACACACTGGAGGACAGGAGGGTCAGGGGAGAAATAATAACGACATATAAAATACTGCGCGGAATAGACAAGGTGGACAAAGACAGGATGTTCCAGGGATGGGACACAGAAACAAGGGGTCACAGTTGGAAGTTGAAGACTCCTATGAGTCAAAGGGATGTTAGGAAGTATTTCGTCGGTCATAGAGTTGTCAGGAAGTGGAACAGCCTAGAAATTGACGTAGTGGAGGCAGGATCCGTACATAGTTTTAAGAAGAGGTTTGATAAAGCTCATGGAGTACGGAGAGGACCTAGTAGCAATTAGTGAAGAGGCGGGGCCAGGAGCTATGACTCGGTCCCTGCAATCACAAATAGGTGAGTACAAATAGTTGAGAGCGTGCGCGCACACACATTACACACACACACACACACCTGACGACACTGGAGGACAGAGATAGGGGGGGGACTTGATAACGACATACAAAATACTGAGAGGACTTGACAAGGTGGACAAAGACAGGATGTTCCAGAGATGGGACATAGCAACAAGGGGACACAGTTGGAAGTTGAAGACACAGATGAATCATAGGGATGTTACGAAGTATTTCTTCAGCCACAGAGTAGTCAGGAAGTGGAATAGTTTGGGAAGCAATGTAGTGGAAGCAGGATCCATACATAGCTTTAAGGATAGGTATGATAAAGCTCACGGTTCAGAGAGAGTGACCTAGTAGCGACCAGTGAAGAGGCGGGGCCAGGAGCTGGGACTCGACCCCTGAAACCTCAACTAGGTGAGTACAACTAGGTAAGTACAACTAGGTGAGTACACAGACACACACACACACACACACACACACACACACACACACACACACACACACACACACACACACACACACACAATCCCACCAAGTGCAAAGTCATGAAGATTGGGGAAGGGCAAAGTCTCAGTAGTAGTAACCAGTTACCAGTAACCAGTGTACCGTTGACTCAACGACCAACCGTCCCTGCCTGAGTCACTGTCTATTCATATTGAGCTGACCTGGCATTATTCAAAGACCCTCTATGGGTACGTGGGCGGCCAGGCAGTCAGTGTTACGAGAGGAGCAAGGAGACAAGGTAACGGCTGTGGGCTCTCTCCACATTATCTGTAAAATTATACGTACTACCAGCCTACGTGAGTATTTCTTTACCCAATCCACGATCGAACTCCCACATGATAAAAGAAGACCGCAGACGGAGTACAGTCTAGGGGGCCAGAGACTACAAACCTCACTCAAGGAAAAAGATCTTGGGGTGAGTATAACACCAGGCACATCTCCTGAAGCGCACATCAACCAAATAACTGCTGCAGCATATGGGCGCCTAGCAAACCTCAGAACAGCATTCCGACATCTTAATAAGGAATCATTCAGGACCCTGTACACCGTGTACGTTAGGCCCATATTGGAGTATGCGGCACCAGTTTGGAACCCACACCTAGCCAAGCACGTAAAGAAACTAGAGAAAGTGCAAAGGTTTGCAACAAGACTAGTCCCAGAGCTAAGAGGTATGTCCTACGAGGAGAGGTTAAGGGAAATCAACCTGACGACACTGGAGGACAGGAGAGATAGGGGGGACATGATAACGACATACAAAATACTGAGAGGAATTGACAAGGTGGACAAAGACAGGATGTTCCAGAGATTGGGCACAGTAACAAGGGGACACAGTTGGAAGTTGAAAACACAGATGAATCACAGGGATGTTAGGAAGTATTTCTTCAGCCACAGAGTAATCAGTAAGTGGAATAGTTTGGGAAGCGATGTAGTAGAGGCAGGATCCTTACATAGCTTTAAGCAGAGGTATGATAAAGCTCAAGGTTCAGGGAGAGTGACCTAGTAGCGACCAGTGAAGAGGCGGGGCCAGGAGCTCGGACTCGACCCCCGCAACCTCAACTAGGTGAGTACAACTAGGTGAGTACACGCAGGGCCAGGAGCTCGGACTCGACCCCTGCAACCTCAACTAGGTAAGTACAACTAGGTGAGTACACGCGGGGCCAGGAGCTGGGACTCGACCCCTGCAACCTCCACTAGGTGAGTACAACTAGGTGAGTACACGCGGGGCCAGGAGCTGGGACTCGACCCCTGCAACCTCAACTAGGTGAGTACAACTAGGTGAGTACACGCGGGGCCAGGAGCTGGGACTCGACCCCTGCAACCTCCACTAGGTGAGTACACGCGGGGCCAGGAGCTGGGACTCGACCCCTGCAACCTCCACTAGGTGAGTACACGCGGGGCCAGGAGCTGGGACTCGACCCCTGCAACCTCCACTAGGTGAGTACACGCGGGGCCAGGAGCTGGGACTCGACCCCTGCAACCTCCACTAGGTGAGTACACGCGGGGCCAGGAGCTGGGACTCGACCCCTGCAACCTGCACTAGGCGAGTACACACACAACGGACAGAATCGAGACAAAATAGCGACAGGTTATTGAAGTAATAGATTTATTGAAAATCTAGAAAATTTTCTGAAAATCTAAGTTAAAAAATATTGTACAGATTTTTATTATTCACAAAGAAAAAAACAACACATATTAACTTAACCCAACAATAAACAGTTTCGAGTACTATAACTTGAGTACTGCAACTTGAGTACTGCAACTTGAGTACTGCAACTTGAGTACTACAACTTGAGTACTGCAACTTGAGTACTGCAACTTGAGTACTGCAACTTGAGTACTGCAACTTGAGTACTGCAACTTGAGTACTGCAACTTGAGTACTGCAACTTGAGTACTGCAACTTGAGTACTGCAACTTGAGTACTGCAACTTGAGTACTGCAACTTGAGTACTGCAACTTGAGTACTGCAACTTGAGTACTGCAACTTG
Organism: Cherax quadricarinatus; assembly: GCF_038502225.1. NCBI lineage: Eukaryota > Metazoa > Arthropoda > Malacostraca > Decapoda > Parastacidae > Cherax > Cherax quadricarinatus. Next base: position 14,237,431 of record NC_091367.1, read on the forward strand.
AGTACTACAACTTGAGTACTGCAACTTGAGTACTGAAGGTCGTGACTTACAAACTTGTCACAGACACGTGAGAAACAGGACAGATAAGGATGGGTAAATTACACATTCCACGATTTTGAGAAAGTCTATAATGTGACACTTGTGCAACATTTGGTAATCTTTACTGAGGAAATGTTACGCCATCCAGTGGCTTCTTCAGTCTAATACAGAGAATAACATAGGAAGATGAGGAGTGTGAGATAATCAGACCCTCAACCTGAAAAGTACATTTCACTCCGTCTTGATGAATGTACATTTCTCAAGACTGGTGGACTGATCACATCTACTCCAAGCTGAGGGACTGATTACCTAGTATTCCTTTAGATCATCCTCTGTTATTCTCTGCATTGGACCGATGAAGCCACTGGCTGGCGTAACGTTTCCTCAACTTGCCAGTTTTCTAAGCCGTTTATATCACAAGATACTTGACAGAGTGACACACAGGACGCTGTCTGGTTAGAATTATAACTTTAATTTTTAATGGGGTGGACGGGTGAGCCAGCGGAAAGCCTCGGTCAGATGACCAAAAGCTCCAGTGGAGAGTCAGTCAGGAAACACTTGTCCTGTGTCTAGATAAATTTTTACCTAACCCAAACCTGGGTAAGGAGAAAAGAATTGGCGTGAATAAAAAACTAACTGATAAACGGAATATAGCCTCTATGAAAGACGAAGTATCATAGTGGATGGAGGAGAACTGAAGGAAATCAAACCAGGGAACGGGTAGGGGGTTGAACAAATGGCAAATGAGTTCTGAAGCTCACTGGCCAGTGTGTTAACCACTGGGCCACCTGGCTCTAATAAAATTCATCCAACTAGGTATGTTTCTATACACCATAGGAAGGTTAGCATGAGCCACTACTGTGGCCACTAATGCAGGTTTTTATATACGAATCCCACACCAATGTGGCTATGGCATGCTTTCCCATGAGCTTTAGGACACGCCATGGGTTCAAACTCCACCCGTTCCGTAGTTTGTTTGTAATCGTGCGTTAGAACTTAAGAAGTTACACAAGGGTATGATGATGATGCCGTCAAACTGGTGAAAAACTATTTTTTTATATTACAGTTCAGAACATTTACTGTAAGAAGTGTTTCTCCATAAGTAACTTCAGTAATTAATCCTAATGATGCCACTTTGATGAAACGTTTCTTTTACTAAATAAATGTCCTGAACTGTACAAAAATGTCCTATGCCACAAAGATCAATGTTGGGCTATATAATGTTCCTATTGTAAGTCAGTGACTTAAAGGAATTGACTTGTTCAAAGCATTATGAATAATTCTTCAATAAGGATGAGATTGAAGAGGATGAAGGAAGACTGCATGAACATATGGATATTCTGTTTTGTCAAATAGATGATTCCTGAAGTTCCATCCTTGCAAATAGATTAAATTAAGTTGGGAGACGGAGAAAGAAGGTCCAAGTATAGTATATGAAGTTCGTAGAACCGGAAAGAAACATCAAGAGATAATCCTAATACCCAAAATTGATCCCCAAAGCCTATATAAATATACTAACTCAGGCAGTACGACACAAGCTGAAGGAGGCGATACTTGTGCAACATTTTGGATTCTTTATTACGGGAAAGTTTCTCCAGCCAGTGGCTTCTTCAGTCCATTACAGAGAAGAACGGTGGAAGATGAGAGTGAATGTTGACAGAGACTCGTTCAAGACACTGTTTACCTCATATGTACGACGCAGTCTTGAGTTTGCAGCAAACTCGTCACGAAAAAAGACTCGACAAAGTTCAAGTAGTCCATTCAGAATAGTGCCTCAGCTGAGGAAAAAAATGAATTAAAAAAAGTGCTGGAGGAGCGAGGAAAAAGAGAAGTATTATCACATGTTAAATATTTAGAAGCACAGTCAAGCAGACAATGATATGATGTTAAGAAGGGAAATAAGAAGAGAAATTTTTGAAATTTTAACACTTAATATACCAACGGGGATCTTAGAATGCACTTCCTCAACAAGAGAGTGGTAAGGAAGTAGAACGAGTTGAGCAGAGTTTAAACAGAATATATATATTGATTTAAAGTAAGTTATGACAGAGAAATTTCATGTCGTTTGGTCAGGAAAAAAAAAAAAAGAGAAACGAAGACCTAGAGCTCACCCTTACCCCCCCTTCCCTACCATTTTCCCCGTAAAAAACAAATGTGATTAGAAAGAAGAGACAGACTGAGACAGACAGACAAAGAGAGAGAGAATACGAGAACGAGCCTTCCCCTCCTTCATAACTCAATTCCCGAGCCAGTCTTATCTCAGGCTTCGTGCTCAGAAAGCATAAACACAAGCGTGGATACCCGCCTCTCCACACCGAATTCTCTTAACGAACGGCGTTAGCCGGATTCTGCTGCCTTGCATCGCGACCGCGTCGTTCAGGGCCTCAGCCAGAGGCTCTCTTGACTCGCTTTTATTGGAATTATACGATTGCGGTGTAGCTTGTATGTAGGTCTAGAGGTAACATTGTTTTGATTGTATGGCACCAATGTTGAAGTAACATTGTTTTTATTGTTGCTAAAACCAGTGTTGAGGTAATATTTATATTGTTTCTGGAACCTGTGCTGAGGTAATATTTATATTGTTTCTGGAACTTGTGTTGAGGTAACATTGTTAGTGTTTGGTACCAGTGTTAAGGTAACACTGTTTTAATTGTTGGAATCAGTGTTGAGGTAACATTGTTGTTAGTTTTTGGGACCAGTGTTGAGGTAACATTGTTTTTAGCGTTGCTGGAACCAGTAATAACATTAATAGTGTTTGTGACCAATGGTGAGGTAACAACTTTGTTTTGGCAACTCACTGTCTTAATCGTTAACATTTCGTTTGTTGGAGGCCATCTGGATACCAACACATACCACTACCTCCTCCTCTACCTCCTATTCCTCCACCTACTCCTCCTCGACCATGACTTTTAAAGAGGTGGACCGGTAAGCCAGCGGAAGTCCTCGGTCAGATGACCAAAAGCTCGGGGTTATCATATGACTAAGACCTGCGTCAGGAAACACTTGTCCTGTTTCCTGACAAACCTCGTCCACATTGATTGATGAATAACACACGTGTGCAACACGCTGGTATCTTTATTTCCAAAACATTTAGCCTACACACTGGGTTTCTTCAGTCGAATACAGAGAAGACTTACAGAAGCATGGTGGGATGTAATGATGCCATCAGTCCATCAGCAGTCCAGTAGTAGTCCTTGAAGTGGTCAGTCCTTCAGCCTCGAGAAGTGTCCAGCTTCGTGTGTCTGGTTCAGTTATCGTGATTTACTCCTCCTCCTCCTCCTAATCCTCTTCCCTTTGCATCTATTCTTCCTCTCCCTCCACTCATCCTTCTCAGTCTTCAGTTCTCTTAGTCCTACTATTTTTCCGTCTTCCATTTCGTTATACAATTCTTACTCCTGATGTCGCTCTTCATAGCCTTTCTTCTCCCCACATTATTTCTGTCTTCCTCTTCGCATTATTCATCAAACTCCCGTCTTGGATGCTCATAATCCTCCTCCTAGTTATTCTCTTTTACTTTGTCTTCTTCATCCTTCGAGTCTCGCTTAGTCTCTTCTTTCTATTAGTCTTCATCTTCCTTTACTTCGTCTTCTCCTTCCTCATCTTCTTTCTCCTATTTACCTTTCTGTTTCTCCAGATCACGTTTTACAGACCTTTATGGTGCCAGGCAACTGAAATTTGTATGTATCTGTAGTGTGACACCTTGTATCTGTAGTGTGACACCTTGTATCTGTAGTGTGAACCCTTGCATTAGTAGGGTGACACCTTGTATCTGTAGTGTGACACCTTGTATCAGTCGTGTGAGCCCTTGCATTAGCAGTGTGACACCTTGCATCTGTAGTGTGAACCCTTGTATTAGTAGTGTGACACCTTGTATCTATTGTGACACCTTGTATCAGTAGTGTGACACCTTGTATCAGTAGTGTGACATCTTGCATCAGTAGTGTGACACCTTGTATCAGTATTGTGGCATCTGATATCAGTAGTGTGACATCTTGTATCAGTAGTGTGAACCCTTGTATCAGTAGTGTAAGCCCTTGTATCAGTAGTGTGACACCTTGTATCACTAGTGTGACACCTTGTATCACTAGTGTGACACCCTGTATCACTAGTGTGACACCTTCTATCAGTAGTGTGACACCTTCTATCATTAGTGTGACACCTTGCATCAGCAGGGTGGCACTTTGTATCAGTAGTGTGACACCTTGTATCAGTAGTGTAACACTTTGTTTCAGTAGTTTGACACACTGTATCAGTAGTGTGACACACTGTATCAGTAGTGTGACACACTGTATCAGTAGTGTGACACACTGTATCAGTAGTGTGACACACTGTATCACTAGTGTGACACCTTCTATCAGTAGTGTGACACCCTGCATCAGCAGGGTGGCACTTTGTATCAGTAGTGTGACACCTTGTATCAGTAGTGTGACACACTGTATCAGTAGTGTGACACACTGTATCAGTAGTGTTACACACTGTATCAATAGTGTGACACACTGTATCAGTAGTGTGACACCTTGTATCAGTAGTGTGACACACTGTATCAGTAGTGTGAAACACTGTATCAGTAGTGTGACACACAGTATCAGTAGTGTGACACCTTGTATCACTAGTGTGACACCCTGTATCACTAGTGTGACACCTTCTATCAGTAGTGTGACACCTTCTATCATTAGTGTGACACCTTGCATCAGCAGGGTGGCACTTTGTATCAGTAGTGTGACACCTTGTATCAGTAGTGTAACACTTTGTTTCAGTAGTTTGACACACTGTATCAGTAGTGTGACACACTGTATCAGTAGTGTGACACACTGTATCAGTAGTGTGACACACTGTATCAGTAGTGTGACACCTTCTATCAGTAGTGTGACACCCTGCATCAGCAGGGTGGCACTTTGTATCAGTAGTGTGACACCTTGTATCAGTAGTGTGACACACTGTATCAGTAGTGTGACACACTGTATCAGTAGTGTTACACACTGTATCAATAGTGTGACACTGTATCAGTAGTGTGACACCTTGTATCAGTAGTGTGACACACTGTATCAGTAGTGTGAAACACTGTATCAGTAGTGTGACACACTGTATCAGTAGTGTGACACCTTGTATCAGTAGTGTGACACACTGTATCAGTAGTGTGACACACTGTATCAGTAGTGTGACACACTGTATCAGTAGTGTGACCTTGTATCAGTAGTGTGACACTTTGTATCAGTAGTGTGACACACTGTATCAGTAGTGTGACACTTTGTATCAGTAGTGTGACACACTGTATCAGTAGTGTGACACACTGTATCAGTAGTGTGACACACTGTATCAGTAGTGTGACACCTTCTATCAGTAGTGTGACACCTTCTATCAGTAGTGTGACACCTTCTATCAGTAGTGTGACACCTTCTATCAGTAGTGTGACACGTTGCATCAGCAGGGTGGCACTTTGTATCAGTAGTGTGACACTTTGTATCAGTAGTGTGACACTGTATCAGTAGTGTGACACTATCAGTAGTGTGACACTATCAGTAGTGTGACACACTGTATCAGTAGTGTGACACACTGTATCAGTAGTGTGACACACTGTATCAGTAGTGTGACACACTGTATCAGTAGTGTGACACTGTATCAGTAGTGTGACACACTGTATCAGTAGTGTGACACACTGTATCAGTAGTGTGACACACTGTATCAGTAGTGTGACACACTGTATCAGTAGTGTGGCACACTGTATCAGTAGTGTGACACACTGTATCAGTAGTGTGACACACTGTATCAGTAGTGTGACACACTGTATCAGTAGTGTGACACACTGTATCAGTAGTGTGACACACTGTATCAGTAGTGTGACACACTGTATCAGTAGTGTGACACACTGTATCAGTAGTGTGACACACTGTATCAGTAGTGTGACACACTGTATCAGTAGTGTGACACACTGTATCAGTAGTGTGACACACTGTATCAGTAGTGTGACACACTGTATCAGTAGTGTGACACACTGTATCAGTAGTGTGGCACACTGTATCAGTAGTGTGGCACACTATATCAGTAGTGTGACACTGTATCAGTAGTGTGACACACTGTATCAGTAGTGTGACACACTGTATCAGTAGTGTGGCACACTGTATCAGTAGTGTGACACACTGTATCAGTAGTGTGACACACTGTATCAGTAGTGTGACACTTGTCTGTCTGTTACATGTCTGTCACAATTTTGCTCATTAAGTATTTTTCCAAAACTATAAATCCCTGTGTTGAAGATGGATATATAGTTAATCAATTAGAGAGTACGAATTAGGAGAGACTCTGAATGCTAGGTGATTAGCGACGGTTGTCAAGGAGATTAAACCTCTTTGAGTGTAGTTTCCACATCATTAACCTTAATTACAGAAACTCTGGAGTCGTTAGGAAGATCAGGATAGGTTGATGCAGTGGTCGGAGAAGTGGCAGATACAGTTTAATGTAGACAATTGTAAATAACTAAAAGAAAGCACAATACCGTGAATGGAACAATACACGAGTAACCCGCACATAGAAGAGAGGAGCTTACGATGACGTTTCGGTCTGACTTGGACCATTTACAAATTCACACTAACGAGAAGGAGAGAAGGAGGGAGTATTTGGCTGACTCCACTACCACTACTATTACTACTGTCTCCACCGCTCTCTCTCTTGCTCCCGTCCATGTCTGCTGGCCTATATACACTCCCCTCCTTCCTCCTTTCTGTTAGTGTGACATTGTAAATGGTCCAAGTCGGACCGAAACGTCGTCGTAAGCTCCTCATTTCTATGTGTGGGTTATATGTGTATGGATAATTGTAAGATTAAGCCTGGGAAAAGAAAATAATCATGGCATGTATAAATTGAAAAATATACTTCTCAATCACTCTGAATGCGAAAAAGATTTAGCTCTGGTTAGTAGTAATATAAAGCAAAAACAACAGCGTACCTGTGATCGCAATAAAACTAACAGAATTCTTGGCTTCATATCAAGAGATATAAATAACAGGAGTCCTCAGATTATTCTTCAGCTTTATAAATCCTTGCTAAGGCATCGTTTAACTCATGCTGGGCAGTTCTCCTCACCGTATTATAGGAGAGACATAAATACTCTGCAAAAGATAGAGAAGGATGGTAAAGTTGATCCCATGTATTAGAAATCTTCCCTACGAGGATAGACGGAGGGCAATGAATCTGCCTTCTCTGGAAAGGCGTAGAATTAAGGGGATATGATTGAGGTGTATAAATAGCTGACTGGAATAAATAAAGGAGATATAAATAACGCCCTAAAAATATGTAACCAAGTCAGGACTCGCAGCAATGGATTCAAGGTAGAAAATTCTAGCCCTCATTCCATGCATTGGATTATTTATACTGGCTTGACAAACCTCCTGATGGTATAGAAAACCGTCAAGTTGAAGAATGAGATAACAGCGCGTCATTTGAGAATTTTTGTTACGGAAACGTTTCGCCAGCCAGTAGTTTCTTCAGTCTATTATAGGGAAGAACAGTGGAAGATGTTGAAGAGTTTGAGGTAATCAGTCCTTCAGCCTGGAGTCGATGTGTACAGTCCATCAATTCTTTCAAGACTGAGCACATTGATTCCAGGCTGAAGGACTGATTATCTCATACTCCATCTGATCATCAGCCATTCTTCCCTGTATTGGACAAAGGAAGTGTTGCACAAGTGTCAAATTCTTCATGTGTACGACCGTATTCGACCAGTGTTAAGTGTCTGCCACCAGCCAGGTGGACAAGCATTGCCTCAACTCAGCTGAGGGAGCGGGCAGCCTCTTACACAACTGGTTGGTGTTTGAACTGGGACAAATACTGAAGCTGGGATTCCTATAGCAGTGAAAGGAACCTCAGTTCTCACGGTAATTCACCTGAACTCAAGAAATCGTAATGTCACTATTGCAGATTAATCACGGACTCGCATGACCTGGGTTCAAATCGCCACCTGTTCCATGGCTTAATTTATCTGCAGTTATCTTCCTCTCTCCTCCACCCTGCCCTTACTACACATCTCATCCACTCTTTCCATCCTCTTCTCCTCTCCACACCTTCCCTCCACCCCTTCTTCCACCTTTTATTTTGATCCATTTCCTCCACTCATCCCTTCTGTTCCTCTCCGCCACTCCTATTGATTCATCTCTTTCATTCCTATCCTATTCTCACTTCTAATTCTCACTTCCTCTTGTATCCCTCATCTTCACTCCTACTTCCAATCCGCTTTTTTTGCCCACCTTTCTCCCCACCCATCTTCCACCCCATCGTTCTCCTTTTTCTCCCTCACCCTTCTTTTCTTCGTTTCCTCCACTCCTACCCTTCACCCAACGTCTAGGCTGAGGGACTGATCACCTCAAAATTACTACTTTACCTCAAGCTATATAATCACCCGCATTTAACTGAAGAAACCCACCGAACGGGCGAAACGTTTCAGCAATAAACACAAGTGGCACACGGGTGTCTTAGTCATCATCCAGCAATCCATTACGTATCCAGGAAGTCTGGATTATTAATCCATAATACTCTGTAATCTTCAACAGTCTTAAACAGTCATCCTCATCCTCCAACAATTTCCCGTAATTTCACGAAGAATTTAATACAATTTCCTACAGACTCCAATAGTTTTGCGCATTTTTTCTCAATCTTTTTAAAATCTCTGATTTTTTTTATAACCTACAACAATTTATTATTACATTTAAAAACCAATCAGTCGAAAGATATGTCTAAAGCAAGTTGGATTTTGTGCTCTTAACGCCAGTAACCTGACTGGTCAGGTTATGGACAGGGCCGGGGGGACGTTGACCCCCGGAACATTCTCCAGGTAGACTCCAGGAACACTTCAGATAGGCTCCTGGCAGACTCTAGGTAGCCTCCAAGTAGACTCCAGGTAGCTTCCAAGCAGACTCCAGGTAGCTTCCAAGTACTCCAGGTAGCTTCCAAGTAGACTCCAGGTAGCCTCCAAGTAGACTCCAGGTAGCCTCAAAGTAGACTCCAGGTAGCCTCCAAGCAGACTCCAGGTAGCTTCCAAGTACTCCAGGTAGCTTCCAAGTAGACTCCAGGTAGCCTTCAAGTAGACTCCAGGTAACCTCCAAGTAGACTCCAGGTAGCCTCCAAGCAGACTCCAGGTAGCCTCCAAGCAGACTCCAGGTAGCCTCCAAGTAGATTCCAGGTAGCCTCCAAGCAGACTCCAGGTAGGTACATCTCCAATTAGATTTTATTCTTTTGCAGTCTCCTTGATGCAACAGTCACTAACAATCTTCTTGACGCAACAATCAACAATCTGACACAACAATCACCAACAATCTTGAACACAATGTTATAACACCGACCAGTTGAAGGAAGAATTTAGACACGTGCAACAACTGGCTATCTTATTTTCGTAGACGTTTCGCCAGCCAGCTCCCTCATTCACTCTTCTATGTTAGTTGTGACTTTGTAAATGGTCCAAGTCGGACCGAAACGTCGTGGTAAGCTCTTCTCTCCTATGTGCGGGTTATTTGTGTATTGTTCCAGTCACGGTATTGTGCCTTTTTGTTATTTAGCGGCTTCAACAGGCCAGTACAGTGACAGAAACAGAAGACTGAAGACTTATCCAGGATGAGGGACTGATGTCCCCATCTTCTACCTAGAGGATGAGGAGGTCAGTCCCTCAGCCCAGCTGCAGGTGTTCAACACACCCAGTGTTCCCAACACTGACGACCCCTCCAACACGAATGAAGGCTCACCAATATGTAAAGAGGATTTATGGGCTACTGGAACGTGCTTGTGTGGCAAGAGGGACACAGGCAGACGTAGGATCGATTCTCCACCACCCAGTGCTGAAATGAGCCGTACGGCTTAAGCGCTTCGTATGAAGAGGCACAAAGAAACAAAAGCATAAAAATAATAAACATAATGAAATAATAATAATAATAATAATAATAATAATAATAATAATAATAATAATAATAATACCCACAAAAGAGGAAGTAACGAAATAAACGAAATAAAAATTAACTGCAACAGAGATGAACAAAAAACTAAATAAATTTGGGGAGACAGCAAGATTAACCAAACAAACCAGCACAACACAAACCCAAAGTTAAGAGCTGACTAGAGAAACAAACAAAAAAAACAATAATACATTAGCAAAGACAGGTAACAAAAAAATAAGAATAAAATCAACAAAGAGAGAAGCACGAACAAAACTAATTAATCTTACAATTTCCCGAAATTAAATCTTGTCGTTAATGATGCTGAGAACTGCCAATCAAGAAGCTATAATCTCCATGACAACCCTCGCTAATCATCCGATATTCACCTTCTCCATAATTATTATCCTCTGTTTGTGAGGTTTTTTAACCATTTTTTTCATACCGGGGATGAAATTGTGACAGACATGTACACATGCAAATATATAAGCGTTTATGTAGACTTACACAAATATACACAGATAAATATATTGATAAACAGAATTGTGCAAAGATTTGTGATATATATATATATGTCGTGCCGAATGGGTAAAACTTGCGATTTTGGCTTAAACAGCAACGCTCCTCTTGCCGAATAAGGCAAGTGAAAATTTGTGTATAATAATTTCGCAAAAATTATCCTGAACTTAACGAGAAAAAATATATTTCATTGTTGAAGATTGAGACACTTATGCAGCATATGGGAATCTTTATTCAGGAAACGTTTCGCCACACAGTGGCTTCATCAGTCCAATACAAACAGGAAGGCGTAAGGAGAGGAGGAGTATGAGGTAATCAGTCCCTCAGCCTGGAGTCGATGTGTTCAGTCCATCAATCTTGTAGAATGTACAGCATAGGGCCGTAGACGTGGCTTATATACTGTAGTGAGGTGAGGTGAAGCAGGTGGAGGCGGGGTCATAGTGGTACCATCCACTAGTCGAAGTAGGTCTTCGTCCAAAGGTTGAACAAGTGTTGAAGAATTCTTTGTAACAAGATCCCATGATGCTGCAGTGTCTGACAGTTGTGATGAATGGTTTGAAAAACCGACAAGTTGAAGATTGAGACACTTATGCAGCATATGGGAATCTTTATTCAGGAAACGTTTCGCCACACAGTGGCTTCATCAGTCTAATACAAAGAGGAAGGCGTAAGGAGAGGAGGAGTACCACTATGACCCCGCCTCCGCCTGCTTCACCTCACCTCACTACAATATATAAGCCACGTCTACGGCCCTATGCTGTACATTCTACAAGACTGATGGACTGAACACATCGACTCCAGGCTGAGGGACTGATTACCTCATACTCCTCCTCTCCTTACGCCTTCCTCTTTGTATTGGACTGATGAAGCCACTGTGTGGCGAAACGTTTCATGAATAAAGATTCCCATATGCTGCATAAGTGTCTCAGTCTTCAACTTGTCGGTTTTTCAAACCATTCATCACATATTTCATTGTGTTTGTTTATTATTAAATTGTAAACTTATCTAAAATATATTTACTTTGATTAGGCTAAATTAAATAGCACTTGATAGAATAACGTTAGGCAACTTTTCTAAGGTTCCTTTGGTACAAAATTATTATTTTTTACATTAACATAAATGAAAAAATATATATCTTTAAACGTATAAGAATTTTATTTAGAAAGGACATCATTTTAAAGGAGTTCTTGCTAATAGACCAATTTTTACCTATATATATATATATATATATATATATATATATATATATATATATATATATATATATATATATATATATATATATATGGTAATCTCTCGTGCCCGGTGTTGGACACGTAAGCCTCGTAGTAGTGCCGCAAAAGTGTATTATTCAAGAGTGCGTGTGACAAACTAAATGTTGACGAGGGAATATCCTGAGCATTGCTCTCCTCTTGCAAACATAGGAAGGTTATTATAGATACCTTCTCATATTGACACGTGAGCAAATAATTCCAATTGCAATTTATGTCGGGTCCACACTGCTGATACAAGGTATAACACTGATACAAGGTGTCACACTGATACAAGGTGTCACACTGATACAAGGTGTCACACTGATACAAGGTGTCACACTGCAGATGCAAGGTGTCACACTACTGATACAAGGTGTCACACTACTGATACAAGGTGTCACACTACTGATACAAGGTGTCACACTACTGATACAAGGTGTCACACTACAGATACAAGGTGTCACATTACTGATATAAGGTGTCACACTACTGATACAAGGTGTCACACTACTGATACAAGGTGTCACACTACTGATACAAGGTGTCACACTACTGATACAAGGTGTCACACTACTGATACAAGGTGTCACACTACAGATACAAGGTGTCCCATTACTGATATAAGGTGTCACACTACTGATACAAGGTGTCACACTACTGATACAAGGTGTCACACTACTGATACAAGGTGTCACATTACAGATACAAAGTGTCACACTAAAGATACAAGGTATCAGCACAAGCTTCAGGTACGTGGCACCATACTTACAACAGAAAGATCTTTAAAATATAATCGAAGGCAACAGGAAGATAAACAGGAAAATGATGAAGATTAGAGAATGGACGAGAACGAACAGTAAAAGGAAGAAGACAAGCGGGAGGATGATGATCAGGAGAACTTAAGAGAAGTTAGGAAGAATGACTGGGTAGAATAGAAGACTATGAGAAGGAGGAGTAGGAAGAGTAAGACTAAGAGAAAGAGGACATGGAGAAGTAGGACTAAAAAAATAGTCGGAGAATATTAAGAAGGAAGAAGTATATGTTGGGAATTAATAATTTCTCATCAAATTTTCACCTCAGCATTGGTTCAAAAAAATATATTATTTCCTCAGCATTTGTCCTAAACAACAATAACAATGTTACCTCAGCACTGGTCCCAAATAATAATCTCAATGGTCCAAGTCGGACCGAAACATCGTCATAAGCACCTCTCTCCTATGTGCGGGATATTTGTATATTGGTCCTAAATAACGGAAAATGTTACGTTACCTCAGCATTGGTCCCAAACACTAACAGCAATGTTTCCTCAACACTGGTTCCAGAAACAATAAAAACAATGTTATCTCAACACTGGTTCCAGCAACAATAAAAACAATGTTACTTCAACATTGGTGCCATGCAATCAAAACAATGTTACCTCGAGACCTACATACAAGCTACACCGCAATCGTATAATTCCAATAAAAGCGAGTCAAGAGAGCCTCTGGCTGAGGCCCTGAACGACGCGGTCGCGATGCAAGGCAGCAGAATCCGGCTAACGCCGTTCGTTAAGAGAACTCGGTGTGGAAAGGCGGGTATCCACGCTTGTGTTTATGCTTTCTGAGCACGAAGCCTGAGATAAGACTGGCTCGGGAATTGAGTTATGAAGGAGGGGAAGGCTCGTTCTCGTATTCTCTCTCATTGTCTGTCTGTCACTCCTCGTCTCTGTAATCACGCAGTTGTTTTTATCTTTGCGAGTGTGAGGGGAAAATGGTAGAGGAAAAGTTGAGCTTTAGCTCTTGAGGATGCAGTTCCCAGTCCGCTTCCACTTTTGAGAGCGGTTTCAGGCGTTTTTCTTACGTATTTAAATTTTTAGTCGCAATATGCTTATAAATAACACGGTTGACCGAGTATTGTGTAGGAACACACAAATCATCCAGATTTACACGGATATTGCTTCAAATAAAGTAAGATTTTTGCTCACTTTCTCTCATTCCACAAAATAGTATAAAAATTTCTCTGTCCGTAAAGCTCTGATATCCATGCTGCTCGTTTAAATTTGAAATTTTCAATTATTTCCTCTCATTTCCTCCTGAATGGATTTTTTTGGGACTTTCTCGAGTTTCTACTTCGTGTTTAACTATGTGATAGTTTATCATAAATATAATTATAGTACGAAGCTGCAATACCTACAAGCAAAGATATTGATAGTGGTGAGATGGTGAGACAGAAGTTGATAAGACATTATTATTTTATTAACACATCGGCCGTTTCCCACCAAGGCAGGTGGCCTGAAAAAGAAAAACTTTCACCATCATTTACTCCATTACTGTTTTTCCAGAGGCGCGCTTGCACTACAGTTATAAAACATTAACACTGTACTTCCCATCTCCAGGACTCAAGACATATATGCAACAATTCATTCAATTTAGATACACAAGTGCTGCACTTGTGTTTAAGTTACGTAATGTTTGTCAGGAAACACTTGTTCCTGACGCGGGTCATACGATGACCAACAGCTGCAGCTTTGGGTCATCTGACCGAGTCCTTCCGCTCGCTTAACAGTCCACACCTTTAAAAATTATGGTTATAATTATAACTATTAAATAACTGCTTATGCCTAACTCATCATTACTTGATCTATAAGGATTAACTCCAATCGAAAAGTGCAGCTAACTGCAGTGCATATTCTTCTGTAGTGAAGTATAGTGGGAGAGAAAGCTACGGGTTTGTCCACACATGTATATGGATGCGGATATGTCTCTCGCACCGATAACAACAGCGCCGGAAACGGTGACAGAAATGAGTTGTAACTAGATCCGTTACTGATAACGATTCGCCCACGCAGAAGGTGCAGTGGTGTAACAGAATTTGAATATTAGATGTAATCTTTAACACAACTAATTTGACTCTGCACCTCGCTACGTTTGTGAATCCAGGTTTCTCTTACACGAGAGAGCCCGCTGCTATCACGCACTGTTATCACCCACTGTTATCATTGTGCCGATATTTTATATCATCTCTCTCCAACATCAACGACGCTTGTGAAGTACATCACAGAAGAGCATCGCATCACAGGATTCTTTGGTGGGTTCGGATAAGATTTGAGGCAATTGGGTGGGTGGGAATTGTTGGTTTGGAGAAGAACATGCCTAGTATGGACCACGTCTTCCACAGTGTTCCTCGATTCTTATGTTCTTATTGAGTGGCCCAGGGCAACCATAATTACCCGAGATAAAGACAAAAACAGCAGAAAAAGCCTGTTATTGCCTCTCCCAGAACCAGAGATGTTTCCAGCTATAACAGTAGATGGTATGGCCATAACAAGACTTTTAGATGATAGAAACACAAAGTTTTACATGTTACAGAAGCGAAATTTTGAAGAAATAGTATCTCCAGTTACTGCTATTATGCTTTAAGTATCTACAAATTTCCAGTTGGCGGGACCCTCAGCTCCTAACAATGTATACACTGTGAGGTGACTCTCAGTGTATGTACACAGAGTCACTTCACTAGTCTCCTTCACTTTCACTATTAAACCACCACAACCACCCTCACTATCACTAATACAACCACCACGACAGCCACCCTCACCATCCTATCCTTCCTGACACAACCACCATAACAACCAACCTATCACTTCTGACACAACCACCAAAATATTTACCACCAAAAGTCATCACATGTGTGATGTAAAGAATTTGGAACACCGCCAAGTTGAAGACTGGGACACTTGAGCTACAACTGGGAATCTTTACTGAGGAAACGTATCGCCAACAAGTGGCTTCTTGAGTCCAATACATTGACGAACGGTGGAAGATGAGGAGTTTGAAGGACTGATTACCTCAAACTCCTCATCATTTTTCACCGTTCTTTGTACTGGACTGAAGAAGGTACTGGCTGGCGAAACGTTTCCTCAACCATCAATGGTAACCCAACCACAAACACACTCAGCATCGCTTCTAATACAACCACTACAACTACCACCCTTACTATAACTACTGTCACGACAATAACATCCACCTTCACCATCAATAACTCACCACCACAACAATCACCCTCACTACCACTACTAACACAATCCCCACAATATTTACCCCCAACAACCATCTTCTACAAGCCCTTGTTTTAGGATTTAGCACAAAGAAAAAACCTTAACACCATTGGTTAATCTTCTTGATAACGCCACATGAAACTCAGGAGCCATAATGAACCCAGAATTACCCAGAGGTCAACAATATGACCCTGGAATTACCCAAAGGTCAACAACATGACTCTGGAATTACCCAAAGATCAACAATACCTCGCGAGTTCGAATAATTACAGGAGATAACCTAGGTCAACAATATTTGCACGCACATTACAGCTCTCGTAAAATTCAAAGGATGCGGATCATCAGTGGATGTAATACTCACTACAGACTATCAGTGGATGTAATACTCACTACAGACTATCAGTGGATGTAATACTCACTACAGACTATCAGTGGATGTAATACTCACTACAGACTATCAGTGGATGTAATACTCACTACAGATTATCAGTGGATGTAATACTCACTACAGAATATCAGTGGATGTAATACTACATACTATCAGATGTAATACTCACTACAGACTATCAGTGGATGTAATACTCACTACAGACTATCAGTGGATGTAATACTCACTACAGACTATCAGTGGATGTAATACTCACTACAGACTATCAGTGGATGTAATACTCACTACAGACTATCAGTGGATGTAATACTCACTACAGACTATCAGTGGATGTAATACTCACTACAGACTATCAGTGGATGTAATACTCACTACAGACTATCAGTGGATGTAATACTCACTACAGACTATCAGTGGATGTAATACTCACTACAGACTATCAGTGGATGTAATACTCACTACAGACTATCAGTGGATGTAATACTCACTACAGACTATCAGTGGATGTAATACTCACTACAGACTATCAGTGGATGTAATACTCACTACAGACTATCAGTGGATGTAATACTCAGTACAGACTATCAGTGGATGTAATACTCACTACAGACTATCAGTGGATGTAATACTCACTACAGATTATCAGTGGATGTAATACTCACTACAGAATATCAGTGGATGTAATACTACATACTATCAGATGTAATACCCTATCTCCTAATAGTATGTTTATTTTCCCCTTATAATCTACCTTATCCATAACTAATTTCACATTTGCTTTGTTTCGTAAGATAAAGTCTAGGATCTTTCCCTAATTCTTGGTATAACTTAACAAATCTTTGAGGACAATTGTGTTGCAGAGGTATGAGCGAAGATCAGATCTCTGCAAAAATTGTGTTGCAACAATTGTGTTGCAGAGGACAATTGTATTACAGAAGTTTGAGCGAAGTAAAGATCTCTGCAACACAGTTGTTCTCAAAGATTTAAGTTACACCAAGATTTAAGGAAAGATCCTAGACTTCAACTTACGAAATCAGACAGAGCAAATGCCATAGTAATTATGGTCAAGGTAGATTATAGGGTAAAAAGAAGAAAAGAGAACTGACGTGCCCCTTATGATAGTCAAAACATTGTCGTTAAGAAAACTTACAAAGTACATCTCAGTGTTCTTGACTTCAGTCCCTTGTTTAGGTAAGACACATATGCAACAGTTAGGTATCTTTATTTCGAAACGTTTCGCCTACACAGTAGGCTTCTTCAGTCGAGTACAGAAAAGTTGATAGAAGCAGAAGAGACTTGAAGACGATGTAATCAGTCCATCACCCATTGTCTGGAATAATTATTCCAGACAATGGAATATTATTCCAGACAATGGAACAATACTCTTCTCCAGACTGAGGGACTGACCACCTCAAAACTTTAAGGGTGATGGACTGATTACATCGTCTTCAAGTATCTTCTGCTTCTATCAACTTTTCTGTAGTCGACTGAAGAAGCCTACTGTGTAGGCGAAACGTTTCGAAATAAAGATACCTAACTGTTGCATATGTGTCTTACCTAACAACCTGTCGGTATTTTAAACCATTTTATTGTTCACTTCAGTCCCTTACTAGGGGCAGTAAAGAGGTTTATCATAAAACCTCATAAAATATTTACTGGTTTAAACTTATTACCTTTCCCTGAAACTCAGTCAATTCTTCACAAAATGAGTTCCATTTCTGCCACTGAGTTGGATGTGAATGAGATTGCATGAGAACGAGAGAGCAGGCAGGCGGATGGTCGCTCGGGTGGGCGAGTGGGTGGGCGGGCGAGTGGGTGGGCGGGCGGGCGAGTGGGTGGGCGAGAAAGCATGTGGTGAGCTTTATACACACACAGCAGTCATAAATAAAAGATACACCCATATCTTGTTTGTTATTGTTTTAAAACACCGGAATGAACACTGGAATAAACAATTTGTTTGATCTTCTCGTGTCTGTATACCTGTTTATCTCCCTCCCAGCCTCCCTTCACTTACCCCTTTCCTTTCCTCCCTCCATCCCCTTCCTTATTCTCTCTCTCTCTCTCTCTCTCTCTCTCTCTCTCTCTCTCTCTCTCTCTCTCTCTCTCTCTCTCTCTCTCTCTCTCTCTCTCCCTCTCCCTCTCTCCCTCTCCCTCTCTCTCTCTCTCTCTCTCTCTCCCTCTCTCTCTTCCCTCCCTCTCTTCCCTCCCTCTCTCTTCCCTCCCTCTCTCTTCCCTCCCTCTCTCTTCCCTCCCTCTCTCTTCCCTCCCTCTCTCTTCCCTCCTCTCTCTTCCCTCCCTCTCTCTTCCCTCCCTCTCTCTTCCCTCCCTCTCTCTTCCCTCCCTCTCTCTTCCCTCCCTCTCTCTTCCCTCCCTCTCTCTTCCCTCCCTCTCTCTTCCCTCCCTCTCTCTTCCCTCCCTCTCTCTTCCCTCCCTCTCTCTCTCTCCTCTCTCTCTCTTCCCTCTCTCTCTCTCTCTCTCTTCCCTCTCTCTCTTCCCTCTCTCTCTCTCTCTCTTCCCTCCCTCTCTCTCTTCCCTCTCTCTCTCTTCCCTCTCTCTTCCCTCCCTCTCTCTCTTCCCTCTCTCTCTCGTCCCTCTCTCTTCCCTCTCTCTCTCTTCCCTCCCTCTCTCTTCCCTCCCTCTCTCTCCCTCCCTCTCTCTCCCTCCCTCTCTTCCCTCCCTCCCTCTCTCTCGTCCCTCTCTCTCTCTTCCCTCTCTCTTCCCTCTCTCTCTCTCTTCCCTCTCTCTCTCTCTCTCTCTCTCTTCCCTCTCTCTTCCCTCTCTCTCTCTCTCTCTCTTCCCTCTCTCTCTTCCCTCTCTCTCTTCCCTCTCTCTCTCTTCCCTCCCTCTCTCTTCCCTCCCTCTCTCTCCCTCCCTCTCTCTCCCTCCCTCTCTTCCCTCCCTCCCTCTCTCTCTCTCTCTCTCTCTCTCTCTCTCTCTCTCTCTCTCTCTCTCTCTCTCTCTCTCTCTCTCTCTCTCACTCGGCCATGAGTCGACTGTCACCAAGGGATACATTCCATCAGCATATGTTGGCTCGTCACTGCACCAGCTGTCATACATCTCTGCTTCTTCAGACGTTCTTCTGTATACGTTCTCTAGTCATTCTGCACTTGTTTGTGTGTCTGGATGTCTGTGTTTACATCCTCCTCTTCCTCTCTTCTTCCTCCTCCCTCTCTAACTATTTTGATTCCTAAAAGTCATTAGCACCAGTTTTTGGGTCAATTAGATACTCTCAGTCAAAATGACTTAAATCCTTAGAGCAAAAACTCTCAGTGAACTCAGATATAAACACCAACAGACACACGTCTTGCTGTATATGCACAGAGATATGTGCTTCTCTGTGTAGGTAAACTGAGAAGCATACATCTCTGTGTACACACACAAAAACATTTCCTTGCATAAACAAAAGAATTTAAAAAAAAAGCTGTATTTTTAATCAACTCATACGGGATGCCAGTGTCTCAAATTTTATAACAAAATGTACTGGGGGATCTTAATGGATTAACCAGACAATAACAACTCCTCCTAAATTGTTTACTGCTGATGTTTGAGGATAGGGGGGGGGGTTGGAGGGGAAGACACCTGTCACCTTTCACCGAACACTTAGACAGTCTTCCGCATTAGGTTTGCGAGGCACTGTGTAAGTTCACCGGTACTGAAGCCTCGTGATCATAGCACATCAGGACACAGAAGGTTGTGAGGCGCTATGGAACAGTGAGGAAGTCATTGAAAGTTTTCACATGTACTTGAAGACTCCATAAGAGCCGAAAAATTGTTAGAATAAACGCAGCGAGGCACTCTTAAACTTACAGAGGCACTGTTAAACGCAGGGTGGCACTGTTGAACAGAGAGACACTTAAAAGCAGCGAGGAACTGCTGAGTGCAGATAAGTAATCAAGAGGTCTAAGGGGGAAACTGTGGAGGTTCATCAGTTGGTTAGGTGCACAAGGTTGTGTTTGGACTTGCAAGGTTGTTGTGGAGGTTCTGTGAAGGGTCGCTGTACGAGTCCGTTGGGAGCGCAGGGTACTGTGGAATCTGCGAGGGTCTGTTAAGGAGCGCAGAGTACTGTGGAGTCTAGGAGGGCGGGTGTGGAAGTCGACGGGGATATTGCGGAGGTTGGCCAGGCACTGTGGACTCCCTGGAGGTAAATACATATTCAAGGCGAGCTCGAGATTACTGTTTTAAGAGAGCTGATGCACAAGTCGAGTGCCCCAGGCGTCTCTGATGGGACTCCCAGACTGGTCCAATATACTCGCAAACTCTTGTGGGTAAAACTTCCCCGTCTGTTTATTTTTTTTTTTAACCTTTCTCTTCTCTGCCTTTCCATGTCTGCTATCTCCTATCAGTCTCTGGGAGAAATAAAAAAAAATTCTATGTATACTAGCCTATTTGTTTATTTGCTAATAATTTTTCAATGTGCTTCTTTTTTCTAAATAGATTTCTGTGAGCCCTTTTATTTGTCTGTGGTCTTCCCTACCTCTCTTTTTCTCTCTCTCGGTTTATATCTGTACTTAACTCTGTCAAGTAGATAAGATTCGGTAGATAAATGGTTCAGAAAACCATCGACCCCAGGTTGAGGGACTAATTTTCTCACACTTCTGATCTTCCACCATTCTTCTCTATTCAGGACCGAGGAAGCCACTGGCTGGTGAAACGTTTCCAGTATAAAGATACCCAAGCGTTGCACAAGTGTCTCATTCATTAGATAAGACACAATTTTGCCACCAGACTACTCTCCTTGTGTTAACAAATTGTTAGTCCCGCTGTTAGCGGATTAGCGGAACTATGCCCACCACTGCCCTACTCTGCAGATTGTTCCACGCATGACACGTTTTTGAAAACCAGTACTTACCTACGTTTCTAAATCTAAATTTATTTAATTTAAAACCCTTATTTCTGGTTCTTACTTGATTCGACATTATCTGTACTTTATGTATATACATCGCCTTTGTTTACTATGCAGACGATACTAGAACTCGTATAAGAGGAATATCCTCCGCGGCCACAGTAGATCCATAACCCGACGTAAACCAGGTGTGTTTTGAGGAAATTAAGTATTCTTGACTAGTGGTATATACGTAATACGCTGCCTTAATGATCACAGTTCAGCCGTTAGGCTTTAGACTAAAGCCTGGACCAAAGCTAACTGCACCTAAACTTACCCCACGTTACCTAAGTTTACCTATTTACCTTCTCACCTAACCTAAGCTTAAATAATATAATCTAATGTTATCTCAGATAACTGACCATGACCTAACCTCACTTAGCTTAACTAAATCAAGCGTATTTAATCCTAGGCCAAAATAGTTTATCCTATCAGTATAACCTAACTAAACCTAACATGCTCTAACTTAACTTATTCTAAACTATTCTTGTTTAATCTTCACTAATCTACGCTTACCTAACTAAACCTAATTTATCCAAACCTACCCTAACCTAATCTTAACCGCATGTTAGACTTAAACACTCACTACACAAATAACCCGCACATAAAAGAGAGAAGCTTACGACGACGTTTCGGTCCGACTTGAACCATTGACAAAGTCGGACCGAAACGTCGTCGTAAGCTTCTCTCTTTTATGTGCGGGTTATTTGTGTATTGTTCCAGTCACGGTATTGTGCCTTTTTGTTATTTATTTTTAAACAGTCACATTCCCACTGATTTACCCCTCACCGGGGGGTGTCCTTAAAAATATACAGTAAGCTGAGGTAAGCTTTGGCCTAATCAGACGACATTTACCTGCGATGTCGTGTAA
The DNA here is from genome assembly GCF_038502225.1 of Cherax quadricarinatus. Classification (NCBI taxonomy): domain Eukaryota; kingdom Metazoa; phylum Arthropoda; class Malacostraca; order Decapoda; family Parastacidae; genus Cherax; species Cherax quadricarinatus. The sequence goes on from NC_091367.1 coordinate 14,259,330, forward strand.
CTGTAGTCTACGAAGCCCCGCTAAGCCTTCCCTTTCTTCCTCTCTATCTGCCAGTCATGGTTCCTCGTCCGCAAATTTTGTGTGGTTTTCCTAGGATTCTCCACCTCACTACGTCTCTCTCTTCTAGGTAGTGCAAGAGTACGAGCGAGCGGTCATCTTCCGACTCGGTCGTCTCTTAAAGGGAGGTGCCAAGGGCCCAGGAATCTTTTTCGTCATCCCCTGCATCGACTCCTACAGGAAGGTCGACCTTCGAACTGTTTCCTTCGACGTTCCCCCGCAAGAGGTAAGCACTCAGGTCTTGGCATGCCCAAGTTTGCTCTCCTTTGAATATTTTTCTATTGTCTACTAAATGAAATCATATAATTCATTTTGGGAGAAGCTTTCAGCTACATTATCTTTAAACATTCTTTATTATTACAGATAATTTCACCCCTCAAATGATTTGAGAGAAAAAATAAGGATATTACCAAGAACCTGAAGTCTACTCAATAATTCTCCTTTTTCTTTTAGCTTGCAGCAGTTGCGGTCAAGCTGGTGCTTCTCAGTCTGTGTATTATGTTCTGGAAAACAATAATATATATATATATATCGTTCTTGCAGGATAACTGCAAATCAGGCAAACAAATATTTCTTCTGTCGAGTCCACATGAGTATAAGGGCATCGTACCATGAGTAGTGAGTTATTCCTGGAATTTTTACCACCAGGTCTAACTATAACTCAATCAGTATTATTAGGATGAGTGTTGAGTAGTTTCTTGGGATCGTTGCTACCAGGTCCAACTGTACCCAACTAGTCTCATAATAACATTGCTTTGTCAGTAGATTTATTATTGTGTCGGTGACTTTGAGAGAAGGCTGACCCTCTGTTAGAAGGAGTTTACTCACCAGTTGAATTCTTAATCCACTTAATACAGTCCTGAGAGACTCATCAGACGGTCCAAGTGCTTATAGTCACTGATAAAGTCATCCATTGTTTCTTTAGTCATGACTGTAGGACCTACTCACATATTGTCACTAACAATTGAGTAATTATAGGTTAACTAACTACCAGGCCAACCCGTTTACTTCGACCCTCCCACACCATCTCTCCTCTGCCCCATTCTTTCTCCACACCTCCCGTCACCTCAATGTCTCCCCCTCCTACATACTCCCTCCCCTCTCTTAGCTCGCATTCTACGGGACGTCCACTAGCCTCCCCCTCCCTTCCCCTACTGACACTCCCACTATTAACTCTTCCCACATAAAGATCCTGTCCCTGGATTCGGTGTCAGTAACTGTAGACGCTGTCATCTACATGCGGGTGTGCAGTGCCATCAACGCTGAAACCAACGTTGACGATTACAGGTGCCCTTGCCTGAGAGGTCCTTCCCCTGTCATACTTCGCTGTTTAGTCGCTCACACTGCTAGAGAGGCCCCGGCTGCCCTCCTGCAAGCCATCTGCCAGGCCCTTTTCAGTTTTATTTTCTTTAAACAGTGATGATGTAAATTAGATGACTCTCGTAAGAATTTATTAATTAATTGCAATACTCTGTACATCACAAACTTGGACTTGCAAGTTGACTTGAATTATCTCTTATTTTTCTGCCTCAAACTTAGCATGAAGAAGATAAATGGTATAAAATACCGACACGATGGAAAAATAAAAAATGAAGTATAATGCTTTGTTTCATTGACTACATTTCGCCCACACAGTAGGATTTATCAAGTCACAAACAGATCTGCTTGTGGCTTGATAAGTCCACTGTGTGGGCGAAACGTTGTCAATAAAGTATCACATTATACCGCATTTGTGTTTGTTTTTCCAACTTAGAGTGAACTTATCAACGTTTTAACCTGCACTGCCAGACGTTAGCTACCCAGTCATGTAGTTTTGATTTTTTGGTAGCTAACTCTTGCTAATTAAGGTTAGGTTATTTTAACCTAACCTAAACGTGAATAGCAAAGAATTTTGTCGCTTTTTCGATCTCCCAGAACTGGGCGTTGGAGGACAGGGTTAAATGGGAGATCAAGATCCAAGTTCGTGCCTTTTTACGTCATTGTGATTAATTCATAAATTTCAAGACGAGCTGGTGAATGTGTCTCTTTGGTTTAACACTAAAATAGATATTTTGGCTTTATGGATTTATGTAAATACTCTTGCATATAAACTTTTTTTTGGTTCCATTATTAATCACGAAGATCAAAAAAGTGGCATTATTATTGTGCCTTTGTGATGGCTCGCACACCAGCTGCACACCTCGCTCCTTTCCCTCAACCAGTCGAAGGAATCTACAGTGAAAAATAAATGTAAATCTGAGAGTGAACGAATAGTTCCGATACATAAACACGAGTATTTTGTACAACAGAAAATGGGTTTCAAAAGTAAAATAATCGGTGTTTGAATGCATGTCAGGTGTCTCGTAGAGTAATCTGCCGAGTAAGGAAACAGAGGCTAAGAGATTGGGTAGCTTTAAAAAGAAATATGGTAGGATAAACTATACCACGGGCGGGGTTAGGACCCGTGATCAAAGTGTTTAACGACTCTCTGATCGCAGGTTCTAACCCCGCCCGTGGTACGGTTTGTAATCGCGTCATTACGATTTCGTGAGTCATGTCGAGATAGTATAAATATACGAGTGAAAAGGGCTGGGTTTGGTAAGTCCCTGAGGCATTGAAGCAAATTCTTGGGTAGCTGCGGGAAAGGGTTGGACAGACGCGTGGGTGGGAGTGGATAATTTTGATAAGGACTTGCCTTGTTTGGGCCAGTAGGCCTGCTGCAGTGCTCCTCCAGTCACATGTTCTCTCCGCGTCTAGTTAATGGGCGAAAATCAGATTTGATCAAAGAAAGAAAATAGTAGTTACAGATCTTTAGATCAGGAGCCCTTCCCTCGAAGGGTTTGGTGCTGCATCAGTCTAAAGGAATGTAATTCTTCCAGTGCCCATAGGACGTGTTTCCTGATGAGGAATTTGGAGGAAACAAGGATTTCTTTTTGTCCAAGAGTCAATGAGGATTTCTTCAGCAATTTTTCTTTGGGAACTGCCAGTATTTTACTTGTTAAAAATATTGAAAAAAAAATCGATGAAAACGTAAAAATATTGCGGAACATCAAGAATTTTTCATTTCATTAAAAACATTAAATTTTTACCAACTCGTCTCCTTAAAATGCAATTTAATTAAAACGTAAAAATTTACTTGTTTCTACATCTGCGTCTTTCATGGGAGAAGAAATTTGATGTGAAACAAAATTTGGACCACAAGAAGCATCTTGCATCATAAGAAAGTCTGCTCTCTATCCCACCTGTGATACATCACTAAGACTGTACATTAAGCACAACATTTTTGAGACATCAGACATGCGTTCAGATCGTTGGTTTTACTTTCTATACCAAAGTGTACGTACAATATACTCTATTTTGAAATATTTTGGTCACACCTTGTATTTTAGGCAAGGCTGAAGACTCATAATTTAAGAGACAGATTTTGGAAGGGCGCTTAAGGCAGCCCAGAGCTCAGAAAGGGGTAGGGGTGATAGGGGAAGGGGTAGGTGGTTAGAAAGCACCCCAAGAGAACGAGAAGAGGAAAAGGGTATTGGGATATGGAGCTGGAGGAGGTTGAAAGGTATCCTGGAAGAACAACAACAAAAAAAAAAGGTATAAAAAAAAAAGTTTTTTGCGGAAAGGGTGGGAGGGTGAGTGAGAAAGGGAAAGGGGTGTGGATGTAGAAGTGTTGAGAGGAAGCTGCAAGAAACTCTTAAAGGTTAAATTAAGCGCCTCTTCCGAGTCTGTATCTTGGTGCTGCCTTCGACTGCATCATCCCTGGAGCTTCACTGAGGGACACAGCCTGTGGATTATCTTGCCTCTGGGGCTCGGTTGCCCTCCATATGGGCCATCAGTCTGACGTCTAAAATCTACACACTGTGACGAATAAGAAAAACAAAAGAGTCAACATGATTTGGGGTGGACTGACCGAACAGTCGTAAAGAGAATTATCAAGGAGATTACAGCGCCGTCCTGACCCTCGAGGGTGAAGTACGACTACGCTCAATCCAACTCTCCCTACAAAGCATCATCTAGGAATCTTTATTGGTGAAAGTAAATAGAATGAAGGTAGCAGAGCGTACTTCTCCAGCGAGGAAGGGGCCCCGGCAGGAAGGTGTTTGCATGCCGTGAACCCAACTCACACGCTCAGCACCCTCCCTTCGTTCTGGAGTTTGTCTCTGTTATTTCCGTTCCTCAACACCACCCACCACATCCGTCCTGTATAATTTTTTTTGAGTTAATGTCCCTTTTCCTTTTATACTATTAATTAGCCCTAAGAGAGAGTAAATGTTAAATCAATTTACGTTTAAAATCTTTTGAGAAAAAATGTGGAGTTGGAATAAAGAAAATATAAATCGCAGAGTTTACTTCCCATTTTCGATTTTTTTCTTATGTGTGTTGTGCAAATTTGTTTCTCATGATTCAAATCTGAAAATTATATATATATATATATATATATATATATATATATATATATATATATATATATATATATATATATATATATATATGTGTGTGTGTGTGTGTGTGCATTTATTTTGTTAATGTAGAGAATTCATATTCCTAGAAACCTTTTCTTTTCGTGTCATAATTGGGGACCAAAATAATTTCTGTCTTACATTTTTTCAAAATTATAAATACTATTGAGATATAAAAAAATCTAATTCTTATAATATCTTATTTTGTTTTGTGATTATTTGGAAACTTTGTGTGTGTATGTGTGTGTGTATGTATATATATATATATATATATATATATATATATATATATATATATATATATATATATATATATATATATATATATATATATATATATATATCTTAACAGGTATTTTCCCTGCTATTCCTTTTTGTAGTCAGTTCCGCCGTAGATGTGAAGGAGTCAGCTGGAAGGGAGGTCACTAGTGGCTGCCAGCAGGTTCTTGATCACGTCTGTCATTCAGGGTCTTATTTCCTCCCCTATTTGTTTTTTTAATCTACAAATGATCTCTCTTTTTTCACTTAGATTAGAGTGTGTACCTTTCCGTGTTGGTGTGTGAGCGCGAGTCTGTGCGTGTGGCAGGTATCGACCTGCCTGAGGGTGACTCCGTGGTCACCTTAACTCTGCTCGTCTCTCAGTCCTGTGTAGCAACCTTCTCTCTCTTAATTTTCCCCCTCTCCCTTGTATCTTATAATACCTAGACCCATTTATAATAATTTCAAGATGCAAGGCCATCCTTGTGCCCGTAATTTTGAGTGATGGTGGAGGTGTCTTGTATCCTCCCCCTCTGACAAGAGTCTAACACACTCCCCCTCCCAAGATCCTGTCACTCGACTCTGTACCGGTGTCTGTGGAAGCCGTCATCTACTTGCGAGTGTGCAACCCCACCAATGCTGAGACCAACGTAGATGACTACAGGTGCTCCCTCACCTGACACCCAACCATTTTTTTTAATTCTTTGTTTTAGATGCTCCTTATTTTATACACCTACCACAGCGGATGGGTCGAATCTATGATCCACCAGCCATCCAAGCGGGTGTGCTCTATTAGGCTATGATAAACCAAGCTTGCTGGCTAGCTAGTGGCTACTCTCTCAACCCCCTATCCTGGACCTCGCGAAGTGCCCAAGACAAGATGGTCTTGTTTAAGGATAAAGTAGAAAGGACAAATACTGCCAAATCTCGTTTGCTCACGAGAGACTCCTTACACTTGTGGCTGTCACTTCGACGAGGTCCTTCAGGTTCTGCTTCTCTGCCCTTGTGTTTCCTTCCATTTGTGGCAAGAAGACTCACACTCGCTCATACACACGCCCAGGTCATGTGGGATGACCTGTGGTCACCTGGTGATGCAGACCCATAGACGATTCCACCAAGACGTTAATCAACACCAAGATATTACTACTACTACTACTACTACTGTTACTACTACTACTATTACATTTCCCGTAATTCCGGCCACGCCCACTCAAAGAGAGACTTGAGTCAAGGACACAAATTTTCTGTTGACAATTTCTACAATACATTTTCACTAGTTGAGCCCCGAGCGATGTACAGTCTCGCCTGAGTGGACTCTGGCTCATGAGCTAGAGTCCAACCAGCCGAGGCCGCCCCTCCCCGGCGCTATTAAAGTTTATATAAAATCATCCGCTTTCCTGCTACATGTCGGGTTATGCGTGGGTTAGGGGTTGGGGTTTTATACCACCCCCACCCCCTCGTCCCACGCCACCAACCACCTCCACAGTTCCCAGAGGCTGGGAGTGTGTTGCCTGAGATACTCCCCCCTCCTCCACACACACACACATACACACACACACATACACACACACACATACACACATACACACATACACACACACACACACACACACACACACACACACACACATTCATACACAATTCATACTAGTACAACAAATGGCATTTCGTGTGTGTAATGCATTTTCCTCCACATAAATGGCTTCACGTATAAAGTCCACTACCTATTTAAAAAAATTATGGGTAACAATAATAAAATCTCCCGAGACAGTATTTACAGGCAACACTTTGCTCTTAGCCTCTGAGAGAGAGAGAGAGAGAGAGAGAGAGTTGGGGTATACCATACTTTTTACCTCCCATCTCCTTTTACGCCTACCCTCAACGTTTCCCCTACCACCCATTAAGGGCCCACTCTTCTCTAAGAGCACATTTCCTAAAGGGAGCACAATCCCCCTAAGATCACACTCTTTAAGGGTTCGTCGGCTTAACACAGTGGGCGCGGCCGGACACTCTGCATGCTCGGTGATCCTTCGTCTCACACGCTAAGCACCGTTGTTGATTATTTTCTTCGTTCCGCGTCTGTTCTTTTGGTTTCATTTATTAACAAACCACGGAACGAGGTGGGGTTTGAACCTATGGCAAGTGAGTCCTAAAACTCCAGGCCAGGAGTTTTAGGGCTCACTCGCCATGGATTCAAATCCCGCCCGTTCCATGGTTTGTTTGTAATCGTGTTTTTACGATTTCATTTATTGTTGCTTCCGTTCCTCAACATCACATGTGTCATTTGTTCCGTTCCTTCAGTCCCTCCTCTCCAGCAGACACTCGAGCGATTGTAGACTCTTTCATGTCCATGTTCTCAACAATGATAAACCCCTTTGTTGTAGTTAAAACCATGGTGGCGTAGTTAATAAACATGTAGTTATAACCTTTGGAAGCTCTAGGGTAGGGCGGCTTGTGGGTAAGGGTAACCTGCACCATATTACAGCATCAGATAATAACATCACTTCCCTAACTCTCCTATTTGTACTTAGCTAAGACAGAGTCCACTGAGCTGGCTGCGGGAACCAGTACACACTAAAATATATGCCTAAACAATCATTTATTTCTTTAATCACACCCAAAAATAAATAATCTATAAACATAATTTTTTCTGTTATAAATATCTCGGGAGATCTATGTGGGGTCTGTTCCAGCACAGCTTTCTTCTTATTTTTCGAGATCAAATCTGTTGATATTGATTCCAATCGTGTCAATGCCACATAAAGGAGCCCTCGCTTGTCTACTCAAGTTCTTCAGCAGTCTAGCAATCTTTAATGATAACAGATTTTCGTTACAGCTTTCACGTTCTCCCGATCACTTGCGGTCAGATGCTCCGCAGGTTGAGTAACTCTGCCTCCTCCCAAGATCTTCATTCTTAATCAGTAACACTCATTGAAAGTCGTCGACTGACCTGCGCAGTTCCCTCTTCTACAGCGTTCATCCACCTAAACAAATATATGACGTTCCAATGTTACGAGAAAACAGTTTTATACATTTTTTTTACCTACCTCGATTAACTAGCAATAAAATTTAAGGCAAATGAGATACTCGAGATAAAGTGGCAGAACCTATGACGTCTCAATCACAAAGAGTCAAGGAGGAGTAACTGTAGAGCAGCGATGATTACTTACATTTAAACCGTTAACAGCTAAGGAGTTACATTATTGTTATTATAATCAAAAAAGAAGCGCTAAGCCACAAGGACTATATAGCTAAGGAGTTACAGCAAGTAGGATAAACGGGAGTTCATGTCTAATTTGTTGACCAACAAGACCTAAGGAGGAGGAGCCAATGAAGTAAAAACGAGAAAATTAAAAACTTTTCAACTTGTAGAAAGTAAGGGAGAGAGGCCTAAAAAACACCATGATAGAGTCTACTCTCTTTACAGTACTAGCTTAAACCCAGCCCAAGAGAGCGAGAAAACTAATCATTTGAGATAAAGAGGATAAGGACAGAATACTTTGAAGCGAGTTTGACCTAAGAATCTTTTATATAAACAACGAACTCTGATCACTTAGACTGTTATATATATTAGACTACCTTAACAAAAGCAGTATTGTTATATTAAAACAAAAACGATAACCCCAGTGTTGAACTAACATCTGTGTAGCATAACACGTACAAGACCTGACACTCTATCTATAATAATTAAGAGTGGAAAATAGGGTTGATGATCTTAATAGCTTCACCTATTTTTTTTTTTTTTTTTTTTTTTTGGGGGGGGGGGGTGTCAGGTATGTACGTAATATTTTCATCCTCATCTGTGTCAGTTAGTGAGCAACAGTCGAAAAAATACTCTTGCACTTCTAGTCATATTTTGCCTCAGTCACAGTCAATGAATGGCAACCAAATTAAACGATATCCACGCTGCCCTCAGCACTGTATTTATATTCCACCAATCAGATAAACTCTTAAAGAATAAAAAAGGCATAATACCGTAACTGGAACGATAAAAGTAAACTCTTGCCTTTTACCTTCTGTCATCTCCTGCCACTTAAATTCGGTAATTCTAGTCTAGTTCACTCGTCATAACATGAATTAAATATAATTAGAAAACCTAAAGAAGAAATCTGACATTAACTAACTCACTGCCTATCTCAAAAGAAAGCCAAGAACTGACCCAAAATAATATGAAAAAAAAATGAAATTAAAAAAAGTAGCTAACCTAAAGAAGGCACATATTTTTTTTTATATTTTTTTTTAAATAAATTCTTCTTAAGAACACAGATTAACTTAAAATGGAAATCTGGTTTACAAATTTTTCTATATACCTTCCATGAACGCCACAACCTCACAAAAATATATCTATAATTATATATAAATGCATATATATAAGTAAACGGGAAATTTTGAATGAGTTGCACCTGGTTGCTACCAAGTTAACAAGTGTCCCGCCTCCTCCACCAAAGATCCTGTCCCTGGATTCGGTACCTGTGTCGGTGGAGGCGGTGATCTACCTACGAGTGAGGGATGCCACAGCGGCTGAAACCAACGTGGAAGATTACAGGTTCTCAATGCTCCCTCCCACAGTCTTTACACCCCCTGACTGTGGTGTCTTAGTCCTTGGCTCATGTCGCTCATATATATATATATATATACATATATATATACTGGACATTCCTATCGCAGTAACTTCTTATTTTATACATATATACTTAATATATAACCTTTATTATATAAGCCCAAGGACGAGTTAGTTCTTCCGTTTGCTTTGTTTCTCATTTGGCCCTTAATATAATATCACAATAAATAAGATATATATATTATATATTTAAGACTTTCATTTTCTGTTCACAGCTGTTTTTAGACTTTATTCCTTTGCACTCTGCTCAGTCTTTGTTATTCTTCTTTGATTTTTATTTCCATCCCCCCCCTCCCCAAATCTGTTAATTTGCTCGGGAGTTCAAGGAGTTAGCGTCAAGATCGGCATCTCTCCCTACCTCCCTTTCCCCTCCCTCTCTCCCTTTCCCCTCTCCCTCCCCCTTTTCCCCTCTGCCTACCTCCCCTTTCCCTTCCTCCCTCTTTCCCCTCTCCCTCCCTCCCGAATTCTCTCATAAGCCCACATAAAGCCATACAACGAGACTCTGCGTGCTAAAATCTCAGCTATTTCCTTCCTATGGCATTTTGAGAGACCTCTTTGTTTTGCGTGACGGAGATCACTTTGCTGGTGTCGTGACCCTCTGCACTGGCAACACTTTCTCTTAGTGGCAACACACCTTCCTTTATATGTCAACCCGAAAACTGTCAAGGCAAAATAGTTATCGCTCTTATGGCAACAAGTCTTAAAAATATATTACATCTTATTTTTTGCCTTCAATATACAGCTAATCAGGTCAGCAAACACCATACAGAATAAACAGTATACAGAATTAACAGTATACAGAATAAACAGTATACAGAATAAACAGTATACAGAATTAACAGTATACAAAATAAACAGTATACAGAATAAACAGTATACAGAATTAACAGTATACAAAATAAACAGTATACAGAATAAACAGTATACAGAATAAACAGGATACAGAATAAACAGTATGCAGAATAAACAGTATGCAGAATAAACAGTATGCAGAATAAACAGAATACAGAATAAACAGTATACAAAATAAACAGAATACAAAATAAACAGTATACAAAATAAACAGAATACAGAATAAACAGTATACAAAATAAACAGTATTCAGAACAAACAGTATACAAAATTCCCGTACAACCCTCACTGTATTCCGGCAACAGAAGGCTTCTTCAGTCAAATACCGAGGCAGCAGATGTAGTAGTGAAATGAAGATGATGTAATCAGTCCCTCAACCTTGGAGAAATGGTATTTGAGGTGGTCAGTCCCTCAGTCTGGAGAAGAGTACACTTCCAGTGAATGTAATAATGATTTAAAAATTCTGAAAAAATATAATTAAAAAATTCTCAGTATAAAAGTTTAAATTTTATATTAAATAAGTTATTAAAAGAAGATTTTGATTTTTTTTAGCGTTTTTTTAACATAATACTAAATATATCTTGAAAAATTATCACCAATGAGAATTATATAGAAAATCAAGCAAATGAATTAATTAAAATAATTAAGGGGACCAGCAAACCCGTATGGCGTCAGATGCGATCCGAGGATGGGGAGGGGGTAACTCTGTTTCCTCGGATCAAGACTCATACCTTAGCATCTGGTTTACTCAGAGTGATGCGGCAAACCTGTAAGGGTCACGCAGCGCCTAGGGAATAATCAGCTTTGATCCGAGGAAGGGGAGGGGGTAACCTTATTTTTTTCCCCTTGGATCAAAAGCCCGTTGTCAGCATCAAGGAACCCGGTTTGAGGAGAGACTGGCAGGTTCTTGATGTTACCAGGACACGCAACACAAGTACGCAAAACACACGAACACACAACACACGTACACAATACACGTACACGCAACACGTACACAACACACGTACATAACACATGTACACGCAACATACGTATACACAAGTACACAACACGTACACGCAACACGAACACATACACAACACACGTACACAACACACGTACACAACCCGCAACACACGTACACACGGACACGCAACACACGGACACGCAACATACGTACACACACACACATCACGCAACACAAGTGCACACAACACACGTACACACATGTACACACAACACACGTCACACAACACACGGACACGTAACGCGGACACACAACCCACGTACACACAACACACACGCAACACATGTACACACAACACATGTACGCACAAAACACATACAACACACATACACTTACACAAACGTACACGGAACACACGTACACAATACACGTACACAACACACATACAACACACGTTCATGCAACACATGTACATGCTATACACGTACATTTAACGCACGAACACGTACACGCAACACACGTACACAACACGTACACACACGTACGTAACACATGTACCCGCAACACACGTACACAACACGTACACTCAACACGTACATAACACACATACACACCACACGTGCACGCAACACACATACACAACACACGGACACACAACACACGTACACGCAACACACGTACATTCAACACACGGATACGCAACACAAGTACACACACGTATATGCAACAAAAGTATACACATGTATACATAAAGCACGCACTCACAACACACGTAAATGCAACACACATGCAACACGTCCACAACTCACGTGCACACAACACAGGTACACATAATACACGTACACACAACACACATACATACAACACACGTACATGCAACACACGTACATGCAACACGCGTACATGCAACACACATGCAACTCACGTACACACAGTTCTCGTACACATAACGCACGTACACAATACGCATACACACAACACACATACAACACACGTACATGCAATACACGTACATTTTACGCACGAACACACAACACACGTACATGCAACACACACACAAGTATATGCAACGCAAGTAAATGCAACACACGTACAAACACGTACACGCAACACACATACAACACACTGGCCAGTTCTAGTCTCGTTATTATTATTATGCTTACTATTATTAGTAATATCTTATTTTTATTCCATTTTCTTGCTTTTCTTACTTCTTTCTTGTTCTTATTTTCCTTCGTCATCCTGTCAGTTTCTTTTATTTACAGCGTTTTCAATTTCGTCTTCGTCTCCTCCCCCTCCATTTTTTTCTTCCTCTTCTTCCTCCCCTCTTCTTCTTTGTCTTCTTCTTTCCCTTCTTCTTCCTCTTCTTCCTTTTTTCTAGTTTCTCTTCCTCTTCTTCTTCTCCCTCTTCTTCTTCCTTTTCCCCTTCTTCCTAATCCTCCTTTTCTACCTTTCATTTTCATTTTCTTCTTATTAATACTTTTATTCTAATTCTTTTATTTTTTTCTTTCTCGTTGCATGCTGTTCACTAACTTTTTCTCTCTTTCACTTAACCTTCTTTCATATTTCCTCATCACTTACCTACTTTGATTTTCTCTTTCTCATTCATCCCCATTATATTTTTACGTATTTTACACAGCCTTTGAAGCACTCAATCTGGAACACACCGCGTTCAAAAATTTTGTAAATACGTCATGAAATTTCATATTTCTAAAATGCATTAAATACGCAACATTTTTTGAACCATGACAAATATTTTGAACCGTGACAAATATCATTCCTATTTCTCAATGTTCCAATGGCGTCAGTGGTAACTACACCTCACACATTGTGCTTCCAAGATGTCTACGACACACTTTACTTCTAGTGTTGCCACAACAATTAGTTCCTCTTCCATCTCTCGGCTTCATCCCCCCCCCACACACTATTTCTATTGTTGCCACAACAATTAGTTCCTCTTCCATCTCTCGACTTCATTCCTCCTACACTTTATCGCTAGTGTTGCCACAACAATCAGTTCCTCTTCCATCTCTCGACTTCATTCCTCCTACACTTTATCGCTAGTGTTGCCACAACAATTAGTTCCTCTTCCATCTCTCGGCTTCATCCCCCCCAACACTATTTCTAGTGTTGCCACAACAATTAGTTCCTCTTCCATCTCTCGACTTCATTCCTCCTACACTTTATCGCTAGTGTTGCTACAACAATCAGTTCCTCTTCCATCTCTCGGCTTCATCCCCCCCCAACACTATTTCTAGTGTTGCCACAACAATTAGTTCCTCTTCCATCTCTCGACTAGATTCCCCTTTCATGTGAGAAACTAAAGGTACGCTTAGGTTTCTTCTCTTCTTCATCCTCCTCACCTCATCCTTCGTTTATCATTTTTTATTTTTTACTTTCGTTATTCCCCTGTAAACATCTTGTCCCGCATACACTGCACCTCAGCACCACCACCGTCGCACGCAGACAACCAGCTTGGGACACGCTTCTTACTCTGCACCGTTTTTTGCATTAAAATATTTTATAAATAAAAATCAGTTGTGATCAGACCAGGAAACGACGCTTTGAGGGAGTCAAATTTGGCAGGAGAGCTAATTCAGATCAGGATCATTTCAATCGTACATTAGGCGACCCTATTTAATTAATTCTGAAATGTAGATTGCATGCTTAATGTGTACCCGATTAGGATTCAGAGGAAAACACATAGGATTCAAAGCTTTCAGAGGTAGCGTGGAGGAGTGAGGGGTCCTACATGTAGGGTGTTCAAGATCCTGTCATCCGTCAACATGTGATTGGCATCGTGTAATGCCAGATCTTGTGGCAGAGTTCAAGCAAGAATAACAGTCTCATTACCTGGAATATTGAGCTCTCGCTCTCTCTCTCTCTCTCTCTCTCTCTCTCTCTCTCTCTCTCTCTCTCTCCCTCTATTTTAATCTTTTTCCTTGTTTCTCTGCATACCTAACTCTTTCTGTATCTATCATTTTCGTTCTCGCATTCATTTTTCTCTAACACATTCATTTTAGTTTTACAATACGAATCTAGCAGTTCCTTTGCTGTGATATATATATATATATATATATATATATATATATATATATATATATATATATATATATATATATATATATATATATATATATATATATATATAAAGTAACAGCAGCTCTTTTTCTCAACATCAGAATATAAGAATTCTTCCTACACCTTTAAAATTCTGTATACATGAAACAATTTCAATATAACTCAACATTACCATAATCCAATCCTATTGTGGCTTCCAAACAGACTTGTTAAATGTTCTCATATCCTCCCCTCTCTCCCTCCAGTAACATTCTGTAGAGACACTGTCCAATAACTATCACTCGCCCACAGATTCTTACCAGAGATTCTGTCACCATATCTGTGGAAGCTGTGGTTTACTATCGGGTGTCCGATCCAATAGCCGCTCAGAACAATGTGGAAGATTTCAGGTACAAACAAGTTACAGAAACAACCAAATACAATAAATAGCTTGACAGGATATATATATTTTTTTTAACACCAAACGCCGCCAGGTTTAAGTTTTGTGTTGGCAATAGTGTTTATTTTCCCCCCTCCCATGGGATTAGGAGTTAAACCTGATGTCTTGGGGGGAAAATATTCCTTGCTTGTATCGCACTTAAATTTGATCCTAAACTGACGAATGTTTGGTGGGACTAGACTGAGACTACTCTACTGAAATGCGTTCGCTTGTTCGTGGAGTATACAGCTTGTTTAATAAATCAGTCACTTGATAAAGCGTTTGCGCGTTAGTTCCAATCTGAATCCCAGCACACAGTCATACCAGAATTGCGTACACCACACAGTCAAAATTCCAGTCACTGAAACTGTCTCATAAAGGTGATTGTCATCTAGACTGTCCCTGAACCAGTCTGTGTTTGGGGAAGCTGCCTATGTTTATCATTAACCATATGAGCCAAGAGTCCCTCTCAAGTTCATTACCTGACACACCACAACACTGGCCACAGTAAACTCTTTGCTTTATGAGAGCCGCACTAACCTCGCCCCCAGACCAGATGGTCCTGGCGCTCCAGAAGACTTCGTCACCATAATCTTACGGCCAATCGGAACGCATTTCATAAAGGCCTCTGAGATTCAATTGGCCATTCGGGCAATCCCTTTCAAACTGATAACTTATTATTTACATGGGCATTTGCTTTTTCTAAAATTTACTTTTCAATGCCAAAAAACTCTGACTTGATTTGCTCAATGAGTAACACTTAGAATGCCTTACATTTTAACATAGTTATAAAAATTAAGCTATAATGCGCTTAATGTTGCAACATTGTCTCTGCTAAGTAAAATAGTCGCCGCTGAAAACACATCAACACTCAACATTTAAGAGCGAAATCATTCATTTTTTCGATTGCTGTTTTAAGTCGAATAAGTTTAAGCGGACTTCCTAAGAGGGTTGAGGGACATGGACGAGTTGCAAACCAAGTCCACCTTTCACAAGACCTGGGACTAGACACTCTGGTGAGGAGTTTTAATACGATTCAATGGGAGGTAGGGAGGGAGAGACGGGAAAGAATACAATATCTGTGGGGAGTTTCTCAACCCTTTTCTGTCCTGGCGGTGAATCTTGGTTGAACTTTACCAGCCCCTCAGGACCCCCTCAGGTTGCGTCCCGTCCTGACTGGCTGACTCATTTTTATGCAATCAAACAGAAAAAAAGAGAGAAGCAACTAATTTTGAAAGCTTTGAAACCTATTTTTTCCGATCACACTAACTGGGATGGCCCGCACACTCCACTTGGGTCTCTGGTGCCGAAAGTAGTCAATAGAATAGAACCTCTTGTATACATGGATGTTAGTTGGTTGAATAATAGGTATGGTGATACCAACAGAATGTGGATAAAGACAATTATGTATATTTCAGGACACTGAGGAAGCGTTTAGCCACGAGTAACTTCTTAAGTCTTATTCAGACTGGAGAAATCACTCATAAAGTTTCCTTAAAAAAAAAAGTCTTGAATTGTGCAAGTCTTTAAGCACATGGATGTTAGGGCACTAATCTAAGCGCCTCAGAATGAGATATAAAAAAAATTAATCGTGTTGATATCTGTTGAGATTACGTGAGGAACGCGTGTACAATCCTTTGGCATGATTCATATTCCTGTTCGCAGTTGTTTTTTTCCGGGCTAACTGGGGCCCAAATTACATATATTTCAAGTTTTTTAATATATTTTTGTTAATATAAAGCATGTTCAAGACTCAGAGGTAGATCAGTTGTTCTTTAGAGCTCGCTCGAAGAGTTTGGTCGCATTGTTTTACATAAAAATTAACAAGAACGGCACAGAGCAAAAAAAAAAAAAAAACTTGGGAGTGTCATGCTAGACCCAACAGATCAACAATTTTCAAAAGTACATCTAAATTATCGCGATTTTTCTTTTCTTTTTTTTGGCATGAGAATATTTTTTGGTACTTTGGTTACTGTTTTCTTTAGTTTCAGACCACCACTGCACTGCCAGCATGTACTATATGGTTATGAATTAATATTTGTTAATTTACGCACTCGAACCTTTTGATGTTATATATATATATATATATATATATATATATATATATATATATATATATATATATATATATATATATATATATATCCCACATAAACTGTAGTACATAACGGAAATGAATGGGAATAAAAAAATAAAAAAAATCTCATTGCTAGTATTGTAATAGTTACTACTACATCATTTAAAAAATTGTTTGAGAATGTGCTGACCCCTTTCAAAGACGTTTTTTCTCTACAGTAATAGTCTGAGCTAGTACAACACTAGTAAATAATGATCTAAGTGTTAGTTTTGTGTGTTGAAATGCTGTCCTCCTTGCCGGGGGGTCTGGGAATAGGGCAGAGATGGGAGGTGGAATAGTGGGGAGGATAGAGGAAGAGCAGGAACCTGGGAGGTTCATCTGCTGCTGCTATTACTAGCTTTCCTCACATTATATATATATATATATATATATATATATATATATATATATATATATGTCTTGCCGAATAGGTAAATCTGGTCAATTAGCAAGAACTCGTTTAAAATTAAGTCTTTTCTAAAAAAAAATTATTATAAGTTTAAAGGTGTATTTTTTCATTTATGTTAATGTAAAAATTAATAATTTTGTATCAAAAGAACCTTAGGAAACTTACCTAACCTTACTACAACAAGCGCTATTTAACATAGCCTAATCCATCTAAATATATTTTAAACAAGTTTACAATAATTTAATAAGCAAACACAACGAAATATATATTTTTCGTTAGGCTCAGAATGTTTCTTTTTTTTTGCGAAATTATTGCATACATAAATTTTCGTTGTCCTTATTCGGCAAGAAAAGCGTTGCTATTTAAGTCAAAATCGCAAGTTTTAACTATTCGGTATATATATATATATATATATATATATATATATATATATATATATATATATATATATATATATATATATATATATATATATATATATATATATATATATATATTCAATAAATTAACCGTCTCCAACCGTGAGAGGGTGACCTAAAAATGAAGAAATACTTTCAGCATCACTCACTCCGTCACTGTCTTGTCAGAGGTGTGCCTATACTAGAGTTCAAAACTGCAAATATCCCCACCCTTCCTTCAGAGTGCAGGCACTGTGCTTCCGCCTCCAGGACTCAAGTTCGACGAACCGGTTTCCCTAAATCCCTTCATAAAATTTATCTTGCTTACACTCCAACAGCACGACAAGTCATTAAAACCACTTGCCTTCACTTACACTTATCTAAAACGCTCACATACGCTTACTGGATGCCTTAGCCCCTCGCACACAAAATTTCCTTCACCCCCCTCCCTCCAACATTACCTAGGACGACCCCTATCCTACCTTCACTCCATGTGGAAAGCTACATATGTGTTCGCGTTAGGTGTGGCATGCCCAGTGTACTTGCTGGGCACCTAACGTTCGTAGCATTGTGTTGTAGTGGACTAAGGCATAGAGAAATTTACCTAGTTCCGCGGGAGGCTGATTAATTATCTCTAGTTTAATCCTCGGCTGATCGCAGTATTGTTTTTTAAGAACCATCCATATATATATATATATATATATATATATATATATATATATATATATATATATATATATATATATATAGATAGATAGATAGATAGTAAGGTACCACCTCTATATAATTATTTATTATATGCAGGATATCCAGTGGGAAAAACTTATTATAACTATGAAAAAGTATAAAAATGTTTTCTAATAATCATTCAGATTTATCATATAATGAAAACTGTAAATACATCCCAAGCAATTACAGTACCGAGTAAATATTCGGCATCCATGAAGCGAGTGGTAAAATTCGTTGATAATTAGAAACTCATTCGACTGGTCATCTGTAAGTTTTTTCAGCAATACGTGTATGGACTGTGATCATTTCACTCGAGGTAAAATGAGCAAAGATTAGTCATGCAAAATTAATTAGCACGAGAATTTATTTAACGTTGGCAAATTTCAAGTGAAGTCTTCAGAATTTTAGGAATAATTCTCCTTCATATTCCTTAATAAAGGGTCAGTTGACTACACATATAGAATTACTGAACTTAATATTATTTAAATCAAGTTTGTCGAGGAAAATATGCAAGGACTAGATTATTGATACTAGAATTATTAGTTAATTGAAACAGTGAATGTCTTAAGAAGGTGTAAACTGAGATCAGGTTCTTTGTGTGTGTGGGGGAGAGGGGTGCAAGAGAGAGAGAGAGAGAGAGAAATAGGCATTAGCTTGATATATTAGCTAAGTCCTCAAATAATTGTCTTCAGTTACTGGACGCCTATACAAATTAGCAAACTATTTTACTTACAAAAAAATGACCTAGCTCTTCATTTTGGTTGCTGAAGTAAATATTGAAGGAGTTACATAGGACTGCTGGGACTCTATTGTTACTCAGATTTATCATCTACTGTGGCAAGAAATATATAGAGACGTTATTCACGTATATGACCATACAGCCGGGATGAATTAATCAAGTATCTTTGAGGTGTATCTTAGAGGTGATTTTTTCTCCTCTAATGGGATGTAAAATTGACGTTTATGTCAAGTATAAGACACAATTATTAATAAAAAACCCACTCGCTACCGTATGGTCTTTTGCCCTTCTCTAACTTACTCGCCCCAGCTGACATTGGTTCATGGGAGAATTTAGTTCAATAAGAATGCGGATTGTAAACTAATGGTAAACAATACCTTAACTTCAACGGTAGTTTACCTACCAGTACCCAGTGACAATAATCCATATGTTGCTTAAATCCTGATCAATAGGACCTATGTGCTACACCTAGGTAACTTAACTGATGAATAAAGAGACAGAGGAGTTTAACATCACCTTATTAACTTGGCGAATTTGAATAAAACTAATAAAATGATAATCGTTGACGACTAGCGCTGAGATTCTCATCAACTGACAAGTACAAGCATCAGAAGACAGTTTCAGGTTTCTTGTCGATTAAAACATTGCCGGCACCAGATTTGTGTGTGTTATGCAGCCCAAGCTGCAGGTGTCATGGAGCCCAAGCTGCACGTGTCATGCAGCCGAAGCTACACGTGTCATGCAACCCAGGCTGCACGTGTCATGGAGCCCAAGCTGCAAGTGTCATGCAGCCCAAGCTGCACGTGTCATGGAGCCCAAGCTGCACGTGTCATGGAGCCCAAGCTGCACGTGTCATGGAGCCCAAGCTGCAAGTGTTATGCAGCCCAAGCTGCACGTGTCATGCAGCCCAAGCTGCACGTGTCATACAGCCCAAGCTGCACGTGTCATGCAGCTCAAGCCGCACGTGACAGAGTGCGTCATTGTAAGGAAACTTAGTGCAGTGTTGACCGTAAGAATTTAGAGGAAATTTTTTATATCATATCCACGGTGGTTATCCTGCATAAAAGCTTCTACACGCCACACACACATTAATATATATATATATATATATATATATATATATATATATATATATATATATATATATATATATATACAAACACTGATCTCTGGCTGAAGGAGACTCGAACCTACGAACCTTTGGACAAGGTACGCAGTGCTTTACCAATCTACCCACACTGGACAATACCTTTGCGTGTAGCTTGCGCTACACGTATTGTCCAGTGTGGGTAGATTGGTAAAGCACTGCGTACCTTGTCCTAAGGTTCGTAGGTTCGAGTCTCCTTCAGCCAGAGATCAGTGTTTGTGTATATTTCGCCTGCTCTCGCGAATTCCTTGCATATATATATATATATATATATATATATATATATATATATATATATATATATATATATATATATATATTATTGACCAACGCAAAGTGACCATAAATAGAAGAAAGTACATTCTCTACCACTGTCTCCCTGGCTTTCTTGAGGCTCTCAAAAATTTTGATTAATTAATCCACCGAATCTTAAAATTTTCACCCGTCTCTCAGAGCACTGCACTACACTTCCAAACTTAAATAAAACTGTCCAACTAACGAGTTTCCCCCGAGTCCCTTAATGGATATTACAATATTCACACTCCAACAGCAAGTCGAATCTCAAATACCGCTTGTCAGCATTCGCATGTTCTCTGTATGCTGACGTCCCACTGAAACCTCCTTCACATCCTCCCTCCATCGGACGTCCCCGTACTAGCGTCCTACGCCACCATTACACCTGACTTTTGAAATAAGGGTTTCCACTTAATCGGTGGTTGTTAGGTCCTATTGTTGACACAAAATAACGTTTTAAAAATCACCCTCACGAAGCTGTGACACTTGAAGCTTTGCACCTAGAAAACTGTAGCTGCCTAGTCTTCCTTTTTCCCTCGTCTTTTTTTCAGGCGCTGTGTAACCCTTACGGTTTAGCGCACTCACAAGAAGACAACTGCGAAATTGAGAGCCCTTAATTTACAATGTGAAGCGTGAAAGGCTTATAAATTAATCTTCATTCCTAATCCCGAGTGAGGATACTGAATCCCAATCAAGGATACTGACCAATCGAGGATACCGAATCCTGCCTGTGTATACTGAGGACAAAGTCAGAAGGTGGTAAAGGTACGTAACTGTCACCTGTGTACACGAAAAGTGGCATAAAACATGGATATGAACTCAGGGTGTTCTTACAGAAATATTCTTGTGGGTAATACTAGATTAGGACGAAGGAGTAAGTGATGATGAATGTATTTTCTTGCTTGGGACAACTTGTGTTAGGGACAAACAACTGATGTGGTATAATATAATATAATATATATATATATATATATATATATATATATATATATATATATATATATATATATATATATATATATATATATATATATATATATATGAGTAAGCAGCGCATCATTAGAACAGGTAATTATATCCAAAATAAATACATAAAACATATGAAAAATATTAACCGAGACAAAGGGTTAATACATGGAGGACGCGCAGGTAATAAAAGTGAAAGGGGAACCTCCCAGTCGTCTCTCCCATCCTCTCGCCCCATCCACCACCTCATCCACCTCTTGTATACAATACAAAATTCCAATCAGGCTTTCGCTTCGGATCATCCCTCTTTCCTTTTTAAATATACTTAGTTCTGCTATCACCTTCGCGCAACCACAACCAGCCAACACTGACAGCATCTACCGTTCAAAAAAAAAAAAAAAAAAAAAAAAAATTACGCTGCCTTTGAAGCTTAGCCAAAAAAGTTATTATGGTTAGACTTTTATATATTTCTATTAACATCATTGCTACTGCTGGAGCATCATGTTGAGACAAATGATTGGAACTCTCAACGCAGTTTTAAATTCTTATTCGTGGATGTTTCCTTATTACTGCCCGAATTTTATTATATATATAGATTTTTTTTTAAAATTGCAATTATTTCATTTTTATATTTTTTATATCCTTTCTTCAGATATGTTTTTTTGTGATTTGTCATTCTGCTGAGTCACGGGGCTTCTCGCCTGTAGATGGCTATGCCTGTCTTGCTTTTTGCTTCATCGACTCCACAATAGAACCTTTTTCTAACTTAATGTTAGATCTATATGCTCATCCCCTAACTTAATTTTTGAGGGGGTTGAGTCCTGTTGTTTGTTTGTCTGTATTTTTTAAAGAGGCATGAGGCTTCCTTATTGTTAAACTTTTCTGACTCATTTTTCGTCTTGTACTTTCAGCCTACATGCTTCCTTAGGCCGTAGAAGATTGCCGTAGCGGTGCTTCTAGCATCTAGTGCTGTAGTTAACCCTTATATATATATATATATATATATATATATATATATATATATATATATATATATATATATATATATATATATATATATATATATATATATATATGTATATATATAATATTTATTATTTGTATTCTTTGATGATGCTGAACGAGATATGAAGGAATGAACTGTGGATCATGGTGGGCGTCTCTGTGAGGTGATCTGTGTATTCTCCTGGTACAGGTGTGTGTTTCACCAGCAAATTATCTTAGGTGTTGAGAGATGTAGGGGGGTGGTGCACACGCCCTTGTGTGTGTGTGTGTGTGTGTGTGTGTGTGTGTGTGTGTGTGTGTGTGTGTGTGTGTGTGTGTGTGAGGGAGAGAGATTGTGTTTGTCGTCCTTGATATGTAGATGATCAGGTATGTTTAGCCATGTATAGGGCCATGTATGTCTAGACCAAGTATTCATAGGCTCAAATATATCAAGGCACATTAACACCTGTTGCTAGCCTAACATTAACATCATCATCATCAACCCTAACATAACAAAGGCTTTCTTAACACCTGAGGTTACACCTGGTACTAGTCCCACATCACTATCAATCATATACACTAACCAACACAATCTTTCAGATCTTCTCTATTTGCCAGTGATAATATTACCCTCCACCCGAGACGTCAGACGACAGGTAATATTCTTTTTATGATCGCACTTCATTATACCTCTATGTGGGATATATATATATATATATATATATATATATATATATATATATATATATATATATATATATATATATATATATATATATATATATATATATATATGGCTTTCTAAGAAAACTTAAATATAATACTTTTTAAGGGTACTTTATAATTCTTAAATAAGAATTTTATATAGTTTATAAGAACTCCCTTAGGATGCTTTCTAAGTTCACTTTCTAAGGATTCTTTCTATGGATAAGCTATAAGAATACTTTCTAATGGTCCTTTCTAAGGGTATTTTCTGGAGATAGATTTTAAGGTATTTTTTAAGCATACTTTTTACCAATGTTTTAAATTCTTAACTGATTTTTTAGTTTCATGGCAGAGATCACATTTTTCCAGAGGGAGCGACCACTTTGTATGTGTCAGTGGTATTACATGCCGACAAGTATGTTAATAATGCACAGAATGTGGTATATGGCATTTTTTTTTTTTTTGAGAATACGTCTCGTCCTTCATATACCATCCTTACCTAACTTTCTACCTTCCCCAACTTACCAAAGGTCTGATCATAGTACCCTAAGCGTCTCGTCCAGTGGAGAATTCATCACTTATCGACTGAGAAATTCCCCGGTGGGCGAGAGAGCTTCCCATTGTAATACCATAACCCTCATACTGTGTCTTAATAACGTATTACCAGCTGCTGTAACACGACTTGTTATTACAGCTTACAAGAAACTTGTAAAATAATACTGTATTTTCCCGTGATGGAAACAAAAATAAGAAATTCACACATTACACCGTCACACTCAGTAATATTTTAATATAACTGTACATATACATACACACACACACACATATATATATATATATATATATATATATATATATATATATATATATATATATATATGTATGTATGTGTGTGTGTGTGTGTGTGTGTGTGTTTGTATATTACAAAATTTAAGTTAAATATTTTAACTAATTTTTAAAAAAAGTGCCTTTTGATTAAAAAAAATTAAACATTCCCAAAATTAAGATTTATGTTATTGAAATCTAAGAGTGTTCAGACCCAGACTTCGGTACTGTCAATACTTTCACTGTATACCACCCAAATTTACATATTTACAGTCATTATTATTTACTACCAAAATCTTGAACACCCTGATGTATGTCAATAAAAACCATGATCCATTTGTTACCAAATATTCAGATTTTAATTAATTAATTAATAATAATAATAATAAAACCCGCAATATAAAATAGGATAACAGATTTTTTTGGTCAGATACATTTTTCTGTGTATTAAACATACCATATTCAGTGTATTTCAAAATATAAATAAATATACTCCCTTGCAAGTTCCGCCGGACGGAAAAATAAAGTGTTTACTCACACCTCTGCATCCAGCGCCGTTCTGTCGCTATCCTGCTGTGTTGCCAACGACTCTCATTTCTACACGTGTCCTTAGACACCTTCGTCCCCAGAATCGTATTAAGATAGAAGTCGGGAGCTCGTTATAGCAACCTTCACCTCGGCTGACAGCCAATGATTACAGTTAGATAGCAACGTCAACCCCACCAGTAATCAAAGATATGTCGTGGTCCACCATAGTGCCAACTACTGTCCCACTCTCACTACTGTTTTTGGTCACCCATCCCTCATCCCCAGTACCTCTAAGCCAGGGAGCGTTGCTGTTGTGGCTTCTCGATAAATTCAACAGATTCACCTATTTACGCATCTGTGGTCGTACTTACTACCGCAACCAGCACCTCATGGCAGTGGCTTTTTCCCCTGTATCCCTCACCATAAGCAAGTAACACCACTAAATACACCATTAAAACCTACACAACGGTTTTTTTTCACCCGAAGAATTTAGCGTAACCGAACACATCTTCCGAAGCACTAATGTAAAGTTCGCGTGCCGATTTATTTCAGGCCATCGAACCATCTCCCAGTGATAAATTTCGATTTTGGGCGTGAAATTAAAAAATACGTGTTTTTCTTCTCATGAAATTTAACGCATGCGAGTTCATATTTGTTATGTAATGAGCAAGACTCCACTTCAGTATAATTTTCAAGCGTGACAATCCTAAAATTTCTGTTTTGGATTTGATTGTATCTACAAATATTTGCTAAACAAATTCTCCTTTCATTCTTTTTGACTCGGAATTTAAATTTCTGATCTTGGCTCGAACGACATGATATGACCCAAACTTAAAGTTAACTAGGCTTTTCCCCTCACATGTCAGACTCTCAAAATGTTCAAAGCAAGTTCAACTGAGTTCTAATGGGGTTCCGTGTTCAACTCAAGTTCTTTTCATAGTAAATTGGAGATGTATTGAAAGTTCTCCGTGGCCAATCAAAGTTCCTCACACCTCTAACAATCGTCACTCGTTTCTTATATAGCTTTGGTAAGTTTCCTATATATATAAGCGAAGCTCTTGGGCTCAATCAACATTTCATATAGGGACCGTCTCAAATTTCCGGCATGTAAAAATATTTCTTTATATATATATGTCGTGCCGAATATTTAAAACTGGTCAATTAGCAAGAACTCATTTAAAATTAAGTCCTTTCTAAAAAATTTTCTTATACGTTTAAAGATATATTTTTTTCATTAATGTTAACGTAAAAATTTATAATTTTGCACTAAAATAATCTTAGAAAACTTACCTAACCTTATTGTAACAAGAGTAATTTATTTTAGCCTAACCCAGCTAAATATACTTTAGATTTGTTTACAATAATTTAATACTAAACAAACACAGTGAAATATATATTTTTCGTTAGGTTCAGAATGATTTTGTCGAAATTATTGCATACACAAATTTTCGCTTGTCCTGTATGACAAGATGAACGTTGCTATTTAAGCCAAGATCGCAAGTTCTGCCTATTCGGCACGACATTATATATATATATATATATATATATATATATATATATATATATATATATATATATATATATATATATGTCGTACCAAGCAGGTAAAACGATCAATTATGAAGAACTCATTTAATATCAAGTCCTTAATAAGATTTTCTCTTATACTTTTAAAGGTATACTTTTTTCATTTATGTTAGCCCTCATAGAACCATCATTTTATGCTCGTAAAACCATCATTCTACATTCATAGAATCATCATTCTACACTCGTAGAACCGTCATTCTACACTCACAGACGTGTCATTCTACACTCATAGACCCGTCATTCTACACTCACAGACACGTCATTATGCACTTGTAGACATGTCATTCTGCATTCTCGGACCCGTCACGTAACTAACACAGAATTCGTGCTATGTTACACTCACTGACTTGTCATTCTACATTCACAGACTGATTCTAAAATCATACTCACAAAGCCGTCATTCAATACTAAAAACACTAATTCTTCAATCTGCAGAAGCTTATCAATCTACTCTCAAAAACACACACAAATAACAAAAAAAAAATCATTCTACACTCACCTCATTGTACCCTCACAAACTCATTCTGCACTCACACATTCTACACTCACAATTATTCTGCATTCACAAATCCGCAGTTATACGCTCACAAATTCATCATTCTACTCTCAAAAATGAATTCATCTTAAACTCTCAAACTCACCATTCTACACTCACCATTCTACGCTCACAAATTCACCATGCAACACACACACACACATTCCACACTCACAGATATCTATCATCTACACCTGACAGCATAACTCAAGGCGGATCTGTGATGTTAGACGATTCAATCTTCCTCTCTAATGGATCGTAACTCACAGTTATCAGAGCTTAGCAAGTCGCTCCATTTGCTATCTATGTCACCCCCTTTCCTCCTGACACAGCTGGTGCTCCTACCAGCTGGGCAATAGGCAAACCTCTCTCTTTCTATATAAAGCCAAATACAAAGTTCACAATTCCAGGAACTAATGGCATAGAGATGGTGCCCACTAAAATGTATGGACGAATTTTGTACAATACAAAGCGAGAACAAAATTTGAATTCACCCTTCAAGCAGTCGTAAATACATTATCCAAATGGAATATTGTTCGTTTTTTCTAGAAGTCAGTTAAATGGAGGGGAACTAAATCAAGAGTTAACGAAATATGGAGAGCAGAGTTTTACGCCGAAGACGTTTCACTCAGTATTAACTTGTGTGTTTGTCTTTTACTCTCTCCAGGTAACGTTTCGCCTTTGTGGAAACAATAACACTGAGTTCTTAAATATTTGTGTTAGTGAAGGACTTGTCTAGTATGGGCCAGTAGGCCTGCTGCAGTGTTCCTCCATTCATATGTTCTTTTGTAGTGGAGAATTCCTTTAATACAAGGTTTCGCCCCAAGGATGAAACGTTGCATTGCACAGATTCTTTGCCGTCAGTGTCGTTATTTCCACTTACGGGCTTTCGCCCCCCCCCCTTTTCGTCTCCCTCCTTGTATCCTGTCAGTCTTAGCCTGTCACTACCCATCACCAACGTCACTACCCATCATCAACGTCACTACCCATCATCAACGTCACTACCCATCATCAACGTCACTACCCATCATCAACGTTGCTACCCATCAACAACGGTACTACCCATCATCAACGTCACTACCCATCATCAACGTCACTACACCATCAACAACGTCACTACCCATCATCAACGTCACTACCCATCATCAACGTCACTACCCATCATCAACGTCACTACCCATCATCAACGTCACTACCCATCATCAACGTCACTACCCATCAACATCACTACCCATCATCATCACTACCAATCAACGTCACTACCCATCATCAACGTCACTACCCATCATCAACGTCACTACCCATCATCACTACCCATCATCAACGTCACTACTCATAATCAACATCACTACCCATTATTAACGTCACTACCCATCATTAACGTCACTACCCATCACCAACGTCACAACCCATCATCAACGTCACTATCATCACTGCTATTATCATCACAGTTATCACCCTCACTATTATCATTTTTCGAGCATAACTACTCTTACTATCAGTAATTTTGTAAGCCCACATTATCAGACATTTATTGATGTTTTTCTCTGAATTATGAATTCATTTTACACCTTCACAATCCGCCCCTTTATGTCATCCATATCAATGTCTGATCTCATCCACATGTGCCTAATCCACTTCTTGTACATAATACCAACAAGATGAAGAATTAGACACGTGTGTCACATCGAGGTGAAGAATTAGACACATGTGTAACTTCTAGTGGCTTTATCAATACAAACTGAAGGACATAATGGGAAGACTGTAGAACTATATACAAAAGACGGGGTAATCAGTCCCTCAGTCTTGGAGTTGGTGAAGACCATCGTAGTCTTGAAGAATCTGCCGATTCTCCAGATTTGCAAAAGTGTTTAATTCTTCGTCAAATCCAATCAGTTATCTACCTGATCCCTCAAACTTTCTTGCATAATGAACGTTTTCTCCTCACGTCGACAAATTATTCTCTTCCCTAATCAGCCTCCGCCTAACACTACCCTACTTGATACACCTTCTTCCCTGTCTGATCCACCTCCTCTCCACTCCCCTGATCCACCCTCTCCCCGCTCTCCAGGATGATTAGAATAGACTGATGCAATGGTCGGAGAAGTGGCAGATGCAATTTAATATTGACAAATGCAAAGTTCTAAATATTGGACAGGAAAATAACCATGCCACATATAAACTAAATAATGTAGATCTTAATACTACTGATTGCGAAAAGGATTTAGGAGTTCTGGTTAGCAGTAACCTAAAATCAAGACAACAGTGCATTAGTGTTTGCAATAAAGCTAGCAGAATTCTTGGCTTCATATCTGGAAGTATAAATAATAGAAGTCCTCAGGTTGTTCTTCAACTCTATATATCCTTGGTTAGGCCTCATTTAGACTATGCTGCTCAGTTCTGGTCACCGTATTACAGAATGGACATAAATGATCTGGAAAACGTACAGAGGAGGATGACAAAGATGATCCCATGTATCAGAAATCTTCCCTGTGAGGATAGACTGAGGGCCCTGAATCTGCACTCTC
Organism: Cherax quadricarinatus; assembly: GCF_038502225.1. Taxonomy (NCBI): domain Eukaryota; kingdom Metazoa; phylum Arthropoda; class Malacostraca; order Decapoda; family Parastacidae; genus Cherax; species Cherax quadricarinatus. Next base: position 14,288,492 of record NC_091367.1, read on the forward strand.
TCGAAAGGCGTAGAATTAGGGGGGATATGATCGAGGTGTATAAATGGAAAACAGGAATAAATAAAGGGGATGTAGAAAGCGTGCTGAAAATTTCCAGCCAAGACAGGACTCGCAGCAATGGTTTCAAGTTGGAAAAATTCAGATTCAGGAAGGATATAGGGAAGCACTGATTTGGTAATAGAGTTGTGGATGAGTGGAACAAACTCCCGAGTACAGTTATTCAGGCTAAAACATTGTGTGGTTTTAAAAATAGGTTAGATAAATACATGAGTGGGTGTGGGTGGGTGTGAGTTAAACCTGACTAGCTTGTGCTGCTGGGTCTGGTGCCGTCCTCCATCCTTGAGTGGAGGTGACCAGACTGGGTGGGTCATTGGGCTAATCCGGGGGGGGGGGGAATGGACCTGCACCGCATGGGTCAGAAGGCCTGTTGCAGTGTTCCTTCCTTCTTATATTCTTATGTTCTAATCCACCTCCTCCCAAATACCCTGGTCCACCCTCTCCCCACTCTCATTCTTTACCCACCTCCCCACTCTTATATTTTCTCCTCTCACTCCCCATCATTTTCGCTCCTCACTCTTCATCATCTTCGCCTCTTTCCATCACCATCATCTTTCATTCTCCATCTTCCTTAATACCTTCACTTTTTTTTGACTTTTTAATCCAATTTTAACACGCCAGAGAAAACGAAAAAAAAAAATATTATAACGATGCCTTTATTTGGTTTGATAAACTTTTGTTTACTCTAGTTTGTACTCTACACATACAAATATAGTTATACACACACACACACACACACACACACACACACACACACACACACACACACAGTCATAACGTTGTCAGGAAGTGGAATAGTCTGGCAAGTGACGTTGTGGAGGCAGGAAACATACATAGTTTTAAGACAAGGTTTGATAAAACTCATGGAGCAGGGAGAGAGAGGACCTAGTAGCAATCAGTGAAGAGGCGGGGCCAGGAACTATGAATCGACCCCTACAACCACAAATAGGTGAGTACACCCACACACACACACATACCATGGGTAAGAGAACTTGAAGGAAGGAGAACGAATAAATCGGGGAAGTAGATAGCTGGAAAGTGCCAGAAGCCAGATTAGAAATTCATCCCGAATAAATCAGGGAAGTGGATGGCTGGAAAATGCCAGGAGCCAAATTAGAAATTCATACCCAGGAACAGAATAAGCACAAGCAAGAACAATAACTCATGGTTTACCCAGGGGTGCAGAGAGGCAAAAACCAAAGCGCAAGAACCTGGAATAACAAATCTAGAAAGCAAAGAACACTGGGAAGCGAGAAGAGTGAGAAACTAATATGCATGGGTAGGAAGTGTGGCTGAGCGGCAGTAAGAGAATGGCACAGTGAAAGCGAAAGTTGCTATACAGCGACATCAGTAAAGAATTGGGAAATAAAGCTGATGAAGCAGAGCTCATATGAAATGACCAGGAATACACAAATAACCAGCACATAGGAGAGAGAAACTTAGGACGACGTTTCGGTCCGTCTTCAACCATTAATAAGTCACAACTTGTATTGTTGCATAGTACTAAGCCTTTTAATTCTCAATGACCATGAAGTCTGCGAGGAGCTGCCTAAAAGATTTAATGGTGGTATTCACACAGGAGATAAAGACATTCCCAGAGTCACAGAAAAAGAATACACATACGGGTATTGGATACAATACACACACCTGGAGAAGAGGTGAATGTCTCAAAGAAAATGGATACAGAGAAGATCTGTAGTTGGGTTGTGAGTGAAGGAACTGAAGCACTGTCTGAACCACAGGCCACATATCCACGTCAGCTGATACAGAGCATTTGCTAGAAGTGTGGAAGACAACAGGTGGAGTTTCCGTATCTCAAGAACAGACAGGTAACTTTTAATTACAGGACAGTGTTCCTGACATACATAGCGTCTAAGGTTGTGAAGAAAGTGAAAGTGATGCAACACCTGGAAAGGATCAGGTTGGTAAACAGTAACCAGAAACACCTGGAAAGGAACAGGTTGGTAAACAACAACCAGAAACACCTGGAAAGGATCAGGTTGGTAAACAACAACCAGAAACACCTGGAAAGGATCAGGTTGGTAAACAACAACCAGAAACACCTGCAAAGGATCAGGTTCGTAAACAACAACCAGAAACACCTGGAAAGGATCAGGTTGGTAAACAACAACCCTAAACACCTGGAAAGGATCAGGTTGGTAAACAACAACCAGAAACACCTGGAAAAAATCAGGTTGGTAAACAACCAGAAACACCTGGAAAGGATCAGGTTGATAAACAATAACCAGAAACACCTGGAAAGGATCAGGTTGGTAAACAACAACCAGAAACACCTGGAAAGGATCAGGTTGGTAAACAACCAGAAACACCTGGAAAGAATCAGGTTGGTAAACAACCAGAAACACCTGGAAAGGATCAGGTTGGTAAACAACAACCCTAAACACCTGGGAAGGATCAGGTTGGTAAACAATAACCAGAAACACCTGGAAAGGATCAGGCTGGTAAACAACCAGAAACACCTGGAAAGGATCAGGTTGGTAAACAACAACCCTAAACACCTGAAAAGGATCAGGTTGGTAAACAACAACCCTAAACACCTGGGAAGGATCAGGTTGGTAAACAATAACCAGAAACACCTGGAAAGGATCAGGTTGGTAAACAACAACCAGAAACACCTGGAAAGGATCAGGTTGGTAAACAACAACCATAAACACCTGGAAAGGATCAGGTTGGTAAACAACAACCAGAAACACCTGGAAAGGATCAGGTTGGTAAACAACAACCAGAAACACCTGGAAAGGATCAGGCTGGTAAACAACCAGAAACACCTGGAAAGGATCAGGTTGGTAAACAACAACCATAAACACCTGGAAAGGATCAGGTTGGTAAACAACAACCAGAAACACCTGGAAAGGATCAGGTTGGTAAACAACAACCAGAAACACCTGGAAAGGATCAGGCTGGTAAACAACCAGAAACACCTGGAAAGGATCAGGTTGGTAAACAACAACCATAAACACCTGGAAAGGATCAGGTTGGTAAACAACAACCAGAAACACCTGGAAAGGATCAGGTTGGTAAACAACAACCAGAAACACCTGGAAAGGATCAGGCTGGTAAACAACCAGAAACACCTGGAAAGGATCAGGTTGGTAAACAATAACCCTAAACACCTGGGAAGGACCAGGTTGGTAAACAATAACCAGAAACACCTGGAAAGGATCAGGTTGGCAAACAGTAACCAGAAACACCTGGAAAGGATCAGGTTGGTAAGCAACAACCAGAAACACCTGGAAAGGATCAAGTTGGCAAACAATAACCCTAAACACCTGGGAAGGACCAGGTTGGTAAACAATAACCAGAAGCACCTGGAAAGGATCAGGTTGGTAAACAACAACCAGAAACACCTGGAAAGGATCAGGTTGGTAAACAATAACCCTAAACACCTGGAAAGGATCAGGTTGGTAAACAATAACCCTAAACACCTGGAAAGGATCAGGTTGGTAAACAACAACCAGAAATACCTGGAAAGGATCAGGTTGGTAAACAACAACCAGAAATACCTGGAAAGGATCAGGTCGGTAAACAACAACCAGAAACACCTGGAAAGGATCAGGTCGGTAAACAACAACCAGCACAGCTTTAGAGTTGGTAAATCCTGTCTCACATACCTGACGGCATTTTATGTAAAGTAATGAAGGAAGAAGGCGGAGAGAGGCAGAAAGAAAGAGATATGGGTGGTATGCATATTTTTGGACTTAAAGAAATATTTTGATAGAGTATCTGATATAATCCTTCGTTGAATTCCAAGAGGTTTTCTACTCCCAAAGCCCGACCTTGGACCAGACTCGGTGAAGAAACTGGGACATAAAGTAGAGAGGCAGGAATAATAGGCAGACATTAAACTGGATCACTAAATAAATACCAGGAATGAGACGATGAATATTATCCGGGAAGAGGTGTCGGAATGGGCACGTGTGGCGAGTGGGGTTCCACAGGTCAGTAATAGGACCGTTACTATTTCTTCAAACAGCCATCATGTGCATGAACGACATGACGGCTGGTTGCCGATATGAAACTGAGGAAAATACAAACAGGAGAGGACCAGGAAAGAATACAAACTGACCAGGACAAATTGCTGTACTGGTCTGATAAGTGTTCATTTGAATTCAAATCCATCAAAATTAAAATTAGGAAATCTGGAAATGAAAAAAGACAAGAAATGGAGTACAGTATCAGCCACAAGATAGCAAACGCGCGTATCGCTAATCTAAAGATTAGCTTTCAGGACTTTCAACAGTCATTCACGACACTATACGGCACATGCCAGGACCATACTGAACTATGCAGCACCAATCTAAAACCCACACCAGATCAAGCATATCAAGAAACCGGAAAAAGTGGAGAGGTTTGCATGGACACTAGTCCTAGAGCCAAGAAGTACGAACTTTGAGGTGACATATTAGACAACAAAAGAAGCATGGGAGACGTAATAACGACGTACAACATACTAAGAGGAATAAATAGGGTGGACAGGGACAACCTATTAGAGTAAGAAAGAGAAATACGAGGACACATCTAGAATTTAATAAGACAGATGAATCACAGGGATCTTGGGTAATATTTGTTCAGCCTTTAATTGGTCAGGAAGCGGAACAACTTTGACAGAGAAGTGGTAGAGGGGAGAAAGATGCACCCTTTTGCGAAAGAGAGCCCGTAGCGACCAGCGAGCTGAGACTCGATCTCTGAAACAACACACAAACACAAACACACACAGACACACACACACACACACACACACACACACACACACACACACACACACACACACACACACACACACACACACTTGAACGCGTACTAATGGGCATGAGTGTAAAAAATAACAGAACCCAGGAAGAAAATCATTGAGAATTACATATATGTACTTTAAAGCAGCAGGCAGAAACAGAACTATGGTACCAACAGGATAGGTCCAGTTGTATGGATCAAGAACCCCTCACCATTATCAAGGCCCCTCCCTTGAGAGGTGGTGGGGAGACTTAACAGAAAGTATCCACATGATATCGAGCTCCCATGAGAAATCATGGACATTTAAAAAACACTACCACATATTGCCATAATTTCCTGACCCATCACACTGAATCTGCAAAAATGAAGAGTAGAAACGAGCCGGCAAGACCTGAACTTTTATTCACCCTAAATGAGTCGAACACAGGAGGAATGACTATTTATCAACACCAGCAACATGAACTAAAAAAAATGTTTTTTCTTTTCTTTCCGACACCTATCTTCTAATATTTTCGCTTTTTATTCTCACTTGTGACTCAGTAATAATCCAGGAGGGACAAATATCGTCCAAATCTTCCTTTCTGAGTTATTTGTGAATTATAATAATAATAATTATGAAAAGGAAGAACTATATTGTTCCTCGAGAGCGACACTAATACAATGAAACCTCACCAGCAGGTTAAAATACAAAAGTGGTGAGAAATTTCCTATCTGGGATTCGATAAACCAGCGTGTTTTATGGACGCCAGAATCCATTACGTACTTAACACGGAAGATGATTAAAGAAGACGCCTTCAGAGAAGGGAATCCATTACAGGGAGCTAGTATGGTTTTATGAATAGCAGATTGTGTCACGAACCTACTAGAAATCTATCAGAAAGCGAGGGAATCAGAGAGAGAGAGAGAGAGAGAGAGAGAGAGAGATAGAAGTGGACAAGCTGCATTTTCTTTGAATTAAGGCAGGCCATCCACAGTGTGCCCATGAAAAGAGACTTAACCAAAAAGTGAGAAACTAAAAGTAATCCAATACCTCGAGAAGCAAATAAAAAAAATAGATTGTAGTAATGAAAGAAGAATCAAACTGGACACAAGTAAATAATTCAGTCCCTATGATCCACACACTTCCTGAGAGAGAATAACAAAATCACAATACCGTGGCTGCAACAACATACAAATAAACCGTACTTAGAAGAGAGCAATAACGACGTTGTGCTCCGACTCGGCCTACAAGAGTTTACAGACTGATTCATGTTTGATGACAATGCAAAACAAAAGGAAATATGATTGGATGACGATGGCAAGAAACTACAAGACTTATACAAGGAGCAGAAATGGTCCAGCATATGCCTACTGGATTATAACTCAAAGAATTACGTAATATTGTGGGTTAGGGAGTATCAAAAGGGAAGGAAGAAATTTTAAACAGAGGAATAAAAAATAATCTTGCGATTGATTTCACACCCAAAACTTTCCTGACAAACGAAAAAGATACCATCATAGAATTTAAACATTCGTTTAGCGTGAAATACGTGAAGTATATTCAACAGTGAGGAACCTCGATGAATTAAAAAAAAATAAGATAATGTGAATCCAGAGATCTGAAACACAGTTTTTCTTGGAGCTGAGGAGAATGAGACGTGAGAAAAAAATAAGAGGAATAACATGATCTCACCTAATGGAAGAGCCGCAAAGTAGAGATATGATTACGACGTATAGGATGCTTAGGGACATCGACAGAGTAAAAAACAAATGACAGTGAGAGGTGAACACCTAGATGATCCACAGATATGTTAGGAAATATTTATTCAGTTTATGTGCAGTGAGATGAAATTAACTAGACGAAGAGGTAGTTGAGGCAATTAAGTGACTAGTAGCTTAAACTTGATCCACGAGGACACACACACATACACACACACACACACACACACACACACACACACACACACACACACACACACACACACACACACACACACACACACACACACACACACACGAGAGCTCGAAGGTGTGAGATATTGTAGTCTCTATACACGTTATGCACTCTGTCTCTTTAATTTATATACAGTTTTAAGGGAAAAACCTATTAGAATTTTTTTAAATCTCTGCAGATATTACGAGTGGACAGTAATTGTAATATTATTTATTTTTGTCTCTGAATAATAACATTACAAGGGAGGAGGAAGTTGTTCAACCGAATCCAATTTTTTTGTGATTGCCAGACTGTACCGTCTTGACCTAACTCAACCCACATGACCCCAACATAGGTCATGTGTCATACACTCGGTTAAGTAGAGATGTAACATATTGAATAAAATACCGATAAGTTGATGAATACGACGTATTAACACTCAAGTGTCTTTATTGCTTAAACAAATCGCCTGACCAGCGGATTTCTTCAGTCGAATACAAAGGAGATTTTAATACTGGAGACAGTGGAGACTGTCTCTATTATTTAAATCACCTGCGTATTCGCCTGAAGAAGCCTGCTGTGCAGCCGAAATATATCGGCAATGAAGATAATCAAGTTCTGCATGTATTTTGACCGAGATGACTTTTAGTGTAGCGTGACCCGTCCCTCCCGATCAGATCTGGGTCTGACATCTTCACGCACTTTATGTAATATTCGCCCCACCGTAACCCGGGCGGTCGCTCATTCGGTCTTTTGCTCGTTCGTTCGTTCGGTCGGTCGGTCTGTCTGTTTGCTGTTTGCTCGGTAGGCGAGTGCTGATGCCTTTACAGCCGGTGATACACGTAGCAGCATAGCACTGAGAACACAGCGCAACCTGAAGGGACCAGGCAGACACAGCCAAACTGTCTGTGGAGATGCAGCAACCAGACAGCTCAACAACTCTGTAGGGATGCAACAACAGTGTAGTGAGAGGTGTGGTGTTGTCTCAGCCTCGAGTTGTGTGAAGCGTGCATCACAATATCATTTTCGAATCAGTCTCTCCACTGACATATCAACCATGACTGGAGGCAGCACGCCTCTCTGACTTCATTATCTCACACGTACAAGAAGACCTGGATTTGTCTCCATGTAGTGACTGGCAATAAACATCAGTTTTAAAATTACCGATATAACAGCGATTAAAATTATTTAAATATTGTCACACCCTTGCCATATACATCGAGGCTGGAGCAAGCAACCCTCTCGTAGGCATCAAGACTATTGCACGATTTCAACTTTGGCACAAGGAAACTAACATTTACAGTCATAATGATGTATGCTAGACATGCTTGTATGCCTTCCTACTGCCAGAACCTATGCTGCGGCCTCAGGTCACCTCTAATGCTATACATAATTTCATGGATCGAAGAAGGAAACAAATGCATATTTCAAAGACTTTGAGCATTGCGAATCACTTTGGAATTTTCATATGTTGACATGCTAAATAAAGTAAATCTTCCCAAAAATGTGTAAAAAAAAGAAACTCTCTTATTCATTCATTTCTCAAACAAAGAAATGCGTTAGTTTCCAGAGATCAAAAATATTTTCATTCTTATTAATTCTTCCCTGTTTATCCATACCCTGACTTATACTGAGGGTGAATTATATAATTATATATATATATATATATATATATATATATATATATATATATATATATATATATATATATATATATATATATATATATATACTGAGACCTATTAACAAATTACTCACATGCTCTTTTCAGATTTATGTACACTTATGCAAAAAAAAAAAAAAAAAAAAAAAATTCAAATTTATTTTTTTCTCTACTTCTATTAGATAGACTTGCCTCATGTCCTACATCCTATTATTTTCCTTTGGTGAATTTTGAGTTTTGGTTGTGTGTGCTAGTGATCGAGAAGTGGCCTCGACTGCCGTCGACTGCCCTGCAGTAACCTGTACGCATGCCAAGCGTAATTCGTGACCCTCTGACGGCCGTGTGAAAACGTATGCATCACAGACACGCTATACTACGCCATAGACGACAAGACGGTAACGCCAAACACACGATACCGACACGTTGTATATCACTAGAAGAAACTTACGCCATTTTGTATTCAACTTGTGACGACAAAGAAGGGTTATGACATAAATCATGACTTAAGACGACCATGGGGTAACGCTACGTATTACATCACCAAACATTCGACGCCACTGGCAAAGTTGTGTTTATATCACACACACTCAAAAGATTCGCAGTGTACAACGAGAGACCATTACCAACCATGGCACAGTGCCACTCATTCACACACACACACACACACACACACACACACACACACACACACAACAGCAATGCGAGATCAACGTGATACCATAAATATGAAAATACTCGAACCATCCTCGCCTGAGCCGCCGCGCCCCTTACACTCCATATTTTGAGTCACCTCTGTGTGAGACACACACACACACACACACACACACACACACACACACACACACACACACACACACACACACGCACACACAAAACATCCCTACCAGGCCAAATGTCTATCGACAAGTGCCTTTGACAACTAGTAACTAAACACACATACACAATCCTCTCTTGACGTCTCGATCTAAAACACGCAGGTCCTCACTCGTGATTCTGTAACCGTGGCTGTAGATGCCGTCGTCTACTACAAGATCTACCGTCCGATAGAGAGTGTGGCAACAGTGGCAGACTTTAGGTGAACCTGTCACTACACCTGTGTAAACTCTTACCCTATACACTCTTATTTCGTCAAGTACCCTTTTTTCCCCTCTCCCAACAGTGTCCATACACTGTGTATCTCACTCACTCACACACACACACACACACATGGGGCCAGGAGCTGAGTCTCGACCCCTGCAACTACAAATACGTGAGTACACACACACACGCACGCGAATACACACTACTTTCCACACAAAAACACGCACTTCTTGTCCACACACAAACTCACTATCCACACAAACATTTTTCTTAATGAAGTGATTCGTTGACGTCTCCACTGTTATTGTTACTGTAATGACTCACCCTTATCTCAGTGACACACGTCTGTTTATATACTCACTGAAGTGACTCACCTCATTTCAACATTGGTATGGCAGTGACTCACCTCAGTACACCCACCGTTAAGGCAATGACTCACTGAACTAGTGACTCACCTGTTCATGTCGTGACTCACCTGTTGCGGTCATTACTCACCTACTGCGGTCGTCACTCGCATAAGTTTACTGACTCACAGCACTAAATAATTCACTGTATTTGAGAATTAGCTTCGTTGATTTTCTGCAGCAAAAAACTATTGAAATTCAAGTAAAAAAATAGATATTAAATCAATTGCCCACATTATATATATATATATATATATATATATATATATATATATATATATATATATATATATATATATATATATATATATATATACAATTAAAAATCAACAAAGATCTATTCTCACTATTAACATCACTATTTGTGTTGTGTTGTTAAATTCCTATGTAATATCTGTGCAAATATTTAAGTCATGCCGTGATCACATACTGTATATCTCGCGGCTTGACGGCTTTTGTTGTGTGTTCGGCAATTTACTAACTTTAATCCGAAGCTAAATTCGCTAATTGATAAAGCAGCTCTCAAATGAGAATTAAACGTGACATATTTAAGACATATGACGTAATAGAATAATGTACTGATAAAATATCACACGCATTTTCCATTTATAATAAGTGTAAGTAAATTAAAAAGTGGATGGAGTTGAAACCCGAGGTTACATGTGTGTGGATAGTATCACTGGTCGATTTACAGATGAGTTACGTTGCTTCTTAGGGCTCCGACTACTTAAGAGGGCCACCAAACCACATACTATATGTTGGCACTTCGTGAGTCGCTTAAGGGGTGGGCAAACCAAATTATGCTATTTTTTTCTTTGGTCCAATTTCAGTGAATTTTTTACAGTGATTTAAGCAGCATTTGAAACCTACAGTGTTTGTAGTGGCTTTTTGCCTTAAAAGTTAGATAGAAAAAAATAAATAGTGCAAAATTCAATAGCGCATAAAACTATCCCTTTTCTACAAAATCGGGAAGATGTACAATGCTCTAGTTAACATCAGATGAAAGATAAGGGACAGATAATCTTTAACCCAACGCCGTTTGAGCGAAAATGTGAACAGACTGCATAAAAAAATGTTAAAGTCCATTATTTCTTTTTCTTTTTCTTTTTCTTTTTTTTTCTGGGGGAGAGAAAAAATATCAGTAAAAACAAAGCTGTAAAAAACATCGCAATTCAGCCCATTACTTAATAACCTGCGCAAAAATCATGACAATCCTATTAATACTTTTCGCACAAAAATGAAAAATAATGTCAATAACTTATTCCTGAGTTATTCATATGCATGTATTGCTTTCTGTAAAACTCTGTGGACATGACACGCCAAATTTCAGTATGTTGCAAATGTTGACAGCCCATAATCGACTGAGCTGTTGTCACTCCATACATTTGGAGTCAGAGATATTGCAATGTATTTAGAGTAAAACAATCATAAAACTCGTAATTTTTGGAGAACACTAATTGGCATCATGTGTTTTTTATGAGAGCAAAAACAAAAAAGAATTACATTTTTGGAAAAAAAAAATACTTAGAAATATGAGAGAAACAAGCTGATTACATCAACATGTAACCAGTATTATGCACTATTTTTCGGTAAGGAAACATTTTTTCCATAATTTTTCAATTTTTCTTTTCTATCACTCCAAAAACGATCGCCCTCCCCTTCACTTATCCATAATGTTCAACAGTTTTCAGTAGTTTGAGATCGGAAATATTTATTTGTATGTTAGACAAACTATTTGGACTCTGAAATCAAAAACCCATTTTTAAGTTTTAATATTTTGCTGAATATTTATTTTTGAAAAAAAAAAATCAGTGTACATAACATGCTAGCAGCGGGCCAGCGGCGGTCATACAATCAATCGCACATTTGGCTGCAAAGCTAAAATCCAATTTCCACTGGTGTAGGAACCGACAGCAGCACGAGGCCATATGTGGTGTTCCGCTTAGGGCTCTTGGACCTTTCAATTTGCCACTGAACATTATGTGGTACCACTGGGCAGTGATGGTTAAAGCACACACACAACAACATTATTAGGGTATGTCAACATACACTGCTACCATGTCATATGTATGTTTTTTGTATACCTACCATTCTCAAACACCAACACTTGTGACTGATAGTTTTTATTTTTTCAATACTAGTAACAATGTACTAGTAAAAAATCGCAAAAAACGAATAAATTGAATAGGTAAAACTGGTCAATTAGCAAGAACTCTTTTAAAATTAAGTCCTTTCTAAAATTTTCTCCTATGCGTTTCAAAATATTTTTTTCATTTATGTTAATGTAAAAATTTTGTACCGAAATAACCTTAGAAAACTTACCTAACCTTATTATAACAAGCGTAATTTAACTTAACCTAATCCAAGTAAATATATTTTAGATAAGGCTGCAATATTTTAATAATAAACAATTAAATATATTTTTTAGGTTAGGTTCAGAATGATTTTTGCGAAATTATTTCATACACAAATTTTCGCTTGCCTTATTCGGAAAGAAGAGCGCTGCTATTTAAGCCAAAATTGCAAGTTTTACCTATTCGGCACGACACATACACGGATAAATCACTTAAAACTGAATGGGAATCGAACCCATGGCATCTTGCATGCGTGTCCAGTACTCTCCCCCGAGGCTCTGCCAGGTGTAATCTAAAAGTAACGACCTGTCTTATTCTTGTAAAGTTTGCAGACTTTACCTAAATAAGACGCTGGTTTTGAAGAGACAAGAACTAGCGCTCCACTTGTGTTACATAGTAAGGAAAGGTGGCTATATAAACCAGAGTGCGGCAGTCCTATTGTAACCATCACATTCAGCTACACAAACTTTTATTTAAAAATTACGCTCGGTTTAAGCATTTATTAGAAACCAATACTTCTGGTGATGAACAAAGACATTTTTATGAAAGCTTATTCTGCCCACGTTTCTTCGATTTACAGCACTTCCTATTTTACATAAAGATTATTAAAAATCACCCTCCTCCGGTGAGACGGCCCACGCGTTGAAAAAAAATATTAAATTTAAGGGAGATATTTCCAATGCTTACAACTCAGACTTACACTCCGCAGCATCCAAGACTGTAAAATAACTCCATCAGTCAGGGCACTGGCATATTTATATTTAGGAAGACCAGTAACGACTGGATGTAAGGTCTTGTAAAATGCAGCCGGATATTATTTTTGTCCTTTCGGCAGGTATTTTTAGAGTATCATTGTATGATGCGGGCGCTGCATGACCCGTAGCGGTCATACAGCTCTGGGATATGGGAGGCAGTCACATTCAATCTAAAGATTGAGAGGGCAAACCATACCACGGGCGGGGATAGAACCGGCGACGGTCTGGAGTTTTGAGACTCTCTGATCGCGGGTTCTATCCCCACCCGTGGTATGCTTTGTTTGCAATCGTGTTATTACGATTTCGTGAGGCATTGAGAGGGCAGTTCCCATTCTTTGGATCAAAAGCAATTCACCGTTTTCTAAACACCTTCCTTGAAGGGTATAGAAAAGCTCAGGATAATACTGTTGTCAGAGGTGGGATTACAATTTTTTGGCCTTCAGGTAGCCAGGTATATTACATATGACAATGAATGGCCATTTTGTCTCAATTACTGTTGCAAAGACATACAATGATTTCAAAGCTCGTAGCATACGTACCATAACAAGAGAGACGAAGTAACTGCCGTCATATGATAGTCCCAGCAACTTTGCCTTCTCTACTCTCAACCTAACAGCTAGGAACCTCTGAGAGCGTGCACTCTACCTAGCAGCTAGGAACCTCTGTCTCCAAATATTTACACCATTATCATCAATTTAAATTATTAGTGTCGTAATCTTAGAGAAAAATCATAACTGGTCTTCAAAACTTGCTAAAATAATTTATAATTTCGCTACAAAAACAAAAAATAAAATGTTGCAAAATGCATCTTAATAAGAGTGAAACTCGTCAGCCCAAAGCAGATGAATGAAATGTCAGCCCAGAGCAGCTGATACTAAACCATTGCATGGAGCGACACAATCTAATCTTCATACCACTGTGATCAAATAGAACTCTTTTGATTTATGCATTATGAGAAATCAAAGACTCTATTCGCCCCGTAATGTTATTTTAAACCCAGCCTATAATCATAATGCAAGAAGAATACCGTGCATAAACGTAAAAAATAAACGATTGCTGTCTGTGGCGTGCGTTACCAAATTATATATACCTATATAAATATATACATATATGTAGCCGATACAAAAAGCAAGTATAAATGAGAGTACCAAACACTACGCCAGACTATGACGAGAGTGTCCAAGAACAGTATCGTCTGCAGGTGCTGACACATGACTCGGTCACCGTTGCTGTGGACGGGGTGATATACTTCTCTGTCAAGGATGCTCTCAGAACCGTTATCGCCGTCGCTGATTACAGGTAGTAAAGAGGGAGAGAGAGAAAGAGCGAGAGAGAGAGAGAGAAAGGGAAGTCAGATCAGTTTATATACCTTCCAACGTTTTTTCCCAAGCGAGCCTGCATATAATTTTATTTAAACGATAGCAAAAAAATGCACGGTATTTTTGTCTTTGTGAATGATAGAATATATATATATATATATATATATATATATATATATATATATATATATATATATATATATATATATATATATATATATATATATATATATATATATATATATATATATATATATTTATATATATATATATATATATATATATATATATATATATATATATATATATATATATATTTATATATATATATATATATATATATATATATATATATATATTTTATATATATATATATATATATATATATATATATATTTATATATATATAAATAAATATATATATATACATTATATATATATATATATATATATATATATATTTATATATATATATATATATTTATATATATATGTATATATATATATATGTATATATGTATTTATATATATGTATATAGATATGTACATATGTATATATATATATATATATATATATATATATATATATATATATATAGTTTTATCTACATTTGAGCTGATTCGCTAAATAGAACCTTACACCTGAATTCTGAATGAGGAGACGAGACACAGTAAGGTGACAACACCTACCACAACACTGCCTGCCTCACACTCACCTTCTTAGACCCTCAACTTTACAATATATATAAATTATATATATATATATATATATATATATATATATATATATATATATATATATATATATACATCAGAAAATAATATACATTTCAGAATTTGGATGTAGGTGAATGTAACCAGCGTATTCAAGGATATATCTTTTTGCCAGTATTCTATCGCATGCAGACTCTTGATTGTGCAAATTGTAAAATAGAATTACGGTATCGTGGGTCGGCTGACCGCAAAAGTTTGCCGGCTGATTAATTTTTATTTATTTTTTGCACGAATTCCGTATAAATTTATATATATATATATATATGTATATATATATATATATATATATATATATATATATATATATATATATATATATATATATATATATATATATATATATATATATATGTCTATGTTACTTTCTTACTTTCCTGGGTACCTTTAGAGGAACTTAATAGTCGGTGAATAAAAAATGGACTGATTTGACAGGGTGGAGAAACTGGAATTTTTTTCTTGTTTCTGAATGCTGACCAACACAGTTGAAGTGTAACAAATCTCTCTTTTATTTTTCGTCCGCAAGGCTGCTATGGTATTTCTTTTTTCATCTGCAAATTACAACGATATTTAACACCATTAATATGCATATTTTTTTGTATTTTGGTCATGAACAAAATTACTGCCCTCTCTTTTTTTTATTTAAGTAGTATAATTAGGTTTGCCTTTCGTCTGAATCTGTCTGTCTGTCTGTCTGTCTGTCTAACATGAACAAGAATAACAGTGATACTTAACTCTCTGTTTATCAAAGACATCTTTAGTCAGATATACATTTCACTAGATTTTCTGACCTACCCTCTCTTTGTACCCTGTACTCCATTGTCTCCATGCCCACCATGCCCCGACCCCTGCCCACCATTTCCATACTGTTGTCCATCATTTCCTGACCCCTGCCCACCATACCCCGACCCCTGTGCATCATTCCCTGACCCCGGCCCACTATTCCCTGAACCCTGCCCACCATACCCCGACCCCTGCCCACCATTCCCTGAACCCTGCCCACCATACCCTGATCCCTTCCCTTGGTATCTGTCTCATAACTACTATTCTTCTCTTCCTCTCATATTACACCGTACTTCCTTCACCCATCCCATCTCCTCTCTCTTATTCTTCTCATTACCAGTTCACTTCCCTGCTCCTCTTCCTCCTTCACTCTTCCATTTTCTCGTTTGATTTTCTCGTTTATACTAAATGCAAAAATAATGATCCTCTTAAGAATAAAAAATATTGAACGTCTATATTTATATTTTCTATTCCTTTTCCTGCTTTCTTTTATAGATTCACTTCCTTCATTCTTTTGTCGTTCTCATAATTCCTTTCACTTTTTTTTTCATTCCTCTCGTTCATTTTACTCTTCTTTCATTATCATATTTTCTTCTTCTGGTTTTACATTCCTTTTCTCTCTGTCTCTTTCATCCTTCAGTTCTCTCTTCCTTAATTTTTATCTCGTTTTAATTTTTTTTTCTTTACTAATCTTTCCCTTCACCCAACCTTCTCTTCACCCATCTTTCCCTTCACCCATCTTTCCCTTCACCCATCTTTCCCTTCACCCATCTTTCCCTTCACCCATCTTTCCCTTCACCCATCTTTCCCTTCACCCATCTTTCCCTTCACCCATCTTTCCCTTCACCCATCTTTCCCTTCACCCATCTTTCCCTTCACCCATCTTTCCCTTCACCCTTCTTTCCCTTCACCCATCTTTCCCTTCACCCATCTTTCCCTTCACCCATCTTTCCCTTCACCCATCTTTCCCTTCACCCTTCTTTCCCTTCACCCATCTTTCCCTTCACCCATCTTTCCCTTCACCCATCTTTCCCTTCACCCATCTTTCCCTTCACCCATCTTTCCCTTCACCCATCTTTCCCTTCACCCTTCTTTCCCTTCACCCATCTTTCCCTTTACCCATCTTTCCCTTCACCCATCTTTCCCTTCACCCATCTTTCCCTTCACCCATCTTTCCCTTCACCCATCTTTCCCTTCACCCATCTTTCCCTTCACCCATCTTTCCCTTCACCCTTCTTTCCCTTCACCCATCTTTCCCTTCACCCTTCTTTCCCTTCACCCATCTTTCCCTTCACCCATCTTTCCCTTCACCCTGACTTCCCCTTTCACCTGTTTGTGCACACCCTTTCCCTCTAGTTAATCCCCCTTCTAATTACATGTAATCTCTACCTTCCTAACCTTCCCCCTGTGTAATCTCCCTTACTTAATCCACAAAAGAGGATAATATCTTGCACTAATTTAAGCTCCCCCCTTCCTGTTTCTCTCCCTTCCTTCATATCTACTTTCCTCCCCCCTTCCCTCCCTTCATCTCTACCTTCCTCCCACATTCCCTTCGTCTCTACCTTCCTCCCACATTCCCTTCGTCTCTACCTTCCTCCCACATTCCCTTCGTCTCTACCTTCCTCCCTACTTCCCTCCATCTCTACCTTCCTCCCTCCTTCCCTTCATCTCTACCTTCCTCCCTCCATCTCTACCTTCCTCCCTCCTTCCCTCCATCTCTACCTTCCTCCCTCCCTCGCAAATGTAATTTTGAATCTTCCTGTGGATTATTTTCCTATCTATCGTCAATCTCAATTTACAAATCAATCCTTTTTTAAATCTCTCCCTTCAAAGGGTTCACTTTCCTCCCTGTCTACAAGGTAGATTCTCCCTACTTTCAACTTCCTGGACAGGTAGGTAGATGTATTTTCCCAATTTTTTTCCTTTCTGGACAGGTAGTTAGAAGTGGTAGCCACTACCTAATTCCTCACTCCTGGACAGGTAGTTAGAAGTGGTAGCCACTACCTAATTCCTCACTCCTGGACAGGTAGTTAGAAGTGGTAGCCACTACCTAATTCCTCACTCCTGGACAGGTAGATAGATTCTTCCTCACTCCTGGACAGGTAGGTAGATTCTTCCTCACTCCTTGACAGGTAGATAGATTCTTCCTCACTCCTGGACAGGTAGGTAGATTCTTCCTCACTCCTGGACAGGTAGGTAGATTCTTCCTCACTCCTGGACAGGTAGGTAGATTCTTCCTCACTCCTGGACAGGTAGGTAGATTCTTCCTCACTCCTGGACAGGTAGGTAGATTCTTCCTCACTCCTGGACAGGTAGGTAGATTCTTCCTCACTCCTGGACAGGTAGGTAGATTCTTCCTCACTCCTGGACAGGTAGGTAGATTCTTCCTCACTCCTGGACAGGTAGGTAGATTCTTCCTCACTCCTGGACAGGTAGGTAGATTCCTCACTCCTGGACAGGTAGGTAGATTCTTCCTCACTCCTGGACAGGTAGGTAGATTCTTCCTCACTCCTGGACAGGTAGGTAGATTCTTCCTCACTCCTGGACAGGTAGGTAGATTCTTCCTCACTCCTGGACAGGTAGGTAGATTCTTCCTCACTCCTGGACAGGTAGGTAGATTCTTCCTCACTCCTGGACAGGTAGGTAGATTCTTCCTCACTCCTGGACAGGTAGGTAGATTCTTCCTCACTC
Source organism: Cherax quadricarinatus (assembly GCF_038502225.1). Lineage (NCBI taxonomy): Eukaryota > Metazoa > Arthropoda > Malacostraca > Decapoda > Parastacidae > Cherax > Cherax quadricarinatus. The sequence goes on from NC_091367.1 coordinate 14,307,033, forward strand.
CTGGACAGGTAGGTAGATTCTACCTCATTCCTGGACAGGTAGACTCTTCCTCACTCCTGGACAGTTAGATTCTTCCTCACTCCTGGACAGGTAGGTAGATTCTTCCTCAATCCTGGGCAGGTAGGTAGATTCTTCCTCACTCCTGGACAGGTAGGTAGATTCTTCCTCACTCCTGGACAGGTAGGTAGATTCTTCCTCACTCCTGGACAGGTAGGTAGATTCTTCCTCACTCCTGGACAGGTAGGTAGATTCTTCCTCACTCCTGGACAGGTAGGTAGATTCTTCCTCACTCCTGGACAGGTAGGTAGATTCTTCCTCACTCCTGGACAGGTAGGTAGATTCTTCCTCACTCCTGGACAGGTAGGTAGATTCTACCTCATTCCTGGACAGGTAGGTAGATTCTTCCTCAATCCTGGGCAGGTAGGTAGATTCTTCCTCACTCCTTGACAGGTAGGTAGATTCTTCCTCACTCCTGGACAGGTAGGTAGATTCAACCTCACTCCTGGACAGGTAGGCAGATTCTTCCTCACTCCTGGACAGGTAGGTAGATTCTTCCTCACTCCTGGACAGGTAGGTAGATTCTTCCTCACTCCTGGACAGGTAGGTAGATTCTTCCTCACTCCTAGACAGGTAAAGGTAGATTCTTCCTCACTCCTAGACAGGTAAAGGTAGATTCTTCCTCACTCCTGGACAGGTAGGTAGATTCTTCCTCACTCCTTGACAGGTAGATAGATTCTTCCTCATTCCTCGACAGGTAGGTAGGTTCTTCCTCACTCCTGGACAGGTAGGTAGATTCTTCCTCACTCCTGGATAGGTAGGTAGATTCTTCCTACTTCCTGGACAGATAAAGGTAGATTCTACCTCATTCCTGGACAGGTAGGTAGATTCTTCCTCACTCCTGGACAGGTAGGTAGATTCTTCGTCAATCCTGGGCAGGTAGGTAGATTCTTCCTCACTCCTGGACAGGTAGGTAGATTCTTCCTCACTCCTGGACAGGTAGGTAGATTCTTCCTCACTCCTGGACAGGTAGGTAGATTCTTCCTCACTCCTGGACAGGTAGGTAGATTCTTCCTCACTCCTGGACAGGTAGGTAGATTCTTCCTCAATCCTGGGCAGGTAGGTAGATTCTTCCTCACTCCTGGACAGGTAGGTAGATTCTTCCTCACTCCTGGACAGGTAGGTAGATTCTTCCTCACTCCTGGACAGGTAGGTAGATTCTACCTCACTCCTGGACAGGTAGGTAGATTCTTCCTCACTCCTGGACAGGTAGGTAGATTCTACCTCACTCCTGGATAGGTAAATTCTACCTCACTCCTGGATAGGTAGATTCTACCTCACACCTGGACAGGTAAAGGTAGATTCTTCCTACTTCCTGGACAGGTAAAGGTAGGTTCTTCCTACTTCCTGGACAGGTAGATACAGGTAGATTATACAAGTAGATAAAACAAACACATGAAAAAACGCAAGACTCTTAAAACGATAATTTCCCCTTTCAAGTGGCTTTTGATCCAAGGAACTGGATTTATCCTCAGCTTCCTTGGATCGAACTTGTATGCCTCCCATTCCCCAGGAGTTATGTGATCCCTACGGGTTTATCGCTTCCCCTTGATTAAAGAAAATAAAGGCGATTTTTCGCTCAATTAGAGATTAATGTAGTCATGATTATGCTCTAAATGAGCGAAATGTTTCATTCAGGGACCTGATAACGCTCTTCTTAAGGGAGACATTTCTCTCAAGATTTAATAAGGCTTTAACTGAGCGAAACGTTGTTTTTTCTACAGTCTTTCGCTGTTTCTTGTGTTTTTATCAACTTCCTCACTGTTTTATTCTCCTCTCTCTCCCTCCCTCCCCCTCTCTCCCTCCCTCCCCCACTCTCCCTCCCTCCCCCACTCTCCCTCCCTCCCCCACTCTCCCTCCCTCCCCCTCTCTCCCTCCCTCCCCCACTCTCCCTCCCTCCCCCCCTCTCCCTCCCTCCCCCACTCTCCCGCCCTCCCCCTCTCTCCCTCCCCCACTCTCCCTCCCCCTCTCTCCCCCTCCCCCACTCTCCCTCCCTCCCCCACTCTCCCTCCCTCCCCCACTCTCCCTCCCTCCCCCTCTCTCCCTCCCTCACCCTCTCTCCCTCCCTCCCCCTCCCTCCCGCTCTCTCCCTCCCTCCCGCTCTCTCCCTCCCTCCCGCACTCTCCCTCCCTCCCACCCTCTCTCTCCCTCCCTCCCCCCCCTCTCTCGCTCCCTTAGTCTCTCCCTCCCCCTCTCTCCCTCCCTCAGTCCCACCCTCCCCCTCCCTCCCTCAGTCCCTCTCTCCCCCCCTCCCTTCCCCTCTCTTCCTCCCTCAGTCCCTCCCCCTCTCTCCCTCCCTCAGTCCCTCCCTCTCCCTCCCTCCCCCTCTCTCTTTCCCTACCCCCTCTCTCCCTCTCTCCCCCTCTCTCCCTCTCCCTCCCTCCCTCAGTCCCTACCTCCTCCTCTCTCCCTCCCTCAGTCCCTCCCTCCCCCTCTCTCCCTCCCTTCCCCTCTCTCCCTCCCTCAGTCCCTCCCCCTCTCTCTCTCCCTTCCCCTCTCTCTCCCTCCCTCAGTCCCTCCCCCTCTCTCCCTCCCTCAGTCCCTCCCCCCTCTCTCCCTCCCTCCCTCTCCCTCCTTCCCTCTCTCAGTCCCTCCCTCTCCCTCTCCCTCCCTCCTTCACTCGGCATCTTCACTGTTAAATTTCACCTGCTCCTGCACTATTTTTCCTTGATTGAGATCTATTTCACTCTTCCTTGCCTTTCTTCCTTCCTTTATTGCTGACTTGCTTCATTCCTGCATTCCTTGCTTCCTTTTTTTCTGCCTGCCTTCCTCTCTCTCTCTCTCTCTCTCTCTCTTTCTCCCTCCCTCCCTCACGCTAATCTTCCCCTCCCTCCATCCCCCCAGCTCTCCCTCACGCTAAGCTTCCCCTCCCTCCATCCCCCCTGCTCTCCCTCACGCTAAGCTTCCCCTCCATTCATCCCCCCAGCTCTCTCTCACGCTAATCTTCTCCCTCCATCCCCCAGCTCTCCCTCACGCTAATCTTCCCCTTCCTCCAACCTCCCAGCTCTCCCTCACGCTAATCTTCCCCTCCCTCCATCCCTCCAGCTCTCCCTCACGCTAATCTTCCCCTCCCTCCATCCCCCCTGCTCTCCCTTACGCTAATCTTCCCCTCCCTCCGTCCCCCAGCTCTCCCGCACGCTAATCTTCCCCTCCCTCCATCCCACAGCTCTCCCTCACACTAATCTTCTCCTCTTTCCATCCCCCAGCTCTCCCTCACGCTAATCTTCCCCTCCCTCCATCCCCCCTGCTCTCCCTCACGCTAATCTTCCCCTCCCTCCATCCCACAGCTCTCCCTCTCGCTAATCTTCCCCTCCCTCCATCCCGCCAGCTCTCCCTCACGCTAATCTTCCCCTCCCTCCATCCCCCCTGCTCTCCCTCACGCTAATCTTCCCCTCCCTCCATCCCCCCAGTTCTCCCTCACGCTAATCTTCCACTTCCTCCATCCCCCCAGCTCTCCCTCACGCTAATTTTCCCCTTCCTCCATCCCCCCAGTTCTCCCTCACGCTAATCTTCCCCTCTCTCCATCCCCCCTTCTCTCCCTCACGCTAATCTTCCCCTCCCTCCATCCCCCAGTTCTCCCTCACGCTAATCTTCCCCTCCCTCCATCCCCCCTGCTCTCCCTCACGCTAATCTTCCCCTCCCTCCATCCCCCCAGCTCTCCCGCACGCTAAGCTTCCCCTTCCTCCATCCCCCCAGCTCTCCCTCAGCTAATATTCCCCTCCCTCCATCCCCCCCAGCTCTCCCTCACGCTAATCTTCCCCTCCCGTTCTTCTCGTCAGATCCTCACGCGAGACTCAGTAACCGTGGCAGTTGATGGCGTAATTTACTTCTCAGTCAAAAATACAGTGAATGCTGTAACTCATATCCAAAACTTCAGGTAAACGGCACTGGTCCAGTAGATGTGGCACCCCAGTCCAGTCCAGTCCCCCGAACCCCACCCCAGAACCTTGCTCCAGTCCCTTTAAAAATGAGAAAATAATTCTTCAAGGGGGCACTTTCCACCCACAATCCTCTGGTGGAAAGTAGGATGGATTGCCCCCCTTTCCTACTGTCTGAGGGAGAGGGGAGATGTTTATCCATCCTATCCTTCTGATGGAAGAGGATGGTTGGCCTTTTCTCTTTTCCTTTGAGGGAGAGGGGAGATTTATTTATCCTTTCCTTCTGAAGGAAGAGGATGCTTGGCCTTTCTTCTTTTCCTTCGAAGGAGAGGAAGGGGAAGGAATATATCCACACTTATTTTAAAATGAGAAGGACAACTGGCTTCCCTGATCTCTCCTTCCTGCGAGAAGGGAAGGTCGGCATCCTCGTTTCTTCTCCTCTTTCCTAGGGGAAAAAGGGGACTTGGATCAATCAGGGGACTCAAGCTTAAGGTTCGTAGGTGTCACACAAAACAAACAGAAGTTCCTAGCATGTTGATATGTATATCCAGAGTGTCTCATGCAGTGCATAAGAAAAACAAGTGTTTTTAAGTAGATTTGTGGTTGATAAAAAAAGAAACTATTCGAAAGTCCATTTTTTGCAAGTAATGGCAGATTCCCTTGAGTAAAATTCAATGTGTTTTGTTAGAGAGAGAAAGTAGAGGTTACAAAGTGGAGCTGCTTCAGCTGTTTGATCCCAACACGCATGACATGTTGTATATACTAACATATATATTGTTGTGGACACACACACACACACACACACACACACACACACACACACACACACACACACACACTCACACACACATGCGTGTCCAATGGCTCTGATATACATAAATATTCCTTTTGTCAGTACACATACATATACATATTTTGTGGACACATACATGCGTGTTAAATGACTCTTATATATACATATTCCCTTTATATAACACACGCACACACACACACACACTTACTAACATTTGAACCAAGCAAAGCTTTGTTATGAAACTGGAAGGCAAGGAAAATGAGGCTAAATATTCAACGAACTGCCAAAGGAAACACATATCCAAGCCTATCCTCCGGTTCCCATAGAAACCAAATAGTATCCAACCAAACGAAATTGGTATTCAAAAACCCTAAGAATAACTCCTTCAAAACACTCTACCTAATATGTATGACCCATTCTAGAGAGAGCAGTGCCTTTATGGAACACTCGTTCACTGTAATTAAGTGAAACTCGAGAAAGGTCGTAGCAGTGAAGCGAAACTTATGCCTGCGCTGAGCGGAATGTTCTGTTTACAAGGAATGGGAGAGCTTAATTTGCTGTCACTGGAAGAGCGAAGAACATGGTATTACGTCACGACATACATACTCTTGGATATACACAATATAAACAAAAACTCTGGGATAATATAAACAAGAAATCTGGGGCATATAAGGTATAAACAAGAACTCTGCGACGCACACAAGATAAACAACACCCTGGGACCTACACAAGATAAACAACAACTCTGGGACCTACACAAGATAAATAACAACTCTGGGACTTACACAAGATAAACAACAACTCTGGGACCTACACAAGATAAACAAGAACTCCGGGACATACACAAGATAAACAAGAACTCAGACATACACGAGATAGACAAGGATAACTCAAAGACGTACACAGGATAGACAAGAGGCTCCTCAGTGGGTATATAACACTAACAAGAGATTACGTTTGTACATTCCGCACCTGAATGAGCCAGAGTAACGTTAAACATTTCTTCATCATATGCGCAGTAAAGTAATGGTATGAGTTAACAACAACACGGTGAGAGAGGACTATGTAAAGGAGTTCAACATTAGCTATGACACAGTTATAAGTCAGTCGAAAGTGACGAGGTTGGCCTAAACCTCTTAACCTACACACGCAAACCAGACGTAATTACACCACAAGTTCGGCTCCGCTTCTGAAACAGGTATAGATAATTCCACCACACACACACACACACAAGCAAGTGAACATCAGCCATCATAGTATAATAATAATAATAATAATAATAATTAATAATAATAATAATAATCATTATTTCTACGAGTACGTGTACAAGGTATACATGTCTACCTATTTATAGTGAAGGAGCAGAGCGATATGTAGTCTAAGTGAGTGATATCCCATAATATGGAAGGTAAAGATTACTAAGAAACTTATTGGCAGTTAGAACCAAGTATATATAATTTACAATAGTGAAAAATATCAGTATAGCTAATTGTTTATATTAAGGCTGAAAATACCAAATTAAAACATAGTTATGATTTTGTACCGACAGGAAAAACTAGTTGATGGATGGTGGTACTAAATTGGAAGAATTTATAAAACAAATTTAGTAAAGAAAAACGTAGCTTTGAAAAATTAAATTGAAGCGGTAAAGATTTCAATACAACATGTGTTGTAAATATATTGCAAAAAGTCATTAGAAAACATACAGAAAATTCAGAAAACAAAAAACACAAACTGGTAAACAGTTCGGTTTTCTGACTGGAAATTCATGCATAATAAATCTGTCAGATTATAATGACAGTCACAGAATCAGTTCACTAGGAAATTGCAAAATATACGAGGAAGGAAAAGCAGATTACAATAAATGACACTGAGAGGAAAATGCGAAATGTTAATAAGAGGAAAAATGCAATCGTGGGGAGATGTGACAAGCGGGGTGCCACAAAAATTAGTTCCATTTTCTGACAAATTTAAATTTTCAGTTAATATATATATATATATATATATATATATATATATATATATATATATATATATATATATATATATATATATATATATAATATATATATATATATATATATATATATATATATATATCAATCTTTACATGATGGTTTGAATAAATTAAGCAAATATTGTGATGGATGATAGAAATAAATGTAGATAAATATGAAGTAATAAAATGAGATAAAGGGAAATAAAGGCACAGGAAGAATACAAACTGTGTCGAAAAATATTTAAAGCTTAACACAACGAATTCGGTGTTATTATTAACGAAAAAATGTCACGAAATATATCAACGAAATATTTCGAATTATTAAAATATTTTTCAAGTATGTGGATGGAGAAATGCGGGAAAAATCTCTTTGCAACATACAAGCCAAAACTGAAAAATATAGAGATTGTGTGGTGCCCCGATAAAATATAAAACTATATGTTAGAAACGTTGCAGAGCTAGAAAATAGCTGCAAGAGATCAATATTAACTATAATGAAAGGTTGCTAGCACTTAAGACGCCCAGAGTGAAAAACTGGACGAAATGTGGAGACTTAATTATTATAATCATGGGGGAGCGCTAAACCCGTAGGATTATACAGCACATGTGTATGTGGGGGGGGGGAATGGAAGGTATTCAGGGTCAATTCAGGGAACTGGAACACACATCCAATTCCCTACATCAAGAGCCCCTCACTAGCGTCAGTTTTAAGTCTTGGAAAAGTGGCGCTAAGTGTATACTAAAAAAAATTCTTGGTAAAGAGAATGGTTGATTAGTTTAATTATTTAAAGGAGGAGATAGTGAGTACTGTAGCCAATAGGAAGTTAAAATACGACGAAGAGATTACTGAAAACGCAACACCACCAGCATAACTCTGCTCCTGTAGCTACAAATAAGTAGTAATTAGTAGGTAATTGCGCGCGCGCACACACACACACACACACACACACACACACACCATTCCTCCTCTGCTATACCATCCCTTTCTCTACCTCATTCTCTTAACCCATGTTTTACCTTCTCTTCTCCTTATTTAGAAAAATCCGTGACTACAGTTCGTTTCCGCGAATATCGCGATTAGCGGATGAAGGATCGAGCCTTCACCAGTCCTGGCGATGAAAGAGTAACAAGCGTTTGCTTTTACTGTTTTAACATTTTAGTCCACCTCACCTTCGCATCAACCCCTATCAACCTATTCCTGGCTCTTTATTGCCATAACCTGTCACGTAAACTCTTCAGACACCATTACACACCACCCATCCCTTGATTTTTAACTATCACGTCTTACCCTCATCCTCTCAATTCCTGAAACCTCAGTCTATCCTCAGTTATCAAATTGTGCCTCACAGACACAATTTCTCTCCATACCACGGGCGGGATTTGAACCCGCGGTCAGAGAGTCTCAAAACTCCAGACCGTCGCTTTAGAGGGTTCAAATCCCGCCCTTGGTATGGTTTGTTTGAAATCGTGTCATTACGATTTTGTGAGTCACAATTTCTCTCGTCCACTCTATTGCAATTTCTTTTTTCTGATACCTGCTACTTCTGTAAACTCCGGATACCCAGATACTCCCTGATATATACCTTTTTTTTCATTTATTTAATTAAAAACCTCAATTCCCATCCCTCTCTGCTGACTTAAGTCACATTTTATCATCCACTGTAATCTATTCTCTCATATTCCTGAACACATATCACCTTTCCTATCCACCAAGGGCATCCTCCTACCATAATACATCTTCCCCAGGGAGGAACTCCACTTCCCCACTTCTGCTACCCTCTGTCCTCTTCCCCCCTTCCTTCATGGACCCACCCTCTTCCCCGTCCCTTTCAAACCCCTCCTTAGGTCCCCACCCCTTCCTTCCTATTTCCTACTCCCGTCTTTATCCCTCCTGGCTTCTCTGTCCCCACTTTTCCCGGCTCCTCTCTAACCCTATCCATCCTGCCAATTCCCTATCCCCCACACGAGTCTGGCTCAGAAAAATCAGGAATAATGCAAGAGGATGAATGTGCGGAACAAAATAGATGGCATCACAAACAAAAATGGAGAAATTAGAGAGAATCGCGGAAGATAAACCAGACTTCACAGCTCTCACAGAAGAGCTCTTCACGGTGATTATTACATTAAAATCCAAACCCATGTGGATTTAGGTTTGAGAATATACAAAAGAGGCATTCATCAAGAATCAATGATTTGAAAAAATATATACTTAGTAGTATTACACGTGAAGTACAAAGCCTGTGTAGACTCGATCCTGCGTCCATTAAGCTAGAGATACAAGCTACCAAGCGGTACTCACCTAGAACGAAAGTATTTAGAATCTGTGGAATTCAAAGAATATAGAGACAGTGATAAATTTGAGAACAAAACTAAATGTAGAAGTAATTGGAAAAAGACAAAATAATTAAAAAATAAAAATGGAATATGAGGATAAAACTATGGCAACAATACACGTCAAGTAAGAAGTAGTGGAGAAACCACGAAGGAGAAGAGTGAAACTCTTAATAATGGAAAATTGTAAACATTACAGAAGCTAAACTGAACACTAAGGTATGGAAGACGGGAACTCCACACCCAGGGATGGAAGACTGGAACTCCACACCCAGGGATGGAAGACGGGAACTCCACACCCAGGGATGGAAGACTGGAACTCCACACCCAGGGATGGAAGACTGGAACTCCACACCCAGGGATGGAAGACTGGAACTCCACACCCAGGGATGGAAGACTGGAACTCCACACCTAGGGATGGAAGACGGGAACTCCACACCCAGGGATGGAAGACGGGAACTCCACACCCAGGGATGGAAGACGGGAACTCCACACCCAGGGATGGAAGACGGGAACTCCACACCCAGGGATGGAAGACGGGAGCACACAGATGATGAAAATCTGGTGTACCACCTGGCACAAGGTCTTGCCGACAGTATTATTTGGCAAGATGCTGGAAATCTCCTCTTACCTTCCCTCTCAATGCATACGTAAACTAGGGAGCAACGTGTGCCATCCACTGATTACAACGGGTTCATGAACACTACACACATCATCGAGCAACGAAGGTGGGAGCTATGCCCCCACTGTAGCGCACCACATGTGGTACCAACATCCTTATATATGGATATTAAGTGCTGTAGCGAGGAGGAGGTTGGGTATATCGTGCCAATGGGCAATGTGTGGTGTATCATGGAGAGAATTCGTAGTTTGGAGATTAGAAGGAGTGAGATTAGTAAAAATATTGTCAAGAGGGGCTGCGCCATTGCTGGACTTTCCAGCCACGACGCCTGTACACAACGTTCTCCCACAAAAGACTGTTGGACAGGTCCGGGAGGACAGAGTAGCACACCATGTGTATCTTGTAATCAAAAGCCCGAGGACGTTGCTGTCGATCATTGACTACCATCCGCGACCTCGGTAAATATGCTTCGTCAAGCCGTAGCGAAACGTTGCCACAATAAAATGTTGCATTAGTTGCACTTGTGTCGTTTTTCCTAACATATAGTCGGTAATTCTACCAACATTATTTACAATGCTCACCTAGATGCACTCTTTAGTGTATAGAGAGCCATTAGGCACAAACGGTGGTACGACAGCAAACTCTGAAGCACCTGATTGAACATTAAAATGGTATAAAATACCGACAGGTTGTTAGGTAAGACACATATGCAACAGTTAGGTATCTTTATTTCGAAACGTTTCGCCTACACAGTAGGCTTCTTCAGTCGAGTACAGAAAAGTTGATAGAAGCAGAAGATACTTGAAGACGATGTAATCAGTCCATCACCCTTAAAGTTTTGAGGTGGTCAGTCCCTCAGTCTGGAGAAGAGCATTGTTCCATGGAATGAAACAATATGGAGATGAAGTGACAGGATGGAGCCTATATAGCGCCAAGAGGTGAGACGTAGGTCACTAGAAGAGGTAAGAACTCAGATGCTGGGAGGTCAGGTCCCTCTCAAATCCAGCCGTTCTCACTAGTAGAGGTTGTCGAAGTTGATTCAGTCGAGTACTTTTCTGTACTCGACTGAAGAAGCCTACTGTGTAGGCGAAACGTTTCGAAATAAAGATACCTAACTGTTGCATATGTGTCTTATCTGAAGCACCTGCTGAAAGTGGAGGTTGGGAAGAACTGAGGAAAACAACAGGAAACAAAACTACTGAAGGTAAATAACAGGGTAATAACAGGAAAACAACAGGTAAAATATAGGAAAGACGACGACTAAAGTGGACACTATGACAAGAGAAATACAAGTGACACCACAAAGTGATGGATGGCCGTGAAACGAAGTGATACATCGACAACACCTTGGAATCTATATTTCCGAAACGTTTCGCCTACACAGGCAGGCTTCTTCAGTCAAATTCAAAGGTGACTAAAAACTGCAAACAGTGGATCCAAGAAACTAAGTATAAGCATACGAAGCGAGGAAATATGAAACAATGTGAAAACATGCGATTAAATGAAAACTACATAACCGTGATAACGACAGAACAAAAAGAATGGCACAACACGACCAAATTACCTCGTACATTAGCAATAGCGTCATCGACTCGCAGCCGGTGGACTCGAGTTGAGTCCTAGGGCGAATATAAACTAACGAGGAAGCCTCGTCGCACCTGTTACCTTTACCCGGCTAGCAGTAAATAGGTATCTGCGAATTAGTTGGTTATATTAGGAGGAACTGGAGGTACATTGTTACACTATCATGGGTAGCTCCAGTTTTTGAAAAAAAAAAAAAAGCTGTGGTAGGATAGCAGGTCATCGAAAATAAATTCATGAGAGAGAAAAAGTGTGACTCTTCATGAGTAAAAAACGAAAGAAAATGAAAGACTCACGAAATCGTAATAACCACGGAATTTGATATGGGTTCAAATCTCACCGTTCCGTGGTTTTTCTTTTTAAGATGAGAGACAATTGAAGATAAAAATCCTGGCTTCAAATGCTAAAGTTGGAGAGATGGCTTCCCAGCCACACACAAGGGCCCTCTTCTTTCTCAGAACATACATGATTGCGGCTTCTTCAGTCCAATGCAGAGAACGATAGAATACGAGAAGTTTGAGGTAATCAGTCCCTCAGCAAATGATCTGCCGGAGGGGAGGGGGGGGGAGAGGCGCAGATGATGTAAAGTTAATGAACCGAAAAGAAAGCGCAAGGATAGAAGAGTTGTCGAATAAGTGGCTGATGGAGTTAAATCTAAGAAAGTATCAAGTTAAGATGACTTACGAAATCGTAGGAAGACGATAGCAAACATTTTGGTGGCTTTGAAGGGACTTGAGCTAGATTACGTCACACCCACCGTGGTGTGAGATTCGTCTGTAACAACCTACACTTGTGGTCACAGTGGTGGCTTATTCTAACCTTCCTGTGATGTATAGAACTATAACTAGTTGGATGAATCTTATTAAAGCCAGTTGAGCCTAGTGGTTAACGCACTGGCCTTTGAGCTTTCAGACTCACTTGCCATCGGTTGAAGCCCTACCCGTTCCCTGATTTGCCAAGACAAGCAAATAGAGAATAGAACGAAAAAGACCTGAGAGAGGAGAATTTGGAAGGATTCTGCAGAAATCATCGAATAAAGACGTGGGAGCGAACTTCATACCAGACATGTGGTACTGAACGTACCTACTGAGGTGAACATCGACTCACGTCAACAGTGTGAATAAAATTATCCTTTTAGCTAAGATCCCATGGTACTGTAGATATCTTCTACAACTCTACTGCTAACACCTAGACCAGCCTAGGCAACGCTGATAAGCGTTTTTGATCGGCATACAATACAGACAAGATGAGAATTAGACACATGTGCAACATCTGGGTATCTTTAATGTAGACATTTCGTCATCCGGTGGCTTTATCAATATAAATTCTAGGACATAATTTGAAGACAGTAGAACTATATACAAAAGATGAGATAATCAGTCCCTCAGCCTTGAGTTGGTGTGAAGAGCACCATACCGGGCTGAGGGACTGATTACCTCAAGTTTTGTATATAGTTCTACTGTCTTCAAATTATGTCCTAGAATTTATATTCATAAAGCCAATGGATGGCGAAATGTCTTCATTAAAGACTTCATTAAGGTGCTTCATCAGAGCACTCAGAGCACGGAGTTCCCACGTGATCCAATATGTTCGGAAGAAAATATAAAATATCAAAAGGTTTATAGCCAGATTTGTTCCGTAACTGAAAAGGAAACACAAGGAACAGAGACTAAACTAAATCTAACAACCTTGGAAGAAAGACCAGGAAAGATATAACTATGTTCAAGTCTTACACCAGCCAGGAACAGATTCTCAACGTTTCCTCCATCATTTACCTCCTCGGCTTGATGTATTTCTCCATACAAAAAGATTATCGCCATCATAAAGGGACAGAAAATAAATTATAAATTATTCATGTTTTGTGCAAAAATAGCACACAAATATTCACCCCTTGCCATGTAATTTTTTACCCCCAGGGGGTAAATTTACCCCTGGTTGACAATCACTGAATTCTAGAACAAGGGAACAAAGATGATAACTTAAAAAATAAAACTTTTCTAGGGGATGTAAAAAAACACTTCCTCAGTCTTCTGGAGGTAGGAAAGTGGAATGAGCTAGATGAGGTAGTGGTGGACGCAAACCCATTACACTGCTTCAAGTGTAGGCATGACAAGGCCTAAGAGACTAGCAATGAGTGATCTGTAGGTCACTGGGTAATCTTTGCTCAGTGGTGAGAGGAGGTTGCGTCCTAAGGAAGTACCTGGGTGGGAGTCCAGAACAGAACACGTCTTATAGGAGCATTTCTAGCTTCTGTTGCTCGTTGCTTACCTAGACGTAAGTAAATACCTGGGTATTAGGCACCTGCTGTGGGATGCAAACTTGGAAAATAGACGAATCAGACAATGAAGACTGGACGTCTTCTGTAAATCTACGCAGGTAATTACAAACACCTGAAAACACACACACACACACACACACACACACACACACACACACACACACACACACACACACACACACACACACACGCACACAAGCCACACCTACATATCCTTACATAATCCATGCACACCTATACCTGCATACAAGTATGCTGTGTACACACCACATTTGTATATCCAACGTATTTACACACCCATCATACATGTATGCATACTAGACCTACACAACAAATATATTCCATATATGTATGTATGCGCGCGCGCGCACACACACACACACACACACACACACACACACACACACACACTCACACACACACACACACACAGGCACACACACACACACACACACACACACACACACACACACACACACAAACACACAAACACACACACACACACACACAAACCTGCGCATAAAGCAAGCTTGAAGGAAAGGACACCTCATCAAATAATAGCTTAGATTCTAAATTTAAAATAAAACTAGAATGATTTTACGCCTTGTCAACGTTGTCTGTATGATACACTGCAAAATAATTCATAATGAACCATCACTGTGACTTTTTGGTACATTGCCTGCGATTAATGCAAATTTCAATGTTCACATTACGGCCGATCAACGCCACTTTCAACAAACATTACCTTCGTTAAACACCCTTTCCAATATTCCCATTACGTTTCATCAACGCCGCTCACATCACTTGCAATCAACGCCCGTTCCAATGATCACATCACGTTAATCAATGCTAGTTTCAACATTCACATCATGTCCGATCAAAATAAATTCTGAAGCAAACATTACCTTTGATCTCAAATAAATGGTTTAGAAAACAAACCAATAAATAAATCAGACACTTGTACAACATCTGGGTATCTTTATTCCTGAATAAATATACCCAAATGCTGCACATGTGTCTCATTTATCAATTACCTTTGATGATCCTTAGTTCCACTGAACAACGTCTCCTAAGACCACCGCCATTTCCGATACGTATTATTCCAACCTCTCAGATAACAAGTAGGATCACCAGCTGGATCATACCAGCTGGAGGTTTCAAATAACATCACAGTGTGAAGATAAAAACCACTGAGGTAACAAGTGTCTTTTAATATCGCCAGAACTAACTTACTTTCGAAAAAAAATATATAATGTAAATGGTTCGACGAATTTATATTTTTCGTAGCCTCCACTACTGTTTTTCTCCACTAGGTTGCTGTAATGCAATTTTTGCTGTATTGTACGGTACGTTGCTGTATCTCTTGTAAGTTGCTGTATCTTATTGTATGTTACTGTATCTTGTTTTGAATGCTGCTTTATCGTGCTGTATGTTAATGTGTATTAAGAGTATGCTGCTGTATATTTGAGATTCTGTGTGACTGTCTCTCTCTCTCTCTCTCTGTCTCTGTCTCTCTCTCTCTCTCTCTATTCAATAACTCACTGTTTCTAGTCAACTTGATCAGGTATTTACAGCAACAGTGGCAGTAACATGATCAGCAACAGTAGCATCAACAATACCAGCAACGTTACAGTTTAAGCAGCGGCGAAATAAACAGTAACTTTTTTTTACTGGCACAAAACCTTTCACAATTTCTCGCACATTACTATGTTTTTTAGTCAAATTGAAATATTTCTGGCACGAGAGTTGATCTTATATGGCACTAGAATAATTTTGTGAACAGAATGATAACAAAAATCACTAACTGAAAAGCAATGAATGAACACCTTGACACCTTGTATGGTAACTGTTAACCTCACCCGAAGAAACCAACCGCTAATTCCCCACTCCAACCGCATCCTCGCGCCCACTCTGCCCACTCTCACCCTTCCCACCCACTCACCTCTCCCACCAATCTACTCATCAACTTACAAATCCACTCGCTAGCTTTTCCAACCACTCACTAGCCCACCAACCCACCAGATCTAACATGCACGAACCCACCAATCTACACCCACTCCAACAACTCTCCCATCCATCTCACCCTCCACTAGAGGCCAACTCCGAATTCTACAAGTGCGTTGTACGAGTTAGTGCTCGAGCACCAGTTGATCACCAAGAATTATATCATAAATTATATACTTTAACATTTAAAACTAACATTTCTCCCTAATAACAACTAAAGCTTTAACCTAAATTCCATTAGGCAATTAATTTGGCTAATTAAATACGCCCAATAAACGAAAATATTAAAGTTATGGAAGTAACTTAGTTGAGTAATTAGCGCATTACAGGGCAGACAATTAGCCGAACAAATCGTTGGCAATCGCAGGGAAGATTTAGAAGAAAAAAATCTAATCGTATCTGTGGCGCTCATGATTATCAATTATAGAATTCGGAGCGGAGCATAAACTCGATTAATTGTACACATTGTCTCTGCCCCAACACACACTGGACTGATTGTTCGGAAGAGTGAAGGTTTGTCTGGGGGAGGGTGAGATAGACAGGGAACTTCCTGATGCAACACTAGTGGGGAATGGGATGAAAAGTGACTGAAACGTGTTGAGTGAAAAGCATTAGTGTGGCCGAGAGGTGAACCAGCTGAAAATATAATTGAGAGAGAGAGAGAGAGAGAGAGAGAGAGAGAGAGAGAGAGAGAGAGAGAGAGCGGGCGAGCAATCAATAAGAGACTGAGAACTGCATGTTACCTTGCTCATGTCGCATGATAAGTGCATGTTGTTGTCGATGTTGTTGTTGTTGTCGTCGTAATGATAGATCAACAGTTCCCGACAAGTCTTCATTATCTAATGTATGTGTTATTTGTTTAAGGTAAATTTATACAGTGCCGTCACTTCTCCACTGACTTGGCAATACTACAAAACATTTCATTGTAAGAGATGTCATTGCTAGAGCATCATTTTCTGCTCCTAGCATAATATAGCTTCATTGCTTCACCTACAACAGCATAGTAAATATAATTTATTTAAAAATAAGAGCTGGAAAAAAATATATCTGCTTCATACCTTTTAACTATAAACACAAAAAAGTGGAACAGTATACGAGTGTATACTTTTATGAAGTTAGAAATCAGGAAGTGGTCCTCTCTGCCAACCTCCTGGACCAGAAGGAACAAGGCACCACTGGTTTAACTAATATTCTTTATTCTTCCTTCCTCCTCCTCGTCCTCCTCCTTGCACGTCCCCAGCCACTCGACTCGCCTCCTGGCCGCCACTACCTTGAGGAACGTCCTGGGTACCCGCAACCTGGCTGAGATTCTCAGTGAGCGAGAGTCCATCTCTGCCACCATGCAGAGTTCCCTGGATGACGCTACTGACCCTTGGGGCGTCAAGGTGGAACGCGTGGAAATGTGAGTTTCTCCTGGTAAATGTGACAAATCACTTGGATAAATATATAGAACTTACTTAAAAAATTGATATCTGTATATTTCGAACACAAAGATTCACTTCGTGAACCCTTGTTTCAAATTTTACAAGTGGTTACACACTTAAAATCGATCAGTGTTTATGCTGCTGTAATCCCAGTTTCTCCGGTAATACAAGGGACAACTGGAAGGATGGATTGTGTGTTGCTGTGAGTAATGATTTTTTTTATCTAACACTATTTTTTTCTCCCATACAGCATTAAGAGAACGGAAGCAGACTGGTATACCTGTGTGTTCCCTTCTGAAGGAAGATTAAAATTACTTTACAATATCCTCACATTGTGGTTGATTTATTATCTATAGGTAATTTAACACCTACATAACTGAGTACACACACACACACACACACACACACACACACACACACACACACACACACACACACACACACACACATTATATACACTCTTATGGAGACAGCCTCGCTAGATAATTAATGGTGCTATGAAGCAGAAATTTTACGTATAATAATTTATATATATACTGTATTTAAATGTGATTCCATGCTAGGCATCATCTTTTGTATATTTATTAGTTATTAGAGGTGCGATGTGTGTTATGACTTAGTTTACCACTTTGATGATTAATGCTTCAAAGAACCGACAGGATTATGAATTAGACACTTGTTGCAACACTGTTGCACAAGTGTTTAATTCATCATTTACCACTGTCATCACTGTAGTTGCTTCGCCTTGCAGCAAGGATGTGCGTCTGCCTGTGCAACTGCAACGAGCCATGGCAGCAGAAGCTGAGGCAGCGCGAGAAGCGAGAGCCAAGGTGATCGCGGCTGAGGGTGAACAACGAGCCTCGCGAGCTCTCAAGGAAGCCGCGGATGTCATCAATGAGTCTCCAGCAGCACTCCAGGTACATCTCAGCACCTCTCCACCCTCTGCTCCACATCTCCCCTCCTTCCTACCCTTAAACTAACAGATTCTCCCCAATCATCTCCCTACTTGAAATTTCCTCCCCATTTCCCCCTCAAACCCTTCGCTCCCACTCAGAGTAGTTAAACCTCACCTACGAGGCGTTGAACTACGAAGGTCGCGACCCCGACAAGGGACTCTTGGCTCGGTTCCTGAAACACACCTCCTTCAGTAGCCATGTTCACTCCTCTTCCTCCTGCCTCGATTCCGACAAGTTGTACACGTCTCAGGGGCTACTAGCTTTGCCGGTCAGTGTATGGAATGCTAAATTTCTTCCTCCCGACAGATCCTTGGAGATAAATCTGCTTTGTATTAGCCAGACCACAGCTGAGGTAAACAACTTGTTGCTCGGACTCGAAAATGACTAAATTCAATATTAATGACAATACTATGCTAAATAAAAAGCACAGATACTCACAAATAGCATATTGCCAACAAATTTAAAATTATTCTTAATTTAAGAAAAATGAGATTTTGAGATCTGAAGTGAGGAATGAAGAGGAACTAGGAATGAGGAGGCAGCAGGTGCCAGGAGCCAAGGAAACTTTGATAATCAAGGAGACCAGAATAGCCGAGGGGACCTGGGTAGCCAAATGGCCGGGCTTAACCGTGGACACCCTGAGAGCTAATGGGCCCCCGTTAGCCAAGGAAACCTTGTGGCCAAAGAAGCCCAGGTAGCAGGGGAGACCCTGACAGCCAAGAGGTTTCCGGTCCCCAAGAGAATCCTGGAAGCCAAGGTATCTGTCGTGCGTGTCGCGGCTTCTCAGTGAAAACGTCACAGACTATCTGTTGCCTAGTATATTCAAAGTTTTCTCCCGTCATAGCTTCTTGCTTCTGTCATTGAGTGGGTCTTGATGCCCGTCTGTGTGTTTATAGTCCATATTCCCCTCCCATTTCCTACCCCCAAATGTCTGTCTTCCATGTGCGTGTCTTTTAGTAGTGAGGGATTTACAGGTCTACACAACAACGCCTTTGATGCTTATAGTGTAGGGGTCGCGGGGAGCGAGTCCGTGGGGGACGTGGGGTCATACTTGACCCCTGCTTTACACACACCTGACCTCCCTGACCCCCTGCTTCACACTCTTGATCTTAATCCCTGCTTCACACACTTGAACTCCCTGACCCATGCTTTACACACCTGACCTAACCCACGCTTTACACAACTGATCTCACTGACATTTGCTTCATACTCACCTAAGCTCTGCCTCACACATCTAACCTTCATACACAGGGACCGAGGTCATCTCAGAAATTTAGCAAAGATCATACTCGCTACTTAAACACTCTCACATATTGTATTCGAGGAAAATTCTAACAAATCCAAGTGGATTAAGGCGTTTGACACTCAAGAAATACATTAAGTCATTGTCAAAGTAGGACGACCCTGGAAATGTTCGAGGCAGCAGAGATATCACAGGGGAAAAAAAACAGAGGTAGAATGCGATGCGGACTTCATGGAAAACGAAGGTACGCGTCTAAATGGAGTAAAGTCCTCTGTCTCACTAGACACAATAGTGTCTGGGAAGACCACCTTTCATATTAGACACAAGGGAGTCTTGGATAGCCATCTTCCTTGCTATTGTACTAGAAGGACATGTTCCATACCAGAAACAAAAGGGTGTCTAGGAAAGGCAGCTTCCACGATAGACAGAGGTGTCTACTGAAGTTATCTTACTCACAAAGCACAATAGCATGTATGACGGCCTTTTTTTCACAAGAATCATGAGTGTCTACGACAGCTCTGTCTCACTAGACACAGAGCTGTCATAGTTGATGTCCGCTGGACATCAACTATCAAATGTTTCCTATCTAATCACCAGAAAGATTCATGGCATCTTCGCTGCTCTTCAGATTGAGGACCTTCACTTTGATTCCCAGACGCAGAGTGTACTCCGGTGGCCCAGGTAGTAAAGACAATTCAGGAGTTACGTATCTGCGTATCAAGCATATAGATACTGGTGCGAAGGCCACGTCGGGGTCTCAGATAATGAGTAGCGTTATGGTGATAGATGTTTCGTTGAGCACTCTTAATAGCAGTGACTTGATGTGCAACAGTTAGGTATCTTTATTCCGAAACCTTCCGGCAACAGAGCAGGCTTCTTCAGTCGAAAACAGAGGAGGCAGCATAAGCAGTAGAGATGTAAAAACGATATAATCATTCCACCCTGAAGATGTAGCTTTGAGGTGGTCAGTCGGAATAAAAAAAAATCTTAACTCTTGCCCATGTGCCATACTTGTCAACTTGTCGGTACCGTATACCATGATCATATTCACATTATAGTGACTCCTTGGTCTACATGTATCGGTTTGCCTTTCGAAACTGGTAGGCCAGTTGGTTAATACAGCGAACCAACAAACTCTAAAGTGTTCACTAGATCGGGTTGATTCTCTGTAGACAGAGAACTGGACACACAATCACTCACAGTCGCCTGCTCTTGGGTGATCATGCCTTTCCATGCGCAGGTCGTGTTGTGTTATTGATTAAGAGTTGCCAGCATCTTATACCAGTGAGTTCTGAGACCTCGCTGAAGTTTCAGAGAATTCTTTTGATACCTTCTTTTTTATCTGACAATGGATATTTCAACTAAGTGTCGAAATAAATGTTTTTTCGGGTGCTTATTTGTGAGATTTTTTTTTCGGAGGTTTATGTATACAAGGTTCGGGGGACCTGGAGTATACCTGGAGAGGGTTTCGGGGGGTCAACGCCCCCGCGGCTCGGGGTGGATCAGGGTCTGATCAACCAAGCTCTTACTGCTGGCCGCACGCACGCGGACAGTTCTGCATCTCAGTTAAATAAGAGTCCTAAGAAAGTGAAAAGAAAAATAGAATAAGAATTATTTAAGAACAGGCAAGAGTAAAGATAAGTGTAAACTGAATGTAAGTAAAAGTTCCTAACATTTATTATATCTTTTGTCTTCAAGAGAAGATAAGAATCAGTCATGCCAGAGCAGAAAATATTTTACAGGTTTCTGTTTTTTTGGGTTCTCTTGCACAACCGTTTTATCTTGCGAGTTTGTGGTGCGAGTGGGTTTCTGTCAACATTACTGAAAGGGGGGATGACTGACCCATTCGTTCGAACACTTTGTAAATTTAATAACTCTCTTCTTTGCTACACACAAGGGTACTTAGGACTCCTCCTTTGTGAAGCAAAGGTGCCTGGAACTTTCCCATAATTCTCTAGACACGATGATGCCTAGAACCAACCGCTTCATCTCTAGACACAAAGGGTGCTTAAGACGTACCTCTTCTTTGCTGGACACAAAGGTGCCAAAGACTTTCTTATTCTTTAGTAGACAGAAAGGTGCCTGAGCCTTCCCTGTTCTTTGCCAGGCATAGCGATGCCTGAGACTCCCATTTTTATATTTTTTTCCTAGTCACAAGAGAGAACTAGCACAGCTTTCTTGCTCGCTACACACAGGGAGAACTAAGACCTTCCATTGACTCTCTCTACCAACAAGACAGTGATTCCCTAATATTGCACAAGTGTCATTTATCAGGGCAAATATAAATTATCAGGTAACTGCTACATTCTGAAGGTTCACAAGATAACGAGCGTACAAGTTACGCATTAAGTTAGTGAATCCAAGTAGGGAGATTCTCCTGGTGATGTTCGTGTTCCTCGCGTTCGTGAGGGACACGAACTGCAAATGTTTGTACACTGTTGTTATCGTCATATACACTCCAGCCATTACCATCATCACAGAGTATATTGCAATACATCATACCACATTGTATGCTACACAGGAAGACTTGTATAGAGAAAAAGAGAAGCAGTCTAGATACGTAGAGGTGATTGTTGGTTTAAGCTTAATCTCAAAAACTTCAGAAAACACGTGAATATAATACTCAATCTATGCGTTATCCCTCATTAGGTCATAGAGGAAGATTGTGACGCTCGCGTTTTCACAGAAAACTTACAGAAAAAAAAACTATTACATTAGAAAGAATAAAAAGGCTCAATACCGTAACTGGAACAATACACAACAGGAGAAAGAAACTTGTGACGACGTTTCGGTCAGAGTTGAACCATTAACTAGTCACACAGTGTGTAGTATTACATTAACTAGTCACACAGTATGTGTAGTATATTACATTAGCATTCAACTTAGTTTTACCTCATTTTTTGACGATAAATCACCAAAAAAGGTGTTTGAATTAAGAATTCGTCTTTAATTAATATATGTCTGGCTGAGTTTTATAGACCTGGTTATATATTGTCTTACTTTGACGCCAGGAAGTCGAATAATAAGCTTAATGTCTACCAGAAGTTAAACTCTCCAGGACGTCTTGCCAGTGACTGTACTGTCTTGATGGCTTTGAATCCTTAATAGTGGCTGGTCTTACCTAAGGTCTACAGACTTCTCTCTGGTGGCTGGTCTTACCTAAGGTCTACAGACTTCTCTCTGGTGGCTGGTCTTACCTAAGGTCTACAGACTTCTCTCTGGTGGGTGGTCTTACCTAAGGTCTACAGACTTCTCTCCGGTGGCTGGTCTTTCCTCAGGTCTCCAGACTTCTCTCTGATGGATGGTCTTTCCTCAGGTCTCCAGACTTCTCTCTGGTGGCTGGTCTACCTAAGGTCTACAGACTTCTCTCTGGTGGGTGGTCTTTCCTCAGGTCTCCAAACTTCTCTCTGGTGGCTGGTCTTACCTAAGGTCTCCAGACTTCTCTCTGGTGGCTGGTCTTACCTAAGGTCTCCAGACTTCTCTCTGGTGGCTGGTCTTTCCTCACGTCTCCAGACTTCTCTCCGGTGGCTGGTCTTTCCTCAGGTCTCCAGACTTCTCTCTGGTGGATGGTCTTTCCTCAGGTCTCCAAACTTCTCTCTGGTGGCTGGCCTTTCCTCAGGTCTCCAGACTTCTCTCTGGTGGCTGGTCTTTCCTCAGGTCTCCAGACTTCTCTCAGGTGGCTGGTCTTTCCTTAGGTCTCCAGACTTCTCTCTGGTGGGAGGTCTTTCCTCAGGTCTCCAGATTTCTCTCAGGTGGCTGGTCTTTCCTTAGGTCTCCAGACTTCTCTCTGGTGGCTGGTCTTTCCTCAAGTCTCCAGACTTCTCTCTGGTGGGAGGTCTCTCTTAAGACAGTAATCACCCATAGGTAAAGTCAAAGACACTTTTTATAGCCACGGTTCATCGCAGACTTGTTCCTCAAATAAGTCACTAAAGATGTTCCCAAAACACATTTACAGTAGTAAGGAAAATCTCCATTAAACGACATAACACACACAATGGAGCTTTATCAAGGATTTGATGAAGTCTACCGTAATATCACTGTTATGGCGTCCTCACAGTAGTCACTGTAATGGAGTACCCAACGTAAGGTCATTATAGTGGGGTACCCAAGGTAAGGTGACTGTTGTGGGGTTATCAAGGTAGAATCACTGTAGTGGGGTACTATAGTAAGGTCACTGTAGTTGGGTACTATAGTAAGGTGTCCCGTAGTTCGATCGCTAGGTCACACACTGAGGTCCGGAGTTCGAATCTTCGGTACGGCTGGAAAACATTAGGGACGTATTTCCATAAGACGCTTGCTGTCCATGTTCACCTATCAGTAAAAATGGCTACCTGGGTGTTAGTCGACTGGTGTGGGTCGCATCCTGGGTCAAAACTGACCTATTTTTTTTCGAAATGCTCTGCATAACAAGCGGCTTTCTATATAGTAGTATGTCACTGATGTCAGCTAGGTCTGTATACTTTGTACATGTACTTGTAGAAAGAAAGATATTATTCTTAAGGTCACTGTAATAGGATAATTAGCGTAAGGTGACTTATTGATGTACACCTCTGTATACATTTACACTAAAAGATGCACACCTTTGTATATATACGTTAAGAGATGCACTTTTGTGTGTATATATATATATATATATATATATATATATATTACAGTATATACAGAGATAAACACTTCACTTATCTGTGTTAATTCATGTTACTGAGCTACACTAAACCAGACGGGAAGCTACAGCACCTGGGGGGGGGGAAGAGAGAGTTAATCAAGATTGATAAGAAGAAAGGAAGGGTAGCCCCATTTCCAGCATCATGAGCCCATCACCTACCGAGCGTCATACTGTCAAGCAGAAGGAAGGAAAGGAGCAAACTCGGTACCACAACTGCAACACCAGTGACAAACTCGACACTAATGATGATAATTATTACCCAGCCTAAGCCTCACACTGACACTAGTCAGCTTAAGCTTGACATTGGCTGAAGGAAGACTAAAGAAAGGAAAGTAAAACCAACAAGAGAAAGATCACTAAAACTGGAATAAATTTAAGGTGACAGTGTATATGCAATATTGTACAAACGCAAGTATTTTGGCACGATACAATATACAGTTTATGATAGTTCACTGAGAGGACGTTTCATCCACCAGAGAAGTTATCAGTTCTTAATTCTCAAGCGAGAACTGATAAAATCTCAAATGGACGAAATATTAAAATGCCACAAACTGCATTTTGAATCTAATTTAAATACAAGGAGAGAAAAATCCATGAAAATATTCTTCAGCACTACAGTGGTCATCACCTGCCACTAGACTGTGGGACTGATTACCTCATCTTCCACTGTCTTTTGCATATATTTCAGTATTATGGCCATGTACTGATAAAGCCACTAGAGGGTAAAACGTCTATAAACATACCCAAATGTTGCACACAAGTCCAACTCACCATCCTGTCGATACTGTATGCCACTGAAATACAACAACAACAAAAATCTTTGTTCTAACCCACTCATGGGACGAATGGTGCTATTATTATTACTATGTATTTATATTATTTATTATTGCGTTACTGTTGTATTCAAGGAAATCACTTAGAGTTTTAGACCATAAGGAATAAACATTACCTTGGGAATGAGAGAACTTCATTCAAGGAAAGACAGTTTTAGTTTCTTACATGAAGATTTTTCAAGCTGGTATCAAGGCACCTTCCTTGACGGGAGGATGGCATCAATATCTTGGATTAAGAGCCTTCACACTTGTATCAAGGAAAGGAACAGTAGCGGGAGGTATTCTACCAGACTGAGGTTGCGGCAGGTAGTAGGTACGGTAATCTCCCTAACAATGTGCGGTAGTTCATAGGAGCAATACTCACCCTGACAAAGTGCGGCAGGTCGCAGGAAGCTGCTGGTAAGAATACATAAGAGACTGTGATCGAGTTGGTCGCTGAGTTAGAGTGGCCGGAATACCAATAAGTGAACCCTCCACTTACCAACCAACGCGAAGTGGCTTTTCCAATAACTTCAGGAAACTTCAGCCCCATTTATATATACATATATATATATAATATATATATATATATATATATATATATATATATATATATATATATATATATATATATATATATATATATACATATATATATACTATATATAAAATATATAATTTACCAAACTACAGCCATCCGAGATTAGATCCTGAGACATATCTCCCGCCTCAAGAGACAGAACAACGTTCACATTGCCTTACCCACTTCACCCCCGATCCTTCAAAGATCACGCACCCAGCAGCGCTGGGTGTTGCTCGTGATCCGAGGACACTTGTGGTAGTGATAAGTTCAAGGATAATTTCAACCATCTCCCGTTTGAATACCAGCCTCCACAAGTAGTTTATATAGTAATGAAACCACGAAACAAGCATTACTGAAACATTTACCAAAGTGCAGCCATATTTTTCATAATTTTGTACACTTCACACAGAGGTATGAAAAATATTCTGGTTCTTTTGGCTGTTTCTTGGTATCAATTGATAGAATGGAAAACATATTATTGAAATAGAGATGATTATGGATGGTTTCAAGAATGGAAGTAGCTTGAAACTGAGCTCAAAGTAGTGAAAACATTCGATTTTTTCCGATATTCCTGAGGCTGGTAAGGCCCTCCTACACCCACCAGTCTGTTTTATGGGTTTTTACTAGGGCTGATATAATTATTGGGATGCTGTAAACAATGATCAATCATTCCCAGTTATATTTTATCTGAGAAATTAAGAAAATCTTCTATTTTTGTGTGATTAAAAATGGAAGGCAAGTGCACTATACTAGAGGCCTATAAACGTGATTAATGATCAGAAGAAATGTTGGTTTAGTGGCAGGAATTTACAGTGTTTATTTTGCACAATATATTTTTTAAACTGGCATTTTTTTGCAGTGTATAAAACTGGCCACATTACCGACTTTTGTGCTTTATAGGGTACCTGAAAGTTGAATGGGTGGTTTCTGATGTTCAACAGAACACAAGAAAGGAAAGGAATACTAGCAACATTGCTAAGAATTTGCTCAAACGGAGCAATGGAATTGGCCTAAAACAGGTTTTAGTGGGCGAAATCTCCAATGCATAAATTGCGCCTGCATAATTTCGTAAGTTTTCCCTCAAATTTCGTACTTTTGGTGTCATTGTTTTCAGAAAATGATTCTCGACTATTTCAAAGGAATTTCCTTTTGAGGTAGAGGGAGAAGAAAGTAGACACCGAGAGCAATAATAATTTTGGGGGTGTGGACAGTGAAAGGGGTTAAGTGCGGATAAACAATAGGTTGGTAGGGAGTTTTGGTGACAAGGCGAGTTGTTGGTCATAAAAGTTTTGTAGAAATAGTGGAGGGCCCAGCTAGAGAAGGCTGTGTAGGTGAAGAAACAGAGAAAATGGAAGTAGACACAGTAATAAGAGTGGGTGAAGGCGAAGAGGTCAGAAAGTCAGAAGTGAGGGAAGGACAAGGACTGTTCACAAGGGTGACTGTGAGACAGAACATTCTGAACCATTGGGCGTCTAGCAACTTTGGAGTAGGAGAGCCTGATACATCATAGGAGAGGTCCTGCATTTCCTCGAGAGTGAGGATTTTGCTTTCTCGCAAGACAACTGGCTAACGATGGAAAATACACTAGGCGAACTTCACAGTCTGGGGAAAGTGGTTGCAGGATAAATTATGATGCTCCGTTGTCCCGCAGGCCGGTCATTCTCCCGGTGACCTACAATATTTGGCAGGGTTGCCAAAGCACCAGCAATATCTGCAGTGTTGAGGTGTCGGGAGCAATTTACGCAGTCGTAAGTATTGTGTTGTTATATAAACTGAAGCCGGAAATTCCCGGCAGTCGAAGGTTAATTGGACAATGTTGCTAGGATAACGTCTATGTTGCTAGGATAACGTCTATGTTGCTAGGATAACGTCTATGTTGCTAGACTAACGTCTATGTTGCTAGGATAACGTCTATGTTGCTAGGATAACGTCTGTGTTGCTAGACTAACGTCTAAGACCTCGGACAGGACAGGGATAAGTTTCCATTTTGGTAACGAGGAAGGACAAAAAGAAGTTTAGGTCCTCGGATCAACAGGCTCTTCGTCATGCCAAGGGTAGTGCCTGTTAGGGTTCAATTCTAACACCTGCTAAAACTTCAGAAGCAGTCGAAACTTAGGAAAAGAAACTTTCGATGACGTTTCTGTCTGTCCTGGAGCCATCATCAGGTCGGCTGGTACAGGACGGACCGGAAAGTCACTTAATTTAAGTTTTCGAGCCGCTGCGTGGTTGTAACTATATTAAAATGCAGTAAATCTTATCTAAGCAATTTAAGCTAGTTTGAGCCGATGCTGATGGGACCGATGTGTGCGGATAACCAGTTCCAGTTAACCTGATGTTGTCCACGGTTGTTCCGTGAAAAATTGTCCACGGTCCTTAGTGGGCAGTATCAGGTGATGAGTCTCAGTGATGGTTTTGGTGTAAGACGTCCCTGCAAGAGCAGAGCTTCTTATTAGCAGATGGTGGATCGAGCCTCCATTCATTACACTGGAGGACCAACACTGATTTAGCCTCCTTATATAATAATACCAATAAGTTCTGCAACCCTCTCACCAGCCTCCCATGACTGTGTCATAGGCTGCCATTGGTACCTTTTGTCTTGTCTTAAACAATTTTCCCTCCTATCTGTTGCTGTCTTGCAACATTGCATAGATCCTGACGACGCACGAGAGTGCGAAATATTTAGAACTAAAGATTTCCCTCCCCATGTGGCTTGTTCTGCGTTATTAAGATCGCCTGTTTGCGATTGTATTGCATATATATATATATATATATATATATATATATATATATAAGCAAGGAATTCGCAAGAGCAGGCGAAATATACACAAACACTGATCTCTGGCTGATGGAGACTCGAACCTACGAACCTTGGAACAAGGTACGCAGTGCTATACCAGTCTCACCACACTGGACCAATACCTTGGAGTCCAGCTTGCGCTAGACTTTGATCCAAGGCTGATGCATGCAGGGGATGAGATGAAAAGCTGTAAGCCTTCTCCCTGAAAGCTGGCTGCCTTGGATCAAAGTCTAACGCAAGCTGGACTCCAAGGTATTGGTCCAGTGTGGTGAGACTGGTATAGCACTGCGTACCTTGTTCCAAGGTTCGTAGGTTCGAGTCTCCATCAGCCAGAGATCAGTGTTTATATATATATATATATATATATATATATATATATATATATATATATATATATATATATATATATGCAATACATACACACACACATGCAGTAATGTTACTCAGCCACGTGGAGACATCAGACTTCAAATGGATCAGTAAGCCAACTTCTCCATAAAATTTTATGTGATAATAGTGTCTAGTCTTTAAGAATAAGTTTTGTCGGTACTTCTGAAGTTAGGAGCGAGACTGATTTCTGTGTAAATGTATTAGTGATGGTAATCATAGCAGATTCCTTCTTGATGCCGGGAAAGTTCATCGATTCTCCGAGCTAGTGTCATCTCCATAACTATTATAATCATGGGGGAGCGCTAAACCCGTAGGATTATACAGCGCATGTGGGGGGGGGAATGGAAGGTATTCAGGCTCAATTCAGGGAACTGGAGCACAGATCCAATTCCCAAGATCAAGAACCCATCACCAGTGTCAAGGAACCTCCCTTAAGGGGAGTGTCATCTCCACCAGGCAGCTCTGTTCACTTCTCCTCGTGTTCAGGTCCCTAGAAGTTTCACCTAAATAAAGCCTGTCATATCCTATAGGAACGGTGTCTGCTGTTTTCTTGTTAACTTATCAATCCTGATTAGGATAGGTTATTGCTTGCATTGTTGACGCGTAGAGTACTGTATCTTCTGTGTTGGAATCTTGTCTGCTACTGCATAGTATCTTACAGTACGTAGTTCTGCCTGTCAACAACGCAAATGAGAACTTTTCCAAATCCTTCACCAAAGCAACATCAGGATTAACTCAGTTAAAAAGAAATCTGCAATCGTAAACACCAGTGCCGAAGACTGTGACAAGTTTACGTAGGTAAAACTTCGAGGAACCTAAGAACTAACGAATTTCACACCTATTCACCACAATTCAAAAGCTTTAGATTAACTTTCCTCGCGCTAAATTAGTTATCAAGAGAGCAAACGGTGGGGAACCCATTGTGTTTGGAATCTGCTCCGACTGCCACCCATCACACAGAAATCGAGTTTGTCCCTAATTTCAAAAGTGCCAGATATGACACTGCTGTTACATAAAAGTATATGGAAAAGTACTGAAGTCTACCCATTTTTTACCCATCTCTGAAAACTGACAAAGTTCGTGGTGGACATTATATCTCAAAGTGCCATAAACTACAGTGTCACACAAAAACATTCGATCGTTAAAATACATTTTGTCTCACTCGTCGATATTTTGACTTAACCAAAAAATTTGTGGTACATAAAAGAACATAAGCTGTGCATTACAAATTATAATGTGTTCGTATTCAAGTTAGTTTAGAAATAATGTAAAAAATATTAAAATACGCCAGAATAATTCTTTGTAGATAGGTACGGCAGAGTCTGCTGGGGCGACTATTCTTGAAGGTGCCTTGATGCCAGTAAAGGGCTCTTGATACAAGGAATTGGATCTGCCCCTGAATAACATGGGGAAAACTGTGTAGCCCCATGAGTCGTGAGTGTAACCCCGTGAGTCGTGATTGTGACCCCCGTTAGTTATGAATGTGACCCCGTGAGTCGTGAGTGTGACCCCGTGAGTCGTGTGACCCCGTGAGTCGTGAGTGTGATCCCGTGAGTCGTGTGACTCCCGAGAGTCGTATGACCTTCGAGAGTCGTGATGTGACCCCGTAAGTCGTGAGTGTGACCCTCGAGAGTCGTGATGTGACTCCGTGAGTCGTGAGTGTGACCCTCGAGAGTCGTGATGTGACCCCGTGAGTCGTGAGTGTGACCCTCGAGAGTCGTGAATGTCAGTGGAAAAGGAGAGATGATTGGCTGTCACAGTGAAAACAGTAATGTAAAGAGAATCATATAACTGAAAAAAAACATTGAAAAAGGTCAAAAACTTGAGTTATTACTTTAACAAAATTTTAACCAATTACGCCATCCCCCCCCCCCCAAAAAAAAAAAGGCTCACCAAAGATTAACAAAAGTTAATTCCTAAACCCGAGGAGCCATGACGCCATTGAACATGTCTTCTTGACAACAGTTTGAGTTCCTCCACTGGATGATTGTTCAGGGTACCATGAAACCGAATATTTTGCAGAGCCATTGATAGGATGATTAGATTTAAATTTTGCCATCGAAGCAGCTAGTTTATTGTCATCCCACATCCATCCAGTGGACGGTAGCGCAAGAGCATGTGGAGACAGGATGAGTGATGGTTGACTCGTGAAAAAATTGGATGACCAGGAAGTAGAGATGTATGACGGGGCTTCAGAAACCCCTGGGATGATAAGTTACTATGTAAGGAGATGGTTTTGGATCCTATTTTCAGAAGCTTGCAGATCGCACTTAAAATCCCTTTCCCGTTCATCTCTCTCTCCATAAACTGATCACTGGGAGTAAACAAGAGGATAAAGTTGAATATCAAAGTATTTGACAATACCTAAGTGGAGAAATCAACTAGAATCCTTCTAAACACTAGCTAATACGACCACTACGGAGAACTATAATGCTTAGGTGGAATGCAGGGCGAGTGTAGGTGCAGTGTGGAATCAAAGAAAAAAGAAGTACTAACAAAAGAGAAACCCCTAAGAATACAGAGGAAAGACGGTAGATGACGTAACAGAAAACTAAAAATATCTTCAACAGATGGCGCCATATACAGCCCCTCTCGAGGTACAACTAAGAACCTCTCAACTGTATTACACAGTCACACGAATAGAAACATACTTCGAGTATCATTTTCCTTTACAGTGTGACCCTATGAGTCGTTGGTGTGACCCCATGAGTCGTGGGTCAGACCCCTTGAGTCATGGGTGTGGCCCCTTGAGTCGTATAAAAACGTTGGTTGTGGTTGACTATGACCCTACTAGTCATGCAAGTCATGATTGTGACCCCGAGAGTCATTTAGGTCGTGCCTATGACCAGGTGAGTCGTTCAAGTTGCAGGTGTGACCCCTTGAATTGCGCAGGCCGTGGTTATATCCTCGAGTCAGGTAATGGGTGTGACCACATGAGTCGTGCATGTGACAGTCACACAGATCGTGAGTGTTGCATCGTGAGTCATGCAGGTCTTAGGTGTGACCCAGTGAGTCACTCACTTTATGCAACCCTCTTTTTTCCCTCCACATCAACGGGTGTGACCCCTGAGTTGTTGTCATGTGACCTTGCGAGTTGTGCAGGTCGTCGGTGTTATCTAGTGAATTATACAGGTCGTGGGTGTGACTTAGTGAATTGAGGTCGTGTGACTTAGTGCATTATATAGGTCGTTGGTGTGACCTCGTGGATTATATAGGTCGTTGGTGTGACCTCTTGGATTATACAGGCCGTGGATGTGACCTCGTGGATTATACAGGTCGTGGGTGTGACCTCGTGCATTATACAGGTCCTGTATGAGGCCGTAGATCGTGAACCAGCGAGTCATACAGGTCATGATAACCGAGTTAAGCAGGTCATGGCCATGATCATGCGAGTCATACAGGCTATGGGCATGAACTAGTGAGTCACACAGGTCATGGACATGAACTAGCGAGTCATATAGGTCGTGGGCATGATCCAGCATGTCGTAGAGGTCATGGGCTTAATTTAGTGAGTTCTTAAAGTTGTATGACCCGGTGAATCATTCAGGTCATAGACGTGAGCGAATTTAAATAGGGTATTTTACCCTATTAGTCATACAGGTCATGGGTGTGACCAGTGAGTCGTACAGGACATGGGTGTGACCTGTTAGTAGTACAGGTCATAGGTGAGACCAGTGAGTCATACAGGTCATGGGTATGACCAGTGAGTCGTACAGGTCACGGGCATGATCCAGTGAATCGTACAGGTCACGGGCATGATCCAATGAATCATGCAGGTCACGGGAATGATTCAGTGAATCATCCATGTCACGGGAATGATTCAGTGAATCATACAGGTCACGGGAATGATTCAGTGAATCATACAGGTCACGAGAATGATTCAGTGGATCATACAGGTAACGGGAATGATTCAGTGAATCATACAGGTCACGGGAATGATTCAGTGAATCATACAGGTCACGGGAATGACCCAGTGAATCATACAGGTCACGGGAATGATTCAGTGAATCATACGTGTCACGGGAATGATCGAATGAATCATACAGGCCACGGGGATGATCCAGTGAATCATACAGGCCACGGGAATGATCCAGTGAATCATTCAGGTCACGGGAATGATCCAGTGAATCATTCAGGTCACAGGTGCAAGTTACCAGGCGAGTCACAAAAGTGAATGCCCGCAACAATTAATTTTTTTTTGGTCCTTCCTCTTCTGAGATTCCTCACTATCACAAAAGTCAAAAAGATTTTGGCTTTAACCACACAAAAATATATTTCTTATTTTAATTCTGTTAATTTTCCTGGTGGGGTGCCGCCCCCCTCCTCCCACCTCACCATCTCCGCTGCCTACTTCCCTACTGGCTTTTTCAACCTCCCCCTCTCTCTCTCCCCCCTACGCTCCATTTTTTGGCTTGTTTATTTCCCCCAAGCCCCCCACGGACTGCCCCTCGTCCCTCCTGGACGAAAGGTGACGATACAAAACTCTTGCAAACTCCTTCAATACCATGGAGATATAACAGAGTTCGTCCCCCCTTGTTCCAGCTCCGCTATCTTCAGACGCTCAACGCAATATCGGCAGAAAACAACTCAACCATTATATTCCCGCTGCCCATTGACGTCTTAACGCATATGATTCAGAAAAAGGATGCTGAGTAAATCAGGTACAATGGCTTATGACTTCGGTGGACGGAATGTGGTAGATTGGCCTAAAGTCTCCGCGGCTCGAGTACACGGTGACATATGGACGATAGGGGTCGTCTCTCCTTCCCTTCTTTACTCTTTCTGTCATTGTTTTTCCTACATCTGCAATTCATGCTGGTGCAAACATGAGTTTCTTTCACAGATTTTTTCGCACTAGCATTTGCCTAGCACCACATGTTATTGTATATTATAGACACCTGTGACATAATCAGCCCTCGAATCGTAATTATTTTTCACTTCCAGGACAACATAAATTGACAGTGAGAAATCATTATATATATATATATATATATATATATATATATATATATATATATATATATATATATATGAGCCTAAACTACAAGAATAACATAGACTAGTAACATTCAAAGTAGATTTAGAGGGAAGACACGTTAGTCCTGAGAGGAACCCTGACCAACGATGTCCACCGAGGCCAGGTCAAACGTAGACACTTAGAGGCTTTGTACAGTTTGGCTGTCCTCGATATATATACATATACATACATAATATATATATATATATATATATATATATATATATCATATATATATATATATATATATATATAAATGTATATATATATATATACATATTCGGAAAAAATCGTAACGAACGACTGTAAATAAATCCATGTAAAACTGGATTTGAAGTTCACGTGAAGATATGCACGTGCAATGCCTGCGCTCTACCATTGCACTGCGGTGGTTACAAAAGAAGAGAGCAACGCCCATTGGGCAGTGCTAGCCGATGTCCTGATCTATGACGTCATTTGTTGGATTTTTATTGCTTTCTTCCCTACCATCAAGGGTTCAATGATACATCTAGCTTCTGTCCCTTCAAAGTCAGAGTCAATGTACCTGGCACGTGCTAACCTTCTCCACTAAGGGTTTCTCTCTCATATCGTAACCACCACAGCAGAATGGCAACAAAACATACGATTCGCACACGCATAGCCTCTTGTTCGATTCCTCCAGTTTTACTTGAATGTATATTGTGTATATACATGAATATATATATATATATATATATATATATATATATATAGATATATATATATATATATATATATCATGCCTGACTGTGTGACTGTAGCTGACCGCTGTCTGACCCCATGGTGTCATGGTTGTCCACACTCGCCCAGATGAGGCGTTGCCAGCATCACTCAGATGGTGAAGGCCAGACCTCGCCAAGCGAGTCAAACTTCAGTGATCTCAAACAATATGCCTTCATTTGTTTCAGTACTTCTTGATTTTGGAGGCTACGGGAGCAAAAACAGAGAACATTGTTCTTAAATATTTTAAAACAAACTTGCAGTATTTTTAATACAATTATAATGCCACTAAAATTCTCATTGTTAGAGTTCATTATGAGACTGATAAACCTATTCTGCTCAAACAGAGGCAGATTTCAGGGTCCACTTTGCAATGTGTCAAGTTTGCACTGCAACAAACTTCTGGAATCTGTCATGTCACTCTGAGACAACCTCATCACTCCCTTTGCACAACACTTTGATCTATCAATTCCTTAAGAAATGAGAGAGAAATGTTTGAGATCGCATGATGTAGCTTGGTTGAAGGAAGGAGAGGCATGCATCACCAAGATGCGTTTGTGCTGACAGCATCATCACCAAGATGTGTTTGTGCTGACAGCATCATCACCAAGATGTGTTTGTGCTGACAGCATCATCACCAAGATGCGTTGTTGCTGACAGCATCATCACCAAGATGTGTTGTTGCTGACAGCATCATCACCAAGATGTGTTGTTGCTGACAGCATCACCAAAATGTGTTTGTGCTGAGAGCATACCATGATCTGTTTGTGCTGACAGCATCGTCACCATTGTGAAGTGCTATTAGCGAAGCCACGATCATGGTGAATTGATGCTAGATGATTCATCACCAAGGCACAGCGGTGTTGGTTCCATCACCAAGGTGAAGCGGTGATGAACCTACCACCAATTTTTGACGATGCTGGAGGCACCATCATCAAGGCAGTGGGTTCAGGACCCGTCACCAAGGACACTCAGTGACAATTTCCAGCAACCTTTGAGCGGGCACAAGCTTTTCCTGGTCTTCTTACAAGGGTGATTCACCCGGGGTTAGCATGGGGGAGGTATCTCGATATGGAACACCATCTTTCCCTCAGAAATTTCTCAAAAGAAGCTCATCTTTTTCAAAGATGAGCTGTACGAGAAATAAACAATATATTCAAGTTATCCTTAGATGTGGTTGTTTCACCGAGTACATCCTACCGTTTATTCCATGCAAGTGTTCCATCCCCCCTGTTAGTCTGACTAGCAGCATCAGTGGAAAATAGAGCACCTTGCAACTGGCTCAAAGCATCAACATTTGTCCTCCATTTAGCAAAAACCTCCCAAACATTTTCGTTTTTTATTACACCTCCACATCCCTTCCAGTGGCGACACCTCACACCAAAATGTGTAGCAATCATAGTTCTTCCTTAACTAAAGTTCCAATGACCAGAGAAAAATGTAAGAAAGTGTTATGTACTTCATTACCTCAATCTTATTCCCTCTTTAAGCAAGCTGTCGGGAGAGTCACTCTTTTATTAGGACCTTGACGCTAAACCATTGTATATCTCATATATATATATATATATATATATATATATATATATATATATATATATATATATATATATATATATATATATATATATATATATATATATATAATTTGTCTTGTGAAATGTCAGTTCCTTCGTCATTGGCAATGCAATCTCTCTCCCTTTCTCTCTAAGTATTAACAATAAGTTCAAACAAGCATGCGTGAAATGTTGACCAGTAACGAAGGGCTTGTGGGCAAGGTGTTGGTGCGAGGCAGGGGACCAGCCTCACACCTGGGGCAAGTGTACCCGCGTTCCTGACTTCCCCGGCGTGTGAGGTTCCATCTGGGATGGCTTCTTTATTCCACCTGGAGAAAAAGAGGACAGCCTTTTAGGCTTCTCCGCTTATGTGAGTTGAGGAACCAGTGGTGCACCACATTCCAGGCTACCAATTGGCACTACCAGTGGAGGAACACCACTTAGGCTCCTCACTGACACCACTAGGAAACGAGGCCCACCACCCAGCCTCCCCATAGGGCCACCAGTACAAGAGCTCTACTATCCAGGCTCCCCTACTGGAACCACTCGTGGTGGAGCACCACCATCCAAGCTCCCCCACTGAAACCACTCGTGGTGGAGCACCACCATCGAGGCTTCCCCCCTGGCACCACCACCCTCCCACAACAGTTCGCATGATCCTGCCGCTGCCACCAATCCCCTCCCATTTATCAAACTAACCCCCGCTGCAAAATTTGATTCTTAAAAAAAAAAAAAATAAGCATGATCCAAAAAAATTTCTGAATGTCAGTTGAACCCAGCCAACATTTCGAATTACTCATAGAGCAATGGTTTGCGCCTCATCTAGCTTTTGTCTGAACTGAAGGTTGCATGGCGTGTTCCAAGTCTACTTCTACTAATTCCACCACCACTATAACCCCTTCCCACCTCCTCAAACACTCCCTCCTTAAAGTGCCTCCAAACCTCCCCTAAAATGTTTCTCCAAAAGTTACAATGTCCCATTCAACTGCATTAATATGTAAGATTTGTCATCATGTATGTTTCACCCAAAACTGCATTTACTGCTCGTCTTGTATCATCTCCACTGTCCCTATGTCATGTCTCCCTCCACCAAGACTTCCCCAATAGTCCCTCTGACCTGACACGACCTATTTTGACCTGAACTGCTCTCTTTTCTCTCTCTCTCTATCTCTCTCTCTGGCTGGCAAGGACGACAAGCGGTGACATGCCAAAGAAAAAGAAATTCGCAGTACGTGAACCATCTCGACTCTGCACCACTTTCAGGTCAACTGAACACCATCAGTGTACTACTGCCTGTTAGTTTATGGCCTCTGGTACTAACTTGACTTTGGGCCAGTCACCACTCGGACTCTCGGAGCAAATAGAACAACAGGAGCAATAATAGAAGGATGGTACTACTAGGAAAGCATAATATTGATTTGATATTCACTTCATCAACTGTTCTTTTTCCAAACTGGAGAAGAGGTGCTCAACAATTAATTTCTAATACTTAACCTCAGATACCTGTAAGTGCCTCAAAGATCCTTAAATTTCTTCAAGGTTTAGACACGAAACATTGTATATGTTAAAATCATATGACAACGCCAAACCATTCTTTTGAATTGAGAATATAAAATTTAACATATTTCTAGAGGTTGATTCAGGACGGCCCAAATATAACTAGAACTAGCATACAGATCACAAGTAAATATGATTTTTATATTGCTACATTTATCACCGTCATTACAAAACCTTACGTTTATATGCAAAGAGTCAGCATACAGTGCCTTCTTATAGTTGAAATGTTAGTCTGGTGAGAGTGAGAGGAAGTAGGGAAAGAAAACACCAACAGAAGTTACTCTGTTTCTTGGCCTTCCTATTTTACATATATTACTGTTTACACTAATTGCTAGGAGACGAGATAGAAGGTAAATATTTGCTAAATTCAAAAAGAGGAAGAGACCAACCAAAATTTAGCATAACCAAAACGAAGGTATTTGCTGAAAAATGCGTTTTGAATTAGAGCTGCTTCGCGACCCCGTCTGGGATCACTCAGCGAGAAACGTGCTAAGTGCGTAGAAATTTTGCAAATACATTCAAAATAACAGGCGTATCTCTTGACATCACTGCCGACGGGACGACTCATATATATATATATATATATATATATATATATATATATATATATATATATATATATATATATATATTAAAACCTCACTTTATGCTATTTTAATCTGGACACTTGGTAACTTACAAAGAATTACGGCTCAAATATTTTAAAGAAAATCGGATAATTTTGCACTCCCTTTATAAATAATACATTTCCCACGATTGTGAGCCCTCGATCATCCCGCCACCCGAGAGAGAGAAAGAAAGAAAGAAAGAAAGAGAGAGAGAAAGAGAGAGAGAGAGAGCAAAGCTGTTTGCAGCATTATAACTCCGTACCTCGAGGTCACCGGAGCCAGACACGCCCTGTGAGAAAGAATAACACCTGTGTGTGTGTTCGTATTGTGGATGTCGTGGTAGTTCATAGAGGCAACTGCCAAAATGTTTTGTCTACCATTTACTAAGTAAAATATGCAGTCTACTTTCCATATTATAGGGTTAAATATATAATATATATATATATATATATATATATATATATATATATATATATATATATATATATATATATATATATATATATATATATATGTACTCGTACATTAATGGCATGTTTAACTATCCACATAATTGGCAGTTGGCGCTGATCTGCCTACACATTCCCACCATTCATGTTGACCACACTGTACACATCTGTTTACAGTGGTCTAGTATCCACGTCCTCGTAGCTGCCCATACAGTAGAAAGCACCCGTATGTACTCTTGCACTCACCCACGACTATGCACTCGCCCACCACACTCACTCACGGGCTACGATGCAATCACACGCTATGATGCACTCACACGCTACGATGCACAATATCACGTTGCACTCACACGCTACGGTGCACTCAACAAGCGGAGAGCTTCTGGAGGTGGCCGAGTGCTTCAGTGGGTTTCCAGTTTCAAGTGTTATATCCAGTGTTGAGTTGTAACCACCACTCCTCCTCCAAGACTACCATCACCTCCACCACTCCCTACTCCTACTCAAGTACCCCCACTACCACACCCTCAACCACACCCTCAACCCCCACTACCACAAACACCACCATCTTCCAATACCGCAACCTGAACCACCACTTGCACCATCAACACTTGCACCACCTCCTTTATCTCCACAACCACCTGCCAACCACCATCCCTACAACCATCACCACAACCACCTGCCTCACCATCCCTACACCCATCACCACAACTATCATAAGGAATAAAAAATACATACTCATTTTCTGGGAGAAGTAACGATATAACCTCACAACAGGCTACCAAAACCTTCAACACCACTTTGATGTTTATGTAAGGACGACGACTTAATAACGATATATGAAAAAGTTAGCTCCCCTAATAA
Source organism: Cherax quadricarinatus (assembly GCF_038502225.1). NCBI lineage: Eukaryota > Metazoa > Arthropoda > Malacostraca > Decapoda > Parastacidae > Cherax > Cherax quadricarinatus. The sequence goes on from NC_091367.1 coordinate 14,346,230, forward strand.
TAATAATTTCGATTAAGAAAATGTATTTTAAATATTCTATATACAAGATTATAAATCAAACATCTCAATAGATTTTTTGCCTAAGTCGCCTGTTATCGTACCATGCCACCTGTAGTCTAAAGCTCCCGCTTCACCATATTCCCGGCGGGTGGAAACAACACGTTTCCTTAACCTGTTGTCCTGTTCATAGCAGCGCCTGGGTGTTAGTCGACTGGTGTGGGTCGCATCCTGGGGGACAAGATTAAGGACCCCAATGGAAATAAGTTAGACAGTCCTCGATGACGCACTGACTTTCTTGGGTTATCCTGGGTGGCTAACCCTCCGGGGTTAAAAATCCGAACGAAATCTTATCTTATCTTATCTTATACCAATTAAAATGGTATTGTATACCATTTTGATGTTCAAAAATTAAATTGATAAATGAATTTATCAATAACCGAATAAATACATAAATAGGCAAAGAGATGTAGCTATTACATTCATAGGGGAGCGCCAAACCCGTAGTGGATCTTACAGTACCCTCGGAATAGAAGGCAGTCGGATTCGATCCAAGGATAAGGTGTCATTATATTAATGGTATATAATACGAACACGTAGATAAACAAAACGTGAACAATAGCTTGTTATGTCTTATGAAGACTTTTTGTCATCCAGTGTTTCGTCCATTCAACACAGAGAAATGTCTCCCACCGTCTCCGGTTCATCATCTCAGTAATGAAGTGAAAAACTTGTGTCGTTATGTCTTTAGTTAAACGGGACACATGTGTTGCACATGTGGTGCACATGTGTTGCACATGTGGTGCACATGTGTTGCACATGTGTCTCATTTAAGTACAGGATATCCAGCCTAAATTCTTTGGCTCAAGAGCCCTTCACAGGCACCTTATTTGAAGGGAGAGGAAGTATGGCACTGTTTGCCCTTCTAGCTTACCAGATATTTTTTATTTGAAAATGGCAGGCGAAATTGTAACCTGGAGAAAGTACGGAGAGTCTTCACTGGTCACATAAATTCACTGAAGCGCATAAATTACTGGAAACATTTGAAGGCTCTC